>NW_006399854.1:7065001-7102470 GCF_000299155.1 Elephantulus edwardii | reverse complement strand
CATTGTCCAACTCTCTGATAAGTGATTGAAAAAACCGTGGCTGTATCAGGCAGACCTTAGTCTCCAGAGAGACACCGTTGCTCTTGAGTACTTTACATTTATTTTTCAGATAGAATATTTGGAGGAGCTTTATTTCTCTGTGGGTTGAAGAAAGTAGAATGTCTTACAATGTAGAACCTTAAGTGAGCTTCCTTACATTTCTTTTCTAGTCTGTCATTCTTTAAAAAAATTACCTACAATCTCTTTGCCGCCATCTTCATCCGCTTCTGAAAAAAGGAAACTTATTTGTCATTTTTTCTTCTGATAATCTAACGCTGAAGCCTTGAATTCTTTGAAATTCCATGTCCTCTGGAGTTTATAGGAAGAACATGTTTGAAGAACATGGTGACAGATTCCAGCTTCAGGCTTTAAGCAAGAGGTCAGTGTTTTGTGAAGACACTTGAGACTCTCAAGGACTAGGGACATTTTATTCCCTTTAAGTTTGCCTTAAGGCTTTTAGGTAGAGAATATTGTAAATCAAGCATCAAGTGTTAATGCTATTTTGTTCTCTGCAATTTAGGAAATGCAGTTGAAGCCTTCTATCTTATCAACGAGAAAGCCTTTTTTTTTAAAATAATGGCTATATTTTCTATTTTTAAATTATATGAATTTACATAAACTTTCCACATGTGTTAGCAAAATACTACAGACTACTTTTAAATACATTGTATAGGTGAACCTAAGGAAAGGAAACCCTTATAGTTGAGACAACATTTCAAATGTTCTTCCAAGAGAAATCCGTATCAGGGTGTAAGGCAGGCTATTTCAGGGAAACAAGATGAGGGTAGCAGATACAAGAGGTAATTCTTGGGACATTTGTCAAAGTGAAAGTCGATGGGAGCAGCGATAGTTTGGGGACCTAGACCTAAGAGTGCTACTAGAGTTCCTTAAGTGGCAAGACTACCTCTGCGCTCCTGCACCTCTAATAGGATTAGCAGTATCCCTCTGCAACAGTGCTATTAAGAACATAATAAAAATATGTTCATAGAGAATGCTCACAGTAAACTGATTATTATACTAATTCACACTAATATCTATAGTGACCCTATTGAATATGATACCATTATTATCTCCATAATATAGATATGAAAACTGAGCACAGAAAGATTAAAGATTGTCATTAGCAAGTCAAGATTAGAATTCAGCTCTTTCTGATTCTTAACTTTTTAAAAATAATTTATTTCTCAAACTAAGGTGTGTGAACAAGGTGTAAAAACAATACAGTGTTTGTCTTTATGATACTTATGAGTTAGTTCACTCAGCAAAACACAAGGATCATTAATTAGTGAGATATTTATAAAAGTCCAAAGGGGGAGATGGAGAAGTTTGGGGGCCTGAAGGTGAGTAAGGGTGGAAATAACAGATTTTGGTGCACGGAAGGAGGAGGTGAATGAATTAGGAAAGATCTGGTGAGGGCATGCAAAGACCAGGTAATAGTGGGCATAGATCAAATGGTGATGAATGTTATAAAACCCAATGAATGGGAATGATTGTATGAAAGACAATGGGAATGAAGGAATGTGGGAAACACGATGTATGTGAACGAAGTCTGATGTATACCAATTTTGTATGCAAACTAATGTAAAATAAAAATAACTTAAAAATTAAAACACACACCAAACCCACATGGTAGGCATGATGGGCAGTTGTGTCTAACTTCCACTAACAGGAAGGAAGAGTCCCCATCAAGAACATCAACAGCACAAAGCTGATCCTGATGAGATCTGATATATCGCCCATGCTTCCACACCGTCTGTTAATTGTAGCAGCAATCATCCCTCCCATAACTATCACGATTCTACTGCTTTCTGTTGTTGTTTGCTGTCAAGTCAGAATCAACTCATTGCCGATCTTTCAGCAGCTTTCCAGATTGCCCTTCTTTCTACTGTTGAGCATCTGGTAGATTTAGAACACATGCATTTGGATTGGCAGCACAATATCTTACCACTAAGCCACCAGATGAGACGGATTGTTAGAGTAACTGGGGCAATAGGGATAAGCGTGTTGGAATTAGTGAGACTGGCTCAGGACAGGGAAGTGTTCAGAGCTGCTCTACATAGGGTTGCTATACATTGCAGGTGACTCAATGGCATATAACAACAATAATGACAGGCTTGGAAGCAGGAGTGGCATCCACTTCCTAAACAACATGCCTCTGGAAACTATGAACGTTGATGAATGTTGATAGTTGTAGAGGGGCTTCAGGCCTTTTGTTCATAGGGTCGCTATGAATCGTGCTCAGCTCTAAAGCAATCAGCAGCAACAACAAGAAGCCACTAGAGCCCCCTACTACTCTCTACTAGTTTCCTTTTCTATTATTGCTGTTTTCTACTACTATTATTCTTTGCTGTCAGTTGGAACCAATCCATAGCTGATCCTTTAATGGATTTTCAGAGGCAGTAAATCATCCTGGAGGAGATTGCTCATCCTACTTGTTTAAGAGATTTTTACAGTGGCCACATAGAACTTGCATACAGTAATCACAATAATGGAGATTATTAGGAGAACTTTCAAGGAGGCATTGACTACAATGATAGGCTTGAGTATGGCAGAGATACTGAGGATGACACAGAATAAAACAAAGAATCTATTGTTCTCAGCTTGACAACACCTAATGACAACAGTTGGTTATATAACCCAGGATGGAAACACTCAGAGTAGAATTCACTAGTCAGGACAAAACCTCTCAGTCATGTGCTCAGGCTGAACTTTCTGGCTTCAGGCTCTTTCTTACATTCAGGTTAGTGTTGTAAAGTTCTTTCAGTTTTGCCAATTATGTGCAAACAATCCACACACACCCCCACCAACCTCTACTGGTAAACCTAGGCCAGATGCTTGACTCTGGCTTTTTATGGTGGCAGATCTAGTTCAGCTCTGTCTTACACCAGGTTTTTGTGTGTCACTTCTCTGTTGGGCTATGATTGTTGCTGCTACCCAGGCTTCCTTGTCTCAGGGTCACTCTGTTTTGCATCATAATCACTGGACCAAATGATATGATTCACTCCCTATTCCTACTTTCTTGATAGTAGTGAGAGTCCCCTTTTTCTCCCCTGAACCTACTAGCAGGATGGCAATATTGACCAGTCCCCTCTTTAGTGGGCCATACATCTTATTTTCATGTTCTACAGATTGACTGTATCTGTGGAAATAGTTGTTGGACAAGGTCGATATCAGCAGCCAAAACCAACCAGGTGCTGATCATCATGTGCAAGTTCAAATTGAAATGAAAACTCGTCCACAGGAACCTAAATACAACTTTGAATCTGCACCACCTGAATTTAAAAATTAGCCTCAGAATACGTTTGAGACAATGAAAACTAACGATTGAAGACCAGATGAGTTATGGGATGATGTTAAAGATATCATCCACAGGGAGAGCAAAAGGTTGTTACAGAAACAAAGAAAGAAGAAAAGACTAAAATGGATGTCAGAAGAGATGTTGAAAATTGCACTAGAGTGTCCAGAAACAAAAGTAAGTGAGATAAATATCAAAATAAAGAATATGAACAAGAGATTTCAAAAACAGTTTGAAAAGACAAAACAAACCATTAGAATGGAATGTACAAAGAGTTGAAATTGGAGAATAGAAAGGGAAGAACTCTCTTGGAATTTTTAAAGTTGAAAGGCTTGAAAAGCAAATTCAAGCCTCAAGTTACAATACTGACAGATGCTATGGGCAAAATCTTGAATGATTCTGAAAGCATCAAAAAAAGATGGAAGCAATACACAGATTCACTGTACCACTAATAACTGATTGAGACAGATATTTTAGGAAGTACTGTATAAGCAAAATCCAATGGTAATGAAGGAAGACATTAGGAAAACAATATGAGGCCCCAGGAGTTGTTGGAATACCAGTTCACACTTTTTAACTAACAGATGGCGCCCTGGACATGCTCACTATCCTGCACAAGGAAATTTGGAGGATAGCTCTCTGGCCAACTGACTGGCAGTGGTCCATATTTGTACCCAAAGCCAAGAAAGGTGATGCCACAGAATGTGAAAATTATTGAACAATAGAATTAATATCATATGCAAGCAAAATATTGTTGGAGATCATCCCTATATGACTGACAGAGAATCGTCAGAAGTTCAAGCTGGCTTTAGAAGAGGCCGTGGCATCAAGGATATCATTACTGATGTCAGATGGATCCAGGCTGAAAGCAGATAATACCAGAAGAATGTCTATTTGTATTTTATTGATTATGTAAAGGCATTTGACTGTGTAGATCATAACAATCTATGGCTAACATTGAGAAGTGTAGGAATCTCAAAACACTTAATTGTGCTTATGAGAAACCTATATCTAGATGAAGAAGCTGTTATTGGAATAGAACAAAGGAAGACTGCATAGTTTAAAAATCAGGAAAAGTGTTAAATCCTTTCTTCATATCTCTTCAGTCTGTATGCTGAGCAAATCGTTCATGAAGCTCTATGAGGAGGAATGTAGCATCAAGATTGAGGGAAGAACTTAACAACCTGTGCTTTGCAGACAAAATAGCCTTGCTTGCTGAACGTAAGGATTTGAAACACTGCAGAGGAGCAAAGACTACAGCTTTCAATATGGGTTGCGTTTCAATATCAAGAAGACAAAAATCCTCACCGCTGGACCATGAGGCAACATCATGATAAATGGGAAAAAGGCTGAAATCATCAATAATTTAATCTTATTTGAATTCTCATAATAATATATGCATATAACATCTTTGAGCATGGTGGCCTAGTAGTTAGAAGCTATGTTACAATTCCAAGGGCGTGTGGTTCAAATCCACCAATGTCCCCTGGGAGAAGGATAGATAGTTTCCGTCTGTGTGATTTACTGCCTCTGAAAACTCACTGGAGGGTAATTTATGGGTTCTGATTCAATAGCAAATAACAACATCCTTGCTACTCTTCATATACTTGAGAGAAAAGAAAATGTTTTTCGGCAAGTACTTCTTTCCAGCTATGTCTATAATTTCGACCATATGTTGTTGTTATGGGCCATCAAGTCATTTGTGACTCATAGTGACTCTATGTACAAGAGCCCTAAATGCCATTTTATCCTGTGCCAACCTCACCATCTCAAACACACTCATTCCCACCACTCCACCCACAGAACCGATCCATCTCATCGAGGGTCTTCCTTTCCTGCGCCATCCCTCCACTCTCCCAAACATGATGTCCCTCTCCAAGGACCAGTCCCTCCTTGCAACATGTCCAAAGTATGTCAGACGAAGCTTCAGAATCCTTGCCTCCAAGGAACATTCTGGCTTCACCCTCTCCAGGACAAACCTGTTTGTTCTCCTAGCATTCCATGATATATTCAACACTCTTCTCCAGCACTACAGCTCAAAGACATCAATTCTCTTTATATCATCCCTATTCATTGTCCAACTCTGATGCATAGCACCTAATAGTTGACCAAATTTGTTTATCTATTAGGCAAACCTCACCATTGTCTTGATGATTTCTTTACCTGGTCTGAGAAATGCTGAGAACACACTACTGTTTACTTACTAAGACAGTATTTTTTCACCAATGCCTACTCTCAAATTTTCTAAATTAAATTTTGTGGGGAGCTCTGGTGGCCTAGTGGCAAGGAGCTGCAACTACAATCCCAGAGGCGAATGGTTCAAATCCACCAGTTGCTCTGCCGGGGAAGGAGGGACAATCTCCTCCTGTACCAGTCAGATCTGATTTGACGGTACACGCACACAAAAATAATAAAATTTTTAAAAAAATTTTGTATAGCCTGGAAGTTAAGAAGAAATCAAAGATTATAGGGACTCAAAAGAAATCACGTGATAAAGAGTAAAATCACAAAGAACCCTAGAAAAACCAGACTCTGATAATTTTGGATAAGAATAGTATTATTAAAAAATCAAGATAATTTCTATTAATAATAATAATAGCAATAATAATGATAAAGCAATCATCTTTCAAGTTAGTAATTATTAATGAGTTCTTGCTTGCCAGATACCATACTATAATAAACTTAAAATTCAAGCACACTGCTGTTGAGCCAATTCCTATTCATAGTGACCCTTTATCTGGCTTCCAAGAGAGCTCTGCTGGCATAGTGGAAAGGAGTCGTACTGCCACCCAAAGTTGAATGGTTCGAATCCACCAGCTGCTTTGCAGGAGAAAAATAGACAGTCTTCTTTTGTGTAATTAACTGCCTCTGAAAACCCACTTGATGGTACAGTTCAACAACAATCTGCTTTCCAATGCTGTAAATCATAATGAGAGACTACCCAGAGATCTCTCACAGAACCACTCTTAGATTCCAATTATTGTGCATGGCTTTTGAGTTAGCAGTACAACTTGTTTTCACCTTGGCCACCAGTGTTCTCTGATACTTTATAAAATTCTGAGTAGAATACTGCAATGATACCCTTTACGTTACACAAAAAGGTTGATATTTTGGGTTGGAAACTTTATTTGTTTTTTAATAACTAATATTTGAGACAAAATTAAAAATTTTGAAACATTCTTTGCAGCAATTAGAATACCACTGTGCTGGTAGTAATTATCTGGCCTACCAACTGTCACTTGACAGCAACAACATCACATTCTATTGTTCTTCTTTCTCTCTGTTACAGGAACTCCTGTTTGGTTTTATATGCAAATTGCACCAATAAGGAATGAACATGAAAAAGTGGTCTTGTTCCTGTGTACTTTCAAGGATATTACACTATTCAAACAGCCCATAGAGGATGATTCCACGAAAGGTAGTTTTTAATTCAATGACTATTTTTAATTATCATACTATTCTTAAGTTAATAATAATAATACATAATAAGACATTATCATCATCCTCATCATCTTTACCATCATTGTCATCACATTTTTTAGCTAAATCCATTGGTTGAATTGCAAAATAACATTTTACATTTTAGCCTTTTATTTGTTTCATATATAGAGTCGCAATCATACAGATTCATTTTATTCATCTTCATTATTTGAAAATAGAATATTCATAGGTGGAATATCACTGTCTTTGAGTCAATTCCAGCTTCTAGTGACCTTCCATTGTGTTTGCAAGGGTGTAAATCTTTATGGGAGGAGACTACCCATCTTTCTTCTGTGGATGCAAACCACTGACAATATGATTAACAGCCTAACACGTTATGCATCACACCACAAGAGCTTCTTAAAGGTAGAATAGTAGTTAGTTAGTTTAAATTTATTATAGGGAGTCCTGGCAGTTCAGCATGTAAGTGCATGGCTGCTAGCTGAAAGGTCAGTGGTTCGCACTCACCAGCTGCCTCTCCACTGGAGACAGTTGTGGTGATCATTTTCTGTAAAGATTTACAGCCTAGGGAACCTGTGGGTCAGTTGTCCTTGTAGGGTCTCCATTGGGTCACTATTAGTTAGCACTGACAAACAACAAGAAGATGACACTGTAAATATTAAAGGGAACTAAGATAGGAGCATGGAATTTTGTAGAGGGTTATTAATTTAGAACCAATATAAGGGAAGTTTCAACAATTTTTTTTACCGTGATAAACTTTAGTAAAAAAATGTAACAACTTACAGAATAATTTGGATTAAATTCTCTTAGATGGTAATTGATCGAGTTGATTAGAGTTTGCTTAGCTAACATTTTCAAGTTATTTATTATGTTTTCCTTTCTTAATTGTTATAGATATAAATTTCTCATGGGTAGATGGTTCTGGATTATAGAAAGAATAATTTACTCACAAGAGATGGGCTGGCAAAATTCAAACATCCTGATTTTAATATGCTTGACTGCAGTATCTAGGAAGACCGCTATTAAAACTAATAGAAAATGACATGTGCTTTTACCCCTTTAAAACCCAATTTATTATAATTTCATTCTCTTCAATTAAATTTAGATTAGAAACTGATGTCATATACCCAAATATTCTTGAATGCAGTTTTTAGGAAGTATTTTTAATAATCTCTCAGTCTAAAAAAAAAAAAAATGTTTGCCTATTTGCATTTGACAAACATTACTTTTCCCTAAAACCTTACAAAACAAACAAATAGACCAAAACAGGCATTGGGGCTATAGTCTCTATAACTCTAACCAAACTATATACAATTTTTAATTAAGCTATGAGGAAGAAAGATGAGCTCTCTCCTTCCTTATAATTTACAACCTCTGTATACTTGCTGGAGGGTTAGCTTTGAGTTGGTTTCTACTCATTGGGATGTAACAACAACAGGTCTCTGTAAAATTGCAATGAATGAGAATTTAAAATGAAAATAGTAAACAATATAATTTATAATAGAGCTTTCGTGAATTGTACCCCCTGAAATACAAGTATTTGATGATATGATGTGAAAGTGAAGCAATGATCTCTCATGATATAATAAACCAAATTGTCTAAAAGGATTAAGGATAAATGTAATATCCTTTAATCCCATCCCAACTCTGATCCAATGTAATGGAAGTTTTCCTACGGTGTAACCTGTAGCAAATAAGGAATGGATCTCAAAAGTGATAAAAAGAAGAGAAAATATACTCAAGAGGGAGGACCTCAGTACCACCAAGAAATAATTTCCAGAAGGGTAATATTTCCTTTTGGACCCAAGCCCCTCCACTAGGAAGCATTTTGATATCAGGAAAAGCCAGGATCGACAAGGAATGCTGGGTTTATATACACGGAAGGAAACAAGGATTTTCCTCCGTAACTGATGAAGGAAACTTTGAGAGAATAAATTTGTGTTTGTTCATTATTAAGATATTTATGATATAAAAATATTTAAAATAAACTCAGGTATAAATTTAACAACTATGTACAGGATTTGTATAGAGGAAGTGATATAGTACTAATGAAATAAGCCAGAGTTGTAACTGAAGAAATACTATGAGTTCATAGATTTTCAACAACTTCATAATGTAGAAATGTCAGATGTACAACTTGACCTATAGATTAGTTAGAATCCAAATCATGGTCTTATAAAGGTACTCTTTAAATATTGATACACTGATTCTAAACTTTATAATGAAAGCAAAAGAATAGCCAGCGCTGCTAAGAAGAAAAAAGTTGAACACACATTTTCAGAGTTTAAGATGGTATAAAGCTATAGTAATTAAGATAATAATTAGTAATTAGATAATGATTAATAATTAGTGTGATTCATACGGATCAATGGAATGGAGAGCCCAGAAATGGATCACAGAATATAGTCAACTGTTTTTGAAAGTAAAGGTACAAATAGTACTGAGAAGGAATAGCCTTTCAAAAAACATAGTGCTGGGCCAATTGGGATATTTATTGCAAAAAAAAAAAAGATACTAGATACCTACCTAACAATTTTCACAAAAATTTACCAAAACAAGTCATAGATTTAAATTAAAAATTCCAGACTTTCAAGAAATTTATTTAACTTTGGTGATAGATTTGGTACTTTTTCTAGGTAACAAAAGCTTGTTCCATATAAGAAAAATTGTAAGCTTGACTTTAGCAAAACTTGAAATTTTTGCCACACAAAAGAAATTACTAAAAGAATGAAAATATAAATCATTGACTGACAGAAAATATTAGCAAAACAGACACATAAATAGTTTATAATCAAATTACTTAGAGAATTAAATAATAGCAAAACTCCAATTTGATTAAAAATTTAACCTCAGAATATATACTTAACAATTAAATATTTAAAAAACTACTTATCAAATGTTATTAGAAAGATAAAATATCATATGCCTATTGTTTTTGCTGGTTTTAGCTGCCTTTGAGTTGATTACAACTCATACCTACACTGTGAACAGTGGATCTGATCCTTGTTCTATGCTATGCCATCCCTATGATTTATGATATGTTCCAGCCCATTGTTACGGTCTTTGGGTTAATCCACTTTGTAGAGAGTCTTCTCATTTTTCTCTGACCCTGGACCTTTACAAGAATTGGCCCTTCCTGACAACAGGCCCAAAATATGTGAGACAAAGTTTCACCATCATTGCCTCTAAGAAACTCCCAGGTAGCACTCCCTCCGAAAATGACTTGTCTGTTTTTTTTGGCAGTCCATGGGATATTCAGCACTCTTCTCCAATATCATGATTCAAATGAATTTATTACTTTGTTGTCTTTATTCATTGCCCAATTTTTGTACACATAGAAAGCAATTGAAAGTATTATTGCTTGAATTATGTACATCTTAGTCTTTAAACTGACAATAAAGCTCTTTAGCACTTTGGTTAAGTCTTTGAGAGAATATTTCCCCAATTTTATGTATCTTTTGATTAGCTGACTGCTACTACCATGAGTTCAGTGATATAGTTTTACATAGAAAAAGAATTGCCTCAAGTTTAAGCAGGATTTAAAAGAGGCCGTGGCACCAGGGAAATGAAGTCAGGCTGAAAGTAAAGAATACCAGAAGAATAACGATTTATGCTTTATTGACTATGCAAAGGCATTTGACTGTGTGGATCATAGCAAGTTATGGCTAACATTGAAAAGAATAGGAATCTTAGAGCACTTAATTGTGCTCATGGGAAAACTATACCTAGACCAAAGAGGCTGTTGTGCAAACAGAGCAAGTGAATACTGCATGGTTTAAAGTTAAGAAGGGAGAGTGTCAGGGTTGTATTATCTCTCCTATTCAATCTGTACTGACAAAATTGTTCAAGAAGCTGGCCTCTATGAAGGGGGATCAGGATTGGAGGGAGACATCATTTACCTGTGTTATGCAGATGACACAACCTTGCTTGCTGAAATTGTCTAGGTTTTCAAGCACTTGTTTCAGAAGATCAAAGAATACAGCTTTCAATATGGATTGCATCTCAGTGTTAAGAAAATAAAGGTTTTTACCTCTAGAACAATAGGCAACATCATGATAGATGGCGAAAAGATTGAAACTGTCAACAACTTCATCTTACTTGGCTCCACAATTAACACTTTAGCTACCAGTGATCAGAAAATCAGGAAACATATTGCACTGGGAAAGTCTGCAGTTAGGGACCTCTCCAAATTATTGAGGAATAATATCAGTTTGAGGACAAAAGTGTGTCTGATTCAGGCCATGATCTTTCCAATCACTTGCTATGCATCTGAGAGCTTGCCAATGAAAAAGGATAATAGAAGAATTGATGCCTTTGAGTTGTGGTGTTAGAGTACTGAGCATACCATGGATTGCCAGAAGAACAAACAAATATGTCTTAGAGAAGGTGCAGTTGGAGTGTTCTTTGAAGGCAAAGATAATAAAACTTTGCCTCACATACTTTGGGCATGTTGCTAGGAGGTGCTATTCCTTAGAGACAGACATGATTCTCGGAAAGCCAGAGGGTCAGCAGAGGAGAGTAAGATTCTCAACCAGGTGGATTTATGTGGTGACTGCCTCTAATGTATCAGAAAGTGTGAGGATGGCACAAGACAAGACAAGATTCAGACCTTTTGTTCATAGGGCCGCAATGGGTTATACTCGACTTGATGGCATCTAACAAAAACAACAACAACAACATTGTCATGGGTATTCATTGTGGATCCAAGCAAAACATAAAACTTCAATCTTTTCTTCCTCTGTCACAGTGTTGCCTCTTGGCCCAGTTGTGAGAGTTTTCTTGATGTTAAGATGTAATCTATATTGAAGGCTATAGTGTTTGATCTTCTGCAACAACTGCTTCAAATCCTCTTTTCTTTTCAGTAGACAAGATTTTTTTTCATTTGCATAATGCAGTTTGTTAATTAATCTTCCTCCCACCTTGATGATACATTATTCTGCATGTGATACAGTTCCTCAAATTGTTAGCTTAACATTTAGGTTTAATGGGAATGGAAAATGGATAGAACCTGATACACACCTTTTCTGATTTTAGGCAATGTAGTGCTTCCTTGTTGGATAAGTATATTTGGTCTATGTTAAATTTTCATATGATCACAATTAAGTGTTCTGAGATTTCTATTCTCCATGTTATCCATGATTTGTTATTATCCACAGTCAAATGCCTCTGCATAGTCAATAAAACACAAGTAAGAACCTTGTTCCAAGGTCTCTTTTGAATCCAGCTTGAACTCTGGCAGCTCCCTGTGAATGTAATACTCCAGTAATTTTTTAATAATATTTGACAGTATCTTACTTGCATGTGATACTAATGATATTGTTCAATATTTCTACATTCTGTTACATCACCTGGTTTTGAAATGGAAACAAGTATCGACCTCTTTCTGTCACCTGGCCAGGTAGCTATCCTCCAATTTTGTTGACACAGGCTATTGAATGTGTTCTGGGTTGCATTCAGTACTCTTCTCCAACATCAAGATTCAAAGGCATCAGTTCTTCTGTAATCTTTATTCATTGTCCAACTTTTGTTGAAACATGTCAATTGGTTTTAATCAATTCCGGGGACCTTGTTTTTTCCAATACCTTCATTATAGCTTAAGCCTCTTCTTTCATTACCATTAGTTCTTGATTATACACTTCTTGACATTTTCTGGTATCAGTATCCTGTATTTTTGGTATACTGATTGCAGTTTTTTATGTCTTGATTCCTGCATAACTTAAGATTTTTCCCACAGAATCTCTCAGTTTTGCTGCCTGGGGCTGATTATGTTCTTCTGCTCCTTCGGCTTGAGAATGCAAGCTGACTTCTCTTTTGATTTTCTAACTCCACCTCTTTGCATATTTTGTTATTATACGTTGCTTTGTCTTCTTGAGCTGCCTTTTAAAATTGTCTGCTCATCTCTCTCACTTCAGCGTTTCTTCTCTTTGCTTTGACTTCTCTGTGTTTTAGTGAAAATGTCAGTCTTTTTCCCCCCTCCTTGTAGGTACATTGTATTTTATACAATCTTTCATTTACATTTTGTTTTGTTCATGTACATTGTACTTTATACAATATTTTGACATCTATTTTGTCTCTTCTTTGTAGTGAACTGTTGCTTTCTTCATGCATGATATCTTTGACGTCATCCACAATTAGTCATTAGTACTCAGTGCTTTTATTCTATTCTTAAAATAGTTTAAAAATCAGGTGTGATAAACTCAATTTTGGTTCTTATGGACTTGATATAATTTTCTTCACCTTCAATTTCAACGGACAAATGAGCAATCCAAGTTCTATTACACACTCAGCCTTGAGCCTGGTTTGTTGTTGCTGTTGATTGCCTTTGAGTCGAGCACTACTCATAGCGACCTTATGAACAAAAGGCTTAAAGCCCCTCTACAGCTATTGACATTTATCACAGTTCCAAGAGTTTCTGGAGGCATGCTATTTAGGAAGTGAATGATAATGAGGAGCTTCTCTATCAACTCTTTGCACATTTGTAGTTAGTCTGATTATTGTGCAGTCCACCAAGTGAGGTAGGTAGGTATGTGTGTGTGTGTGTATAGTTCCTTTTTGTGATTTTTTTTAAAAGTATTTTTTATTAATAAATCCTTTATAGAACAGAATTCTATGATGCAATCTCCATCTCTTTTCTGTCACCAAGCCCATATTTACTACCTAATTTTGTTTCTTTGTTTCCAACTTTTGCATTCTATTCAGTTATTATTAATAATTCATCTTGGTAACATGTTTTATCAATTTCAGACTATAAATATTTGTCAAAGCCCCCAATATCTTTGATTTTAGTGGTTGATGTATTTATTTCAATAGAAGTTGCATTAGCAGAGTTTTCTTTTATCTATAGAGTATCCTATCACAACATTATTCTTCAGTATAGATCTTGAAATGTTGTTGTGACAACAAGTGTAACACTGTTCCTCTTTTGCACACATATTGATAACAACTTTACCCATAATTGTAAAACTCGTAAGAACTAATATGTACTTCAGTACAGGAATAGATAAATCAATTATGGTACTGATACCTTTGTTATTGTTGTTGTTGGTGTGCTGTTGAGGCGGAACCAATTTATAACTGACCCTCCAGTGGATTTTCAGAGGTAATAAATTGCATGGGATGACATGGCCCATCCTTCATCCTTCTCTTGAAGAGCACCTGGCACATTCGAACCGCAAGCCTCTGAGATGGTAACCCAACTTTTTACCACTAGAGCTCTCTAGTAATATAAAATTAATGAGTGGTGAAGCAGCACAAAGACAGTGCTGAATCTCAAATGCATATTGTTAAGTGAAAGCAGTTAAGGAGAAAAAGGCTGTATGATTCCATTTGGATGACATTCTAGACAGGCCAAAAAAATAGAGTCAATACTCAGATAAAAACCTTGAAGTCGAATGGGGAAGGTTGAGTAAGTGAAGCATAGAGTAGTTTTGGGGGGACAGTCAAACAATTCATTAAGATTCTCTATGATATTATTCTTGATAATATGAAAATGATACTGTTTATTTAAACCCACACAAAAGAGCAAACCTGAAGGTATACAAATTAAAATATTTCAGAGACAATGGAATGTAGAATGTAGCAAAGTAATCTACTGAAGTAGACATATAAAATGACATCACTTTGGAGGACTTGAAAGGCTTGCTGTAGAATATAAAGGACTACTACAACTTTCAATATGGATTACATTTCAACATCAACAAAACTAAGGTTCTCACTACTGGGTTAATAGACTATGTGTTGATAGATGGAAAAAAGGTTTGAAGTTGACACAAGTTTTGTCTTGCTTGTATCAAAAGTCAACACCCATGGTACCAGCAATCAGGAGATCAGGAGACATATTACATTTGGCAAGTGTTGTAAGATATCTCTTCAAAATACTTGAGAGCAGCAATGTCAGTTTTAAGACTAAGGTGCACTTGATTCAGGCCATGGTGTTTAATTACTTGCTATACATCTGACTGGGAAAAATCTATATTTGTTCCCATCCCAAAGAAGGGCGACCCAACAGAGTGTGGAAACTATAGAACAGTATCACTGATTGCACATGCAAGCAAGATGCTACTGAAGATTATCCAAAAACGACTGGAACAACACATCAGCAGAGAACTGCCAGAAGTCCAGGCTGGGTTTAGAAGGGTTCGTGGTACTAGGAATATTGTAGCTAATGTTAGATGGATCTTAGCTGAAAGCAGGGAGTACCAGAGGAATGTCTATCTGTGTTTCATTGACTATGCAAAGGCGTTTGACTCTGTGGATCATAACAAACTGTGGCTGACTCTGAGAAGAATGGGAATACCAGAACACTTGATCCTGCTAATGAAAAACCTCTACTGGGACCAAGAAGCAGTAGTCAGAACAGAGCAAGGAAATACTGCATGGTTCAAAATTGGGAAGGGCATACGCCAGGAATGTGTCCTGTCCCCATACCTTTTCAACCTGCATGCAGAACAGATTATCCAGGAGGCTGGGCTCTATGAGGAGAAATGTGGGGTCAAGATTGGTGGAAGATCCATCAACAATATGTGTTATGCAGATGATACAACCCTGTTTGCTGCAACAGAGGAGGACCTGAAGTGCTTGCTACAGAGGGTCAAGGACTGCAGCCTCCAATATAGATTGAGGCTCAATGTCAAGAAGACAAAGATTCTCACCACTGGATCAGTTGGCAGCATCAGAATGGATAGTGAAGAGATTGAGATTGTTCACAGCTTCAGTTTGCTTGGCTCCACAGTCAACACTTTAAGTACCAGTAGCCAGGAAATTAGAAGACATATTGCCATGGGAAAGTCTGCTGTTAGGGACCTTTCCAAAGTACTGAAGAGCAATAGTGTCTCTTTGGAGACTAAGGTGCATCTGATACAGGCCATGGTCTTTGCTATCACTTGTTATGCATCAGAGAGTTGGACAATGACTAAGGAGGATAGGAGAATTGATGTCTTTGATCTGTGGTGCTGGAGAAGAGTATTGAGGGTACCATGGACTGCTAGGAAAACAAACAGATTTATCCTGGAAAGGTTTAAATCGGTGGCAGCTCCTTGGAGGCAAGGATTCTGAGGCTCCATCTAACATACTTTGGACATGTTGTAAGGAGGGACTGGTCCTTGGAGAGGGAGAGCATGCTTGGTAGGGTGGAGGGACAGAGCAGAAGGGGAATGCCCTCTATGAGGTGGATTGATTCAATAACTGGGGTAATGGGGATGGGTGTGTCGGAGATGGTGTGATTGGCACAGGACAGAGCAGAGTTTAGGGCTATTGTACATAGGGTCGCTATGAATCGCAAGCGACTCGACGGCACATAACAACAACATACATCTGATCGCTAAAAAATGAATAAAGATGACAGAAGAAGAATTGATGCCTTTGAGTGGTGTTGCAGTAGAATATTGAATATCCCATGAAATATCAAAGGAAAAGCAAATATGTCTTGGAAACTGTGCAGCCAGTGTACTCCTTGAAGGCAAAGATGGTGAAGCTTTGTCTCTCATACTTTGAGCATGTTGCTAGGAGTCTGTTCCTGGGAAAGGGACATCATTCTTGGAAAGATGGAGGGTCAACAAAAGAGAGGAAAAAATCTCAATGTGGTTTCAGCAATGGGTTTACGTGTGTTAGAGATGATGTGGATGTCCCAGGATAGGACAAGGATCAGATCTGTTGTTCATTGGGTCACTATGAGTCATACTTGACTTGACAGTACTCAGTACTTAAGAACAACAACAGCCACAACACTCAAAAGAGTAGGTTTAGGAGGTGCTGTCCTAAATAACTCTGGAGATGAATGAAATATTTAAAAATAACTGAAGATAAAAGAATGTGTATATCTCACATTCTGTAGTTGGAGAGGTTTCCTCCCCTTTCGGATATGAATTAATAATTCTGAATTCATTGTACATTTACACTGTAATGGAGCAATTAAGTAAATGAATAGATGTTGCGGGGAGCCAAGATTCTCACTGATGGAGTTGGAAATTATAGCTAAATAAGGAGAAATAGTTAGAATTATCCATATGTCAATAGATTAGAATTGGAAACATCACAATGAATTCATATTTGGCTTAATGTAGATACAGATGGTTACATGTAGAAATATATTTGTTGGTGATGGATGATGACATAAAGTAGTTCTGACTCATAAAAACCCTCTGTACAATTGAATGAAGTACTGCCTGGTCCCACACCATCCTCTCAGCCATTGCTCTGTTTTAAGCCTGTTGTCACAGGCATTGTGTCAATCTACCATATTATGATTTTCCTTTTTCCTCTAACCCTCTACTTTGCCAATATAGATGTTTTACCCTAGTGACTGATCCGTCCTAATAACTTGTCCAAAGTACATGAGACAAAGTTTTGCCATCCTCACTTTAAAGGAATATTCTTGTTATGCTTCTTCCAAGAAAGATATATTCATTCTTTTGGCAGTCCATGGTGTGTTCAATATTCTTTACAAACTCTCTAATTCAAAGGCATCAATTCTTCAGTTTTACTGATAAATGGTCAAACTTTTGCACGCAGATGAGGTGATTGAAAATATCATGGCTTGGATCAGATGGACCTTAGTCTTCAAAGTAGTATCCTTACTTTTTAGCCTTTTAAAGAGGCTTTTTGAAGACTATTTGGCCTATGTAACATGCCATTTGATTTGTTGACTATTGCTTATGTGGGTGTTGGTTGTGGAGCCAAGTAAAGTTAAATTCTTGAAAGCATAATTGTTTTCTGATGGATCCTATATTTTGGTTAAGTTGTAAGGATTTGTATTTTTATTATGTTTAGATGTAAGCCTATATTCTTTGACGTTTTCAGTGATTTTGTCCTTTTGCCTTTAACAGAAATGTATACTGCACTGAAACAGATGAGGGAGAGAAACTGTTTAAAAGGAATAAATGATTAGGTGTTATTGCCATGACAAGATTACAGAAAAAAACATTCATATTAAAGTAGACTGTGGACTTTGGGGTGGGGAATTGTATAACAATGAAAGAATTTTTTTTTTCTTCAAAGTGAAAAACGAACTGGGAGGGGAAGGTGGGCAGGGAGGAAATTGTGCAACGAATGAATGCAGGAAAAAAATAAACAGGAAGAATATACTGTAAAAAGATATATGTTGCTTTAAAATTCATTAATAAAACATACTCAGGTAAATTTGGACATAAGAAAGCATACTGTTATGTACAATGGGGTTAATTTTGAAAATAAAATCACAATCTCATGTAAAAAAACAACAAAAAACCAAGCAAGATTTTGTGACCTGCATACTTAAAATTGTTAGTGAGTCATCTTTCAATCCCAAAAACCATATTTCTCTTCATATAGTCCAGTTTCTTGGGTTATTATGGAACAAGGAGAGTGAAAATATACTCTAAAATGTACCTTCTCTAATTTAAAACCATGTATCTTGATCTGTTCATACAGATGTCTTTTTGTGTATGTACAGGTTCTGCATCAGTCCAATGAAAGGTTTTAGAAATTCTGTCCTTTTTAATGTTATCTTTAATTTTCTAGAATCCACACAGTAAATTGCCTTTTCATAGGCAATGAAAAAACAAGATAACATCTTTCTGACCTTCTTTGCTCTTAGCTCAGACCCATTTGACATCAGAAAAAAAGCATATCAGCTACAAAGAAATTAAAATATAGCTTTAATTTTCTTTTAGTTGCCTATTGATATATTCCTGTGACCCTTTTTTAATTACCTTCAGCAGAATTTTTTGCATGTGTGATGATAATAATCTTGTTTTATAATTTCTTCATTCTGTTGGATTGCCTATTTTGGAATGGGTACAAGTAAGAATCTCTTCCACAAGTCTTTCAAATTTCTTGGCAGAGATTATTATGTACTTTTAGCACAGTATCTGTTTTTTGAAACATCATAATAGATATTCCATCAATTCCTGAAGTCCTATTTTTACCAGTGTCTTCAGTGCAGTTTCTTCATTTAATATCATTGGCTCTTGATTGTATACCACCTTCTGTAATGACGGAAATTTGACCAATCCTTTAATCTCTGTATTCCTTCCCCCTTCTGTTGATACTTCCTGGGTTGTTCAATATTTTACTCATACAATGCATCAATATTACAACTTGAGGTTTAAATTTTTCATTTGATTCCTTCAGCTTGAGAAATGTCAAACATAATCTTCCCTTTCTGGTTTCCTAACTCCAAGTCTTTTTGCATATTTCATTACAATATTTTGTTTAGTCTTCTTGAGCTGCCCTTTGAAATCTTCTGCTCATTTTTTCTACTTCTTCCATTTGTCTCTTCTGATATCCATTTTGGTGTTTCCTTTCTATATTTTTTATGACCTTTTGCTTTCTTCATGTATGATTTTGTTGGAATCCTGAAACATCTTTAAATTTATCATAACAATGATTTGTATGTTATGGTTGCTAAATATTTATAAAAATGCACAGATGTGGCTGAGTAACACACATGTCCTTTCTTTCTCATTCAATAGAGTGAGTCCAGATCAAACACACTTCTGGAGCAGTATACATAAATAGCCAGCTTTTGGTTTTCAATTATAGTCTCCAGTAAGTGAAACCACGGTTTCCTGATGAAGAATGCTAGGATTAGGAAAACAAAATATTAGCCCGCTCCATCTTTCAGTGCTAGGAGGTGCTAAAATACACACAGCTGGTACATAACACACATAAAGATAATATATTCAGAGGAACCATGAGTTAATGAAAAAGAGCTCCCAATGGCTAATTTTGGAGCATTTTGTGCAACAATATGAAAGAAATAATAGTATAACCCAGAGTCCAGGGAAATGTTTGAGAGCTAGAACTCGATGGAACTGCATTGTTTCCCAGTGCTCTGAATATTATGTCTTTAACAGGATACATTATTACTACTTTTACATCACACTGTATTATTGGAAAACATTATTGTTATGTACTGTCAAGTTGACAATGCCTCATAGCGACCCTATTAACATTATATCT
Organism: Elephantulus edwardii; assembly: GCF_000299155.1. NCBI lineage: Eukaryota > Metazoa > Chordata > Mammalia > Macroscelidea > Macroscelididae > Elephantulus > Elephantulus edwardii. Next base: position 7,082,756 of record NW_006399854.1, on the reverse strand, counting down.
GAACCCTGCCCTATCTTGAGCCAATCTCATTGTCTCTGATACACCTGCCTTTGTTACCTTAGTCAGTATGTCAGTCCATCTCATCCAGGGTCTTCTTCCTTTGCACTGACCCCTTCACCCTTACAACCATGATGTTCTTCTTCAAGAACTGGTCCCTTTTGACAACATATCCAAAGTATATCACATGGGGTTTTGCAATACTTGTTTCCAAGGAGCAACCTGGTTTTACTCCTTCCAGGGCAGAGTTATTTGCTCTTTTGGCAATCTATAGTATGCTCAATGTTATTCTTCAGCATCTCAACCCAAAGATGTCAATTCTGCCATTCTTATCAATTATCCAGCTCTCTGATGCATAACAAATATTGTGAAGACCACGACCAGGATCATGTACACCTGAGTTTCTAGATTGCCATAGAGACGAAATTTTGCCTTCACAGGTTTTGGCTTCTGTAAATTTTACTATTTAAAATAGATGTTCATGAGTTGATTGTAATATAAATGAATGCTTAAATATGCAATTGGAGGGGAGTACACCAATATCATATGCAGAAATGCTTGAAATAACATGTAAATGCTCTGCCCTTAAAGAAATGATACACACCTGCCGATTCCTTAAGTATGGACTGTGCCTATTGATTCCATTAAGAGAACAAAATGGAAACAGGTATAAAAGACCAACTTTAGAATCAAAGAAACCTGAAAAATGTTGCATCAGCCAAATGATCAAAGTAAACAGTGTCAATGAGAGGTCAAATAGAAATGATGTCCTCCAGGCATATTGTGATAAGAATGGCATTTTCACTCTGTGATTTTCCTCCTCAAAACTTACAAATCTGTTTAGTCATGAGGGGAAACAATCCAAACTAAGAAGAATTTTGCAAAATATCTGACCAATACTATTCAAACCTATCATTAAAAACAAAAGTCTGAGAAATTGCTTAAGGAGATTGGACAACTAAATGGGTTATAGTATTCTGGATGAGATACTACACTAGCCAAAGTACAGTAGGTGAAAATTAAGGAGATCTGAATAAAATATGTTGTTGTGTTGTTATGTGCCCTCAAGTTGGAACTGACTCATAGCTGACTCTCTAGCAGGGTTTTTAGAAGCTGTAAATGACACAGGAGTAGAGTGCCCATCTTTCTCCCTCAGAGCCACTGGTGGATTCGTATCACCTGCCTTTGGGTTAACAGCACTGCTCCTTAGTGTCACACCATCAAAAGGGACTTTCTCAGTGGAAGTACAACCAATGTGCTCTGTATAAGAAAGGATGGTGGACCTTTGTCTCACATACTGTGGGAATGTTACCAGAAGACACCAATCCTCAAGTTGGGAAAAGTGGAACATCAGACAAAGAGAGGAAGACTTACAAAAAGATGAATAGAAACAGTGACTGCCACAGTGGCCATAAGCAATCAGAGATTGTGAGAATGGTGCAGAATTTGGCAAGGTTTTTAATTTCTTGTTTATAAGGTCACTAGGAGTCATAGTCAATTAATTTAGCAGTACCTAACAACAATAGTTTTGAATGTATGTTCAAAGATGGCATATCTCTGAAAGTTAGTCATGTAATCATTATCCCCCCCCCCTTTTAGTTGTGATTCTAGTGAAAGTTTATGAGATTGGTTTTCATTAACTCATTTATACACATTTTCCTCTCTGCATTTCCCCACATTACCTTGTAATGCTTTTCCTGTTCTAAATTGCTATCTTTATAATCATTAAATATATAGTAATATAAATGTGTTGTTGTTGAGTGATGTCAAGTTGAAACTGACTCATAGCTGACCCTACGATTAGCTCATAACTCCAGTGGGTCTTCAAAGGTGATAAACTACATGGGAGGAGGTTCCTCATCTTTGTCTCATAGAGTAGCTGGTAGATTTGAACTGCCTGCTTTTGGGTTGTTAGTGTAGCATTTTACCACTAGGCAACCAGAGCTTCCTAGTATATATATGTTGTTGTTATGTACAGTCTAGTTGGAACTGATTCTTAGCTGACTCTCCAGTGGGTTTTCAGAAGCAGTAAATTGTGTAAGAGGAGATTTTCCATCTTTGTCTAGAGGAGCAACTGGTGAACTTGAACTTCATGCCTCTGGGTTAGCACTGCAACTCCTTAGGTCACGAAAGCTTACACACACACACACACACACACACACACACACACACTTGTTTATTGCCATCAATTTGAAAGTGACTCACTGTTTTCAGAAGCAGTAAATCTCACAGGAGAAGATTGCCCATTTTTCTTCTGCAGAGTAGGTGGTGGATTCAAACCACTTGCCTTAAGGTTGACAGCACAGCTCCTTACCACCAGGCCACCAGAGCTCCCTTATTTATATGTAGAACCGTGAAAACTCTCAAGAAAATGGATATGGAAACTGATACACAAGCAAATGACAAATCAGAAAGAAATTTGCTTTAGTAACAAAGTAATAGGAGAAAGACTGAGACAATTATTAAAGGGACAACACACACACATATATGTGTGTGTATATATGTATGTGTATATATGTATGTATATATATATATAATATGTCGATAGTTATAGAGGGGCTTCAGACCTTTTGTTTATAGATTCGCTGAGTTGTGCTCGACTTGAAGGTAATCAACAAAAACAACCACCACACCCCCTGCATGCTTTAAAATATGACCAGCATCAACCAACAGAGATCCTTCAGAAACAGGTTTTTCCAATAAAGTAGCCAAGGTATCTATGTATTATACTGTTTGGAAAGATTCTCTAAGATAGAGTACTATTTTTCTATCTCTTCTAGTTTACTGTAAGATACATATTTCTGTGATCAAGTTGTTACATGCTTTCAGATTGGCTCGGATTTATCGTGGCTCTACGAACAACAGCTAGAAAACTTGCCCTGTCCTGTGCTGTCCTGATAGCCTCCGCCATGCTCCAGCTTGCTGTGTGTCACTTTGTCTGTCTATCTCATTGAGGGTCTTACTTTCTTTGCTGACCCTCTGCTTTTCCGCTAATGATGTCTTTGGAACTGATCCAAGATACTGTAAATTACAGAATGTCAGACAAGAGAGTAGGGGAAAAATATAATATGGTGTTCATTTTTATTTCAAAGTGAAATTTCCCGGAATAAAATGCTAAAGGAAAAGTGAGAAAGGAGAAGAAAGATATAGTGAATAAAAAGGAAAAAAATCAGTTGCCTATTCATGCTGTATATTTTAATTTTCCATTTTTTATATCAATTGAATAACTTAGATTGTTTCGTAATATTACCTGTTGGTAATAGAACTCTGTAACTATAACAAAGCAGGAATATACTTGGCAAAAGTTTCCAGAAACTGAGAATCTAAAAGTAAGTCGTACATTTTATTCCTGCATCTACCTATAGATCTAAGGGGTGTGCTGTTTGGCACGAGATGAGGAGAGAGAAGGAAACCAAATCTGAGGCATATGATAAGTTATTACAGATCTAGAATATAAATATGGCTTGTTGTTGTTGATTTCCTTTGAGGTTGAACATGACTCATAGTTACCCTATGAACAAAAGACGTGAAGCCCCTCTACAACTACTGACATTTATAAAAGTTCATAGGGTTTCCAGAGGCATGTTATTTAGTAAGTGGATGACATTCCTGCTTCCAAACCTTTCATAGTGTGTTATTGTTGTTAGGTGCCATTAAGTCACCTGCGATGCATAGTGACCTTATGGACAGCAGCTCTGAACCCTTCCCTGTCCTGAGTGATTCTCACTACTAACTCTGACACACCAACTCCCATTGCCCCTGTTGCTGTATCAGTCCATCTCACCGTTTCTTATACTGTGCATCCACCTTCCAAACATGATGTCCTTCTCTAAGGACCAATCTTTCCTGGCCATGAACCCAGAGAGAGTAAGTGAAGTGGAGTTTCAAAATCCTAGCCTCCAAGGAGAGACTTGGTTTCACCCTCTCCAAGACAGACCAATTTGTTTTCTTGGAAGTCTATGGTATGCTCAAGACTTCTCTAGCATCACAACTCGAAGGCATCGATTCCTCTTCTGTCATCCTTAGTCATTGTCCAGCTCTCTGAAGCATAACAAGTGAATGAGAAGACCATGGCCTGGATTAGGCACACCTTTGTTATCTACACTGACATCATTGCTCTTCAGCATTCTCTAGAGGTCCATGACAGCAGATTTTTCCAATGTAATTAATCTTTTGATTTCCTGACTGCTAGTGTTAAGAGTGTTGATTGTGGATCTGAGCAAGCTGTAATTGCTAAAAACCTCACTCACTTTTCCATCTATTATGACGCTGCCAATTGACCCAATGGTGAGAATCTTTGTCTTCCTGATGTGAAACTTCAATCCATATTGAAGACTACAGTTCTTGACCTTTTGCAGCAAGTGCTTTAGGTCTTGTTCAGTTTCAGGAAAAAAGGTTGTGTCGTCTGCATATTGTAGGTTGTTAATGAATCTTCTTTCAGTCTTGATGTCACACTCCTCCTCATAAAGTCCTGCTTCCCAAATGATCTGTTCTGGATACAGATTGAAAAGGTACAGGGACGGGATATATCCCTGACACACTCCTTTCCTGATTTTGAACCATGCAGTGCTTCCTTGCTCTGTTCTGAGGGCTGCTTCTTGATCCAAGTATTGTTGTTAAGTACCATCAAGTCGTAGAGGACTCATAGCGACCCTATGAATGAAAGACCTGAGCACTTTTCATAGAGTTTCCAGAGGCAAGCCATTTTTTAAGTGGATGCCACTCCTACTTCCAAGCTTGTTTTAATCAGGAAGCTCCACCAAACACTGTTTGTTCACCATGGGTAACCATTATCACATTTGGCACATGAGTGTTAACAGTTTTTAGCATCACAGCAACCACGAATTACCTCTGTACAGCAATTCGCAGACCAGTGCTATACTACTAAGAGGAATGTTTGCCAAAAAGAATTTAAGCCAGGCCTGAGGGCTGCAGATTAAAATCATCCACCCTGGGCTTGATAGCATAATTTTCTGTCCACTGGGCCAACATTAGGTTTCATATAAGCACAATCAAGTGTTCTGAGGTCCCCATTTTCCTCAAGGTTAGGCACAATTTATTGTAATCCACGTAGTCAAATGCCTTTGCATAGTCAATGAAACACAGATAGACCTTCTTCTGGTACTCTCTGCTTTTTGCCAAGATCCATCTGACATTGGCAATAATGTCCCTAGTGCCACGACCTCTTCTAAACTCAGCCTCTATTTTTGGAATGCATAAAGAGTAAACAAATATCTCAGAATTAACTGGGTGGTGTCAAATTGACTCCCACTTCTATTGTTTTTATGTCAACCAGAACAAAACACTGCTTGGCTGTCAAAATCTCTATTGTGTCTAAGCCTATTTTTAAAACTACTGTGAGGTAGAGTCAGACAAAAAGAGGAAGACCCTCAAAGAGATGGCTTGACACAATGGCTGAAAAGGAGGTTCTGCAGGATAAATATTACAGCATTTTGGCATACTCAAAAGAGCAGAACTGTATAACTTTTATAAATTAGGAACATATTATAAGAAGAGAGTTGTTAAGTTGGAACTGATCCTCCAGCTGGCCCTTCAGTGGGTTTTCAGAGGCAGTAAATCACACTGGAAGAGATTGCCTATTCTTTTCCCATGGAGCTGCTGGTGGGTTTGGATTTGAAAGGTTGTGCTGCCTTTGGGATTGTGGCACGGCTTCCTATCACTAGGCCATATGAAACAAAAAATTAAAGTACAGAAGTATTCTGACAAAAGATTTGAACCATCAGGATAATCAAAGACTTTATAATCATTCATGCAATCAATAAATAAGAGAAGCCATGTTACTGACAAATAACTAGAATTTGGGCTGAGTACAGATTTGAATGTTAATGTATATCACGAAATTATGTGTGTGTGTGAAAGTCTGAGGGAAAAAGAAAATACTGTGACATGAGATCTTTAGCCCCCCACAGTCAGAAAGTCTCTTAAAGATATTTAGGTCACAAATCACATCAATCTTTCTTTTATTTTAAAAGAAAGCATCTCCTGAGCTAAGAGATAAAATAAATAGCACAAGAATAGAAAGGTCATGAAGTATCTCATGACTATTATTGAAGGACTAATGGTGAACATATCACATGCAAGTTAAATCTTGCTGAACAGGGTCCCAAAACAGCTAGAACAGTACATTGATGGAGAACTATCTGAACTCCAAGCTGAATTTAAATGAGATGTGGCACCAACGGTATAATGATGTCATATGGATAAGGGCTGAAAGCAGAGACTGCCTGAAAAATGTCCATTTGTGTTTTATTGACTATGCAAAAGCAATTGACAATGTGGATCATAGTAAATCGTGGCTAACAATGAGAAGAATGGAAATCCCAGAACACTTAATTGTGCTCATGTGAAACCTATGAGTTTCACATGACCAAGAGTTCATTGCCCAGCTCACAGATGATTGGAAAGACTGTCACTTGAATCAGGTGCCTTAGTCTTTAAACTGGCATCGTTGCACTTCAAGAATTTGGAAAAATTCCTAAAAGCAGACAAAATTGTCATAATAAAAACCAAAAACTTTTAAGCAATTAAATACCAAATTTAGCTCTATGCTTAAAGTCACATGTTAACGAATTTTAAAACAGCAATTTGTATAAGAAAATGAAAATAGCAAATAAGGAAGTAAGCATAGGCTCTTATGTCAGGAAGTGACAAAATCATTTAATCAAGAAGCTTTACCACATCTTACACCATACACAAAAATCAACTCAAGGTGAATCAGAGACCTTGGAATAATGCCCCAAACCATTAAGCTCATAAGATACAAACTGGGACCATGCTTAGAAGGCCTAGAGACTATCAAATACAGTCAGAAATGCACACTCTGAAGAGGATGAAATTGATGAGTGGGACCTTCTAAAGATTAAAATCTCTGTTCTCATGAAAAACTGTTTATAACAGGGTGAAAAGGAAATCTACTGACTGAGAAATAAACATTTGGTAAATAAATATCTCAGACAAGGGCCTCATAACGAAAGTTTATAGAGTCCTACAGGGCCTCCAGAAGAAAAAGACTGATAACACAATTACAAAATGGGCAAAATATATGGAAAGACTTTTCACAGAAGAGGACATTTGAATGGTCAACAGACACATGAAGAAATGCTCTAAGTCAACAGCAGTAAGAGAGATGCAAATCAAAACCACAATGAGATACCATGTTACCCCAGAAGCAGTGTAAATATTTAGCAGGGCAGGAGGTAATAAATGTCAGAGAGGATGTGGTGAGGTAGGAACTCTTATACATTGTTAGTGGGATTGTAACATAGTACAACCATTCTGGAAGACAGTTTGGACTTCTCTCAAAAAGCTGAACATTGACATTCTATATTACCCAGCTATTCCACTGCTTGGGATATACCCTGAGAAAAAGAGAACTGAGGCACAAACTGAGACTTGTACACCAATATTAATAGCAACGTTATTCACCATAGCCCAATTCCCAACCACAATGGAATGGATTGAGAAATTATAGTACATTCACACAATGGAATACAATGCAGCACACATCTAACATGGGAGGGACTGGAGCGCACTATACTGAGTGAACTAACTCAGTCTCATAAGGACAAATACTGTATAAGACCATTATTATACAATGAGTATGAGGATCTAAGGAGGGGAAGTGGTGACTTAATCATAGGTTATAAAATTTGATGGGTGAGGGATAGGGGAAAGATCCAATGTGAAAAATAATGTATATGAACTTTATGAACTTGGTATATATACCAGCAAAAATTAAAAAAAAATAAAATAAAAAGAAGCATTACATGTGACCAAAATGTCATTGCGAATTGTTAGCTTCTGACTCGTGATGACCTTATGTGCATAGAGTAGAATTGTTCCAAAGGGTTCTCAAGGCAGTATCTTTTAAAATCCTTTTTTATTGTGATTTGAGTGAAAAATTACAAAGCATGTTGGTTTTTCAGTCAATCAGTAATACTCATTATATTTTATAACATTCATTGCAATACCTACGATGTAGTCAGTCTTCCCACTTCTTCCTTCCTTTCCATGATCCTTCTTTCTGACACATCCCTGCATACAAGGGCAAATGTTACTCTTTTTAGCCTTGCATGGATGGGTTTTCCACGCAGTGAATACCAACCTGGTGTTATTGTTTACTCTACAGACTTGTATGTTTGCCTGAAAAGTGAGCCATGGGGGTAAGTGTTGTTTCAGGTTTTGAAGGTGACTAAGGGAAGCCTCAATGGCTCTCCAGGAAAGGGTGGGGGAATCTGCTGTCAGGGACTTCCAAAAGTGATAAAGAGAAAAGGTGTCAGTTTAAAGACTAAGGCAAGCTATAGTACTTTGATTACTTGCTATGAATTAGAAAGTTGGAACATGACCAAGGATGATGGAAGAAGGATCAATGCCTTCAAATTGTGTTGTTGGATATCCCATGAACTACCAAAAGAGCAAATAAGTATGTCTTGGAAAAAGTGTGAACACGACATCCTTGGAAGCTAAAATGTAGATGTTTCATCTCACATACTTTGGGTATGTTGTTATGAGAGGCCAGTTCTTAGAGAAGGACATCATGCTTGTGAAGGTAAAGGGATCAATGCAGGAGATGAAGAGTTTCAACAAGATGGATTGACATGGTGACTGTAACAATTGACTTAAGTGTAGAGGAGGTGGTCAGGATGGTACAGTATGGGGCCAGGTTTAGATCTCATGTTAACAGGGTTGCTTTGAACTGCAGCCAACTCAGAGACACATAACAACAACAAAGGGAACTCTGGTGGCTACTGGGAAGGATGTGCACTGTCACCAGTGGCTCTGAGGTGAAAGATAAGCAGCTGTGAGATTTTGTTTCAGAAAACCCTCTAGAGGGTCAGCCGTGAGTCTGTTCTGACTTGAAGACAAAAATACCAATGAAGCTATATACCTAGTGAATGAGGGGTTGTGCTGTCAACCAAAAGGCACAAAGTTCAAATCCACCCACTGATCTGAGGGTAAAGATAGGCAATTTCTCCCTGTGAAATTTACAGCCTCTAGATGATCAACCATGAGTTGATTCTGACTTGATGGCACCTAACAACAAGAAAGCTCTGGTGGCATAAGGAGTATGGAGTAGGACAGCTTCCCCCAAAGACAGGCAGTTCTAATCCACCAGCTGGTCTGGCGGAGGAAGATGAAAAATCTCTATGCAATTTTCAGCCTCTGAGAACCTGCTGGAGGTTCAGCTATGAGTTGGTTCTGACTCGATGGCACATACCAACAAGAGGAAGAATCATAGTCTTGGGAATACCCCCAGTCTCTATTGGATAAGTCAGGTTGTCCAATTTTATATTTTTGAGTTTTATTGCACACTTTCTGCCCACTCTATTCAGGACTCTCTGCTGTATTCCTCTTAGAATGGTAACGTAGATATCACCACCTAGTTTTTCTTGAGTCTGAGTCATAGAGTTTGTGCTTCTCCTAGTTCATTTGTTGTTTTGAGTATTTTTTTTAAATATATCTTTGCTTTCTTCTCTATCCTTTGTGCTATATATAGAGAGACTAATGGTTCACTTTAGATGGGTCCTCAGGAACTTTTAAGACCTCACTCACTATCACCAGTGAAATATATAGAACATTGTCTTTGTGGACTGTGTTATCTCAGTCGACCTCAATGTCCATGAGTGCTGTGGTCTCAGGATCCCAGAAAGAACAAGTCATTCCCTCAGTGTAACTGGTTATGATTACAAAGTGTACAAAGCATAACACTCTGTTGAATCTTCAAAGTCAATATTTGCAGAATGTACTAATGAGTGCACACTCTTGGCATCAGTAGCCAGGAAATTAGGACGTATTACCATGGGAAAGTCTGCTGTTAGGGACCTCTTCAAAGTACTGAAGAGCAATGATGTCTCTCTGGAGACTAAGGTACGTCTGATACAGGCCATGGTCTTTGCAATCACTTGTTATGCATCAGAGAGTTGGATAATGACCAAGGAGGATAAAAGGAGAACTGATGCCTTTGAGCTGTGGTGCTGGAGAAGAGTATTGAGGGTACCATGGACTGCTAGGAAAACAAACAGATTCATCCTGGAAAGGGTAAAATTGGGGGTGGCTCTTTGGAGGCAAGAATTCTGAGGCGTTGTCTGACATACTTTGGACATGTTGTAAGGAGGGACCGGTCCTTAGAGAGGGACATCATGCTTGGTAGGGTGGAGAGACAGCGCAGGAGGGGAAGGCCATCTATGAGGTAGATTGATTCAGTGACTGGGATAATCAGAATGTGAATGTCAGAGACAGTGTGACTGGCACAGGACAGAGCAGAGTTTAGGCCTGTTGTACATAGGGTCGCTATGAGTCTCAAGTGACTTGACGGCACATAAGAACAGCAACAACAACTAATGAATGTAGAAATAGCATCTACTAAATCTATATGTAGTCATGTTATAGTCCTTGTCCCATATCCATATTTGTTCATCTTGCCTGTGGCAGTAACATATTGGACTGAGATTGCCAAGCTTGCCTTCTGACGCTCCTCTGGGTGGGTTCAAACTTCTAATTTTAGGCTAGAAGTACTTAATTACTATACTACCGAAGCTATGATTCTTAGAAAATTCTAGATGTGTAAAAATATTGCAAACACAGAACAAATATCTTAAAAAAGTAAGGGGAAACGGACAAAATACAATACAACTGAGACATTTAAATATGTCAAAGAATGAAAAATTAATCAAGGAAATTGACATTTGCCTATAATTTAATGAAGTTAGCGAAGCTGTGTACATAAAATCCTGTGCTTCAAAATTTTCCAGGACTGGTATTTTAAAAACTTGGAAATGAGTTGCTGATACTTAGATCTTAGGACCATAGTCATGTAGGACATCAAATCCAATTGACATAACATAGTTCATAGTGGTCAATGTCCAACTTTGGTGAGGAGCAAATGGGGTCTTAAAAACTTGCAAGGAGCCATCTAAGGTGCAGTTATCACTACCTGTGACAGAAAAGAAGAAAAGCAAAGATGCATAAACAATTAGTCAAGAGACTAATGTTGTTGTATGTTATGTGCTGAGTCAACTGTGACTCATAAACAACAGATCTGAGCCTTGCCCTGTCCTGTGCTATCCTTAACTATCTCCAATATACTCAAGCCCATTGTAAAAGTCTCCATGTAAATCTGTCTTTTTAAAAGTTTTAAAAAAAATTTTTATACTAGTTTATTTATAAAATTTGAATACATTGTTTTCAGGAACAGATTCTTTCAACTTCTATCACCCCCCCCAAATTGTACAACCCCATGATTAATGCCCACCCCTCCTGCATATCCTCATCCCTCTGCTTCCAGCCTCTCCCTCCCCTCTTGGATCTTTATACTCATTCTACAATAATGGTTTTATACAATATGTAGCCTTTAGGACTGAGTTAATTCACTCAGCATAATGCTCTCCATTCTCTCCCAAATTAGGTAATAATTTACAAAATTATTACTCCTGTGTGCTGCATAGTATTCTACTGTATGAATGTACCATAATTTCTCCATTCATTTGAGCTATTTCCTTGTTCTTGAGATGGTTAATAATGCTGCTATGAACATTGATGTACAAATCTCCATTTGTGCCTCAGTTCTCATTTTCTCAGGGTATATTCCAAGTAGTGGAATAGCTGGGTCATATACACAGAAGTAGTAACCAAAACAGTGTGGTACTGGTATAATGACAGGCACACTGATTAATGGAACAGAATTGAGAACCCAGAAAAAGACCCAGCTATCTATGGTCAACTGATATTTGACAAGGAAATCAAAGCTATCAGATGGGGAAATGATAACCTTTTCAACAAATGGTGCTGGCAATACTGGCGTTCCACCTGCAGGAAGCTGAAACAGGATATACATCTCACACCATACACAAAAATCAACTCAAAGTGGATCAGAGACCCGGGAGTAAAGCCCAAAACCATAATGTTCATAAGAGAGAAACTGGGATCAAGCTTAGAAGTCCATGGTATAAAGAGACTGCCAAATACAACCAGAAATGCACAATCTGAAGAGGATAAAATTGATTAATTGGACCTTTAAAGATTAAATCCATATGTGCATCAATACCTTTTCCAACAAGGTGAAAATAAAACCTACAGACTGGGAACAAACATTTGGTAATACCATCTCAGATAAGAGTCTTGTAACAAAAGTTTACAGAATACTCCTGGGCCTCCACAAGAAAAAGACTGATAACTCAATTATAAAATGGGTAGAAGACATGGAAAGAATTTTCACAGAGGAAGGTATTCGAATGACAGACAGACACATGAAGTAAAGCTCCAAAATCACTGACAATAAGAGAGATGCAAATCAAAACCACAATGAGATATCACATCACTCCAGTAACAGTGGTAAAGTGTAACAGGACAGTAAGTAATAAGAGTTGGAGAGAATGTGGTGAGAAAGTAACTGTTATGCATTTTTAGTATGATTGTAAAATGTTAAATCCATCTTGTTAGATCTTCCTTTCCTACAGTACCCTCCACCTTTCCAAGCATAATGTCCTTCTCCAAGGACTGGTTACTTCTAATAACATGCCCAAAGTATGTGAGACAGAGTTTCCCTATCCTTGACTCCAAGGACCACCCTGTATTCCCTTTCTTTAAGACAGATCTGTTTGTTTTCTTAGTGGTTCATGAAAAATTCAGTATTATTCCCCAACATCACAACTTAAAGGCATTGATTTTTCTACTGTCTTCCTTAGTCACTGTTAAACTTTCAGATACATAGCCATCAATTGAGAAAATCATGGCTTGGATCAAGAGCACCTCAGTCTTTTTAAACTGCTATCATTACTCTTTAGTACTCTAGGGAGGTGCCTGAGAACAGATTTTCTTAATTTGTATTTTGATTTTTTTTAACTGTTGATACCAAGACTGTTGATAGTGGTACCAAGAAAGATAAGAAACATATTTCTTTGAACACTCAAGATCAAAAGAGAAGCATTTGCCCACAAAGTTCAGATATTAAGAAGGGCTAGGAAGGAATGAGGGAGCGCTAGTGGCCTAGTCATAAGAAACTGCCCTGCAATCCCAAAAGCACAAGATTCGAATCCACCAGCTGCACCATGGGAGAAAGCTGGGCAATATCCTTCCTTGTAATTAACTGCCTCTGCAAAGCCACCAGAGGGTCAGCCATAGGTTGGTTCTGACTCAACAGTACACAGCAACAACAACAACAGGAAGGGAAGAGGAAGGAAATGTTAAGAAACAAAATTTTTCCAATCTGTTGAATGGAAAATTGATCTTTCTCTGTAAACTTTTACTCAAATCACAATTATTTTAAAAAGGAAATAAATTATTTTACAACTCAAGAAATAAAGAAAGTAATATGAGGTAAAGAAGTTAAGGATGATACCAGAAGAATATAACACACCTATGAAGATATATTTAGTTCAGTAGCCTGTTCTTTGACAAGATTGGTAAAATAGGCAGACTTTAAGAAAACTATGTAATAAAAGAGAGAAAAGAATAAAGTCTTTTTAAATAATTTTTTAATACACCTCAATATATATGAGGTACTTTAGCTGTAAAATGTGCATTTCTATTAATCTTAGCTTGTTGAACAGTTTCCATCAAACTTGACTTGAGCATATCTGGTGGCCTAGTGGCAAGAAGTTGCACTGCAATGGAATACATGCATTTCAAGGGCACAAGCTGCTTTGTGGGAGAAAGATGGGCAATTTCCTCCCATTCAATTAACTACCAATTAATTAAAGAGCGTCAGCCAAGGGCCAGTTTCAGCTCAACACTACACAACACCACCACCAATATAATAATCATAGCTGTCAACATTTCAGGGCCTCTTAAGTGCTACATCTTTTTTATTGTCTTCTATGGGTTGTCAACTTTCATCTGAAAAATTATAACCAAAAAAATCCAAAATCTTGGATGGGCAACTCATCCTTTGCTGTAGTTTAGTCAGTGAAAGCTGTTGAAGGATCTGTTATGAAATCTGCATTTTATTACTCTTTATTCCCTCAAATAATAATAGAAAAACAATATGCCAACTTCTTTATTGGTTTCATTTCTTGCATTTGAAATACTCTTCAATGACATCTTTGGCCTGGGATTCTTAGCCATCGTCCTTAACAACTACACAACGGTAGCCAACCACTTTGCAGGGCTTTCGTTCTCAGTCAGTTTTGCAGAGGGCTGTCCACTCCCCTAGTTTCTTGTTGTCATCAACCTTTATCAGGCTGATGTGTTTAGCACAAAGGGCCTCAACTAACTTGACATACATAGGCTCATTACAGTTGGATGCAAGCACACAAAGATGAGCTTGGTGCTTGTCTAAGGCTTTGGCAGCTTCACGAATTCCACTTGCTAGGCCATTGTGGATGAAGGCAGTCTTTGGCACCTCTAGTAAAGCGGCATTAACTTCCCTTATACCTTCACCACCAATGCCTTCCTCTGCCATGGCAGTGTAGTGGAATCTTGAACACACTCACATCTCTGCCTCTGCACAACATGGAGGAAACTGCAAAAAAGAAAAAATATACAGTCTTTTAAGGATGGCATGAAGAGAATAAAATAATTGGAGGATCCTCTGAAACTTCAGGTAACTGGAATGCCATTGGTTTATTGTTCAAATGGCTTTTATAACCATCAACTTTAACTTCCACCACATGACTGGGTGGAAACCTGGCATAGGGAGTGTATAAATGAATCATTATAATACTTGTCATTTCCTCCTTCCTATCAAGTTTTACTAGAACAAATTAGCAGCAGAAAATGGGAATTTAACTAAGACAAAACAGAGAATCCAGTGCAAAGCCTTTGGGGCCAAAAATTCCTGTTCCAGTCAGACCAGGACTTATGTAAGAGCAGCAGCAACAGCAGCCGCTGCTGCCTTAGAGAGAACCAGTGACTGATAGGAGACAAAGCTGTCTTGGCAAGGCCGTCCCTTGGAGCCAGAGCCGGGAACCTTCAACCAAGCTGGAAGACTGAGGAGACTCTATATGTGGCAGGACTGAGACAGCTTTGTAACACTGACCTAAGTTGTAAGACTGAAGGTCAAAGGGCTTGCAAGCTCACTTGAGAAGCTGTGTTGACTGGGAAATTGTATCTTGTTGCCACCTGAATTGTAACTGCTGACTCTCTAGTGAACCCTTGAAACTGTGAGCATGGTTCTATGAAATCTGTGTGGCTATGACAGTAAATTTCAGGCCCAGTAGAAGAACAGGACAATTGGCTTTAAAATGGATAGAAGTAGTTGCAGGAACATGAAGGCCATGCTTATTCTTAGGGGAACTGGTTTGGTATTGTGTATGATGTTGCTGTTTGGAGGCTTTGAATTTTTGTAAAGTTAATAAACATCAGATATGGCATTGCCCTGTCACCTACACTCCTTAAAATAAGTAACAAGTCAGAAAAAACCTCAAAAACAAAAATGAAGATTTGGATAATTTTTTTGTGAAATATGGAATTGAACTAAAAATTTCTGTTGAATTACTTAAACTAAGAACAAGTTTATATGGATTTATAAGTCTGGACAAAATAGTTCTTTAAATTATTTGAGCTCAGGTGGGAGCTGCATTTTTAACCAACTAATTGCTATGCTATTGAAATTGTTTACAAATATAAAACAAGATGAAAAGTTTCTTAGTTATTCTAGCCTAGCATATTTATAAAAAAATGACAATACAACAGAATAATAGCAATTAACATTTTAACCAAACACTTTGAATATATTCATTCTCTTTATACTTAACTTGGGATTTAGATTTTTTAAAAAATCTTACAAAATCAAATAATTAAAACAAGAATAATAAAATCTGTCTATAATATCCACCAAGTTTTTCTTTTTAATAAAATCTGATATTTCAAACTTAAGAAATTTTTAGACTATCTGAAAAGTGTTTCTGCACTAGGTTTAATGGTCAACTCTTGCTTGTTAAATAATTTTTTAAAAAACTTTTTAATAAAATTTTTATTTCATACTGATTTACTTACAAAATTTGTATACTTTTCTATTGAGTAATTTTCTTTTCACCCACCTCCCATGGGTGATTTTTTAACAAGGTACTCACAATTTTACTCTTCTCTGAACCTTGAAAATTATGTAATACTATATAAAGCATGACTGAGGAAAAGAAAAACTTTTCTCGCAGAAACCCTAGCAGTTGTCTCCACATTTTCTCTGATTCCAGCCTGATGCATGAAAACCCAACCTCTGTGACATGATGGTGTACCACTCAGTCAGGGAAAGTTCAAACCATGTGGGGAGAAGAAAGAGGAGGGGATTTCTAATGGAAATTCATGGTGCTGTTCCCACAAAGATGGGCATTATATGAGTGATAATGTCTTTCATTTATATGATTTGATGACAATTGAAGAAGGAAAAGTGCTAGTGTCAATAGCCATCAGATCACTTCCAACTCAGAGCTGACGTGTCAGAGTAAAACTATATGCCATAATGGTTTCATGGGCTGATTTAAGAAGTAGATCAGCAGACCTTTTGTTCTGCGGTGCTTGAGGGTAGACTCAAGCCTCTATCTAACCTTTCAGTTATACTTCTTTGTTTGCAGTTTTGACTTAGTAGATGTTAAAATATTGTTATGATGTTTGTACCCTCTATGAAAATGAAAGCTATCAACATTTTACAGTGAAGTTGGGGGAAGGTGAAAAAATTGAAGTGTTAATTTTTATTTTTCATATTTATGATTTTTCATCTATATGACCTTACCTCTTTCTTTCTGTATCCCTAAATCAGAATCACAGGCACCTTGTGAATCACAGGGCCTCTTAAATGCAGAGCTCATTCCAACCTATGATCACAAGTCAGTAGACTTCAGACAACTCAGACCAGTTGGCTTTCGAATTATGGGTTTGATAGATATGTAAATGAATAATTTATAGGTAATATTAGATCCCATTGTGAAAACTGCTGGAATAAAATCTCTCTTTCCTTTGCTAGAGTTTGTAGAGGAAGAGGTAATTTTAAATAGACTTACCTTATGAGACTTCTCTACACCTCCGAATACATAATAGATTACAGAAAAAGCCTTGCACAATGTAACTATCAATGGTGTATATGAGCTATTTTCTATTATTCATGGGAACTGTAAATTTAGCATGAATAATTCAGTATAAATAAAATATTTATGCCATTAAGTAATCATTCTACTATACCCATGAATCCAGCAGTATAGGGAAGTGTTCCTTCAACTGCAGGATCATAATATGTATGTTTAATTTTTGAGGTGAAGAGGATCATGGTGCTGTTGAGAAATAGTAGATGAGATTGGGAGATAACAGAGTATCAAAATAATTTGAATCTATAACTTTGAACCTGGAGAGAACAGATTTGCTTTATATTCAGCCTTTGCTGCTGTTGCTGTCAGATGCCATTGAGTATGGCTCATAGAGATGCCTTGAATAGCAGATTTGAACCCTATTTATCTTGTGCCAGGCCCATTGCTGCAGTCATTGTGTCAGTCCAGCTGTTTGAGGGTCTTCCACTCTTTTGCTGTCAGCATTTAGTACTAGAATTATTTAATATGTGACTATTTGCTACTTTTTTACAAGAAATATTCAATTTTATATTGTTTTGCACACAAAATTCATATGCATTTTGTTTCATTCATATACGTTATGTTTCACACATTCTCATTGTTGTTGTTGTTAAGTGCCGTCGACTCATAGTGGCCCTATGAAGGAGAATCCTCAACACCTGGGTGTCTTTCATCCTCTCTCCAGGTTCATAGGGTTTCCGGAGGCAAGTTATTATGGAAGTGGATGCCACTCCTCCTTCCAA
>NW_006399854.1:7063585-7064641 GCF_000299155.1 Elephantulus edwardii | reverse complement strand
CTCTGTCTGCATTGGATAACCAACCATTAACACATTTGACACATCAGTGTCACCCAGTGTCACATCAGTGTTCAGCCTCACAACAACCACAAGTTACCGCTGTACAGCAACTTGCACACCAGGGCTACACGACCTAGAGTAATGTCTGAACAAAATCAATGAAAGACAGGCCTGAGGGCCGAGGATTAAAAGTCACCCACCTTTGGTTTGGCAGCGTTGCTTTCTGCCCACTGGGCCAGCTGATTTCTCTCTCTATGTTGATGTTATTGTTGTGTTTTATAAAATTAATTACCATTGATTTATGCCTACTCTTACCATATCTTTTCAGTTCCCTATTAGATCCTTCCTAATTTCTTTCTTTTTTCAATTGGTATTTTAATGAAAGTTTTATTTCCTTTTATTCATTATTGTACATTTTCCTCCCTATCAACACTCCCCTCAGGAGTTCACTTTTCTCTTTGAAAAAAAATTCTTTCATTGTTGTACAATTCCCCCTTCCATACCCCTTAGCCCACTTTACTATGCAGCTCTTATTCTGGACTGTTGTCATGCAAATAATGCCTAATCATATAATCATTTTAAACAGTTATTTCCCTCATCTGTTTCAATGCTGTATACTCTATTTATCCCTTCTTTTCTTAATTTCTCCTAACCCCCATGTCAGTCCTGTTTTATAAAAGTGGCATTATGCAGTATTTGATCTTTTGTAACTCAGCATAATGTCCTCCAGGGCCACCCATTTTGTATGATATTTCATGAGTTCCTTGTTTTTCAGTGCTGCATAGTATTATATTGTGTGCATATACCACATTTCTCTGTCTATTCATTTTATTAATGTGGCAGTAGGGTTATTTCCATCTCTTTGCTATTGTGAACAAAGCGACAGTATATGTGGGTGTGCATATATCTGCTTGGGTGGCAGTTCTGGTTTCTGTAGGGTATATTCCCAGTAGTGGAGTTGCTGGGTCAAATGGTATTTCTATTTCCAACTTTTTGAAAAAGCACTGTACTGCCTGTCATATGGTTGCAGCATTTTACACTCCCACCAACAGTGAA
>NW_006399854.1:7057097-7058180 GCF_000299155.1 Elephantulus edwardii | reverse complement strand
TGAGTTGATTCTGACATAACAACATTAAATGAGTGAGTGTGAGTTTATGCATATATTTTATTGTGTTATTGTTAGATGTCATAGAATCATAGATGGCTCATAGCAACCCTATGAAGAAAAAATTGAACACTGTTGTATAACTTTCATATGTGTGTGTGTGTGTGTATGTGTGTATATATACATACATATATATCTATGTATATATTGTTTTTTGAGTAACATGATAATTCAATGGGAGTAAGGATAGCAAAATAGGCGAGGAAAATGATGTAGGAATTACATGCTTTTCTAAGAATAGTGAAACAATGAGTTGCTGGTGTTGATTACTGTTGAACTGAGCACAACTCATAGTGACCCTGTAAAAAAAAAAGCTTGAAGCTTTTCTATAAACTATTATCATTTATCTAAGTTCATAGAAGCAATGGGTAGATATGGGAAATATGAGAGCGTTGTTGGACAACACTAAAGCCCACTTGTGGCTCATGGTTCTAAATTTCACCAGTATCTGTGAACATAAAATTTGTGTTTATTCCACCTATGTTTAAGTGAAGTACAAATGCAATATTAAGCAGAGATTTATATTTAATCTCGTTGGACTTTGGTCAAGTTAATAAAATGACAAGAATTAAGAAACTATAGCATCAGAAAGATTTTAAACAAATGTTTAAAAAAATAACTAGAGAACAAAAGTTCTGCACATTATTAAGAAAGAATGTTTTAAGGGTTGTTGTTGTTGTTAAGTGCCATCAAGTCGCAGGCGACTCACAGCGACTCTATGAAGGAGAGTCCTCAACGCTGGGTTTCTTTCATCCTCTTTCCAGGTTCAAAGAGTTTTTGGAGGCAAGCTATTATGGAAGTGGATGCCACTCCTCCTTCCAAGGTTTTAAGGCTAGACAAGTGATTTAACATATTGGAAAATCTAGGATGTAATTTTTGAGTCTTTGGTCATGTAAGGACATATCAATACTTGAAAAGAGCTACTTTTGATGAGATGGAGGAACACAGTAAGTGCAATTATGGGTTTAATACACTGAAAATTCTGAAGGTGCAGTATCAGGTCAGGTTTTCATCTACTCTGATAGA
>NW_006399854.1:7026569-7053172 GCF_000299155.1 Elephantulus edwardii | reverse complement strand
CAAGAGAAGATGGAAGGAATACACAGAGTCACTGTATCAGAAGGAATTGGCTGACCCAGAAGAATTTCATGAAATGACATATGAGCAAGAGCCTATGGTGATGAAGGAGGAAGTTCAAATTGCTCTGAAGGAATTGGCAAGAAACAAGGCTCCAGGAGTTGACGGCATACCAACTGACATATTTCAACAAAGAGACACTGACCTGATGGGCTCACTAAGATGTGTCAAGAAATCTGGTTCTGGTAGAATGGTAATATTATAAGACATTGGCAAATATAATTAAGGTCCCTGGAATGGATGGAATACCAAATGACATATTTCAACTAACAGATATTGCCCTGGATTTGCTCATCAATCTGTGTCCAGAAATTTAGAGGACAGTTGACTAGCCAATTTACTAGAAGAGATCCATATTTGTTCTCATTCCCAAGAAAGGTGTGCCAAGAGAATATGGAAATGATCAAACAATATTATTAATATCACATGCAATCAACATATTGCTGAAGATAATAAAAAATGGCTAGAAAAATACATTAATAAGAACCTTCCAGAAATTCAAGCGAAGTTTAAAAGATGCACCAGGAATATAATTGTTAATGTCAGGTGGGTCTCTGCTGAATGCATAGAATAACAGAAGAATGTCTATTTGTGTTTAATTGACTGTGCGGAGACATTTGGCTACGTGGATCATAGCAAACTATTGTTAACATTGAGAAGAAAGGAAATTCCATAACATTTTATTGTGCTCATATAAACTCTATACCCAATCAAGAAGCTGTTGTCTGAACAGTTAGCAAGGGAATACTGCATGGTTTTAAAGCAGGAAAGGTCTGTGTCAGGGATGTATCCTTTCTCTATACCTATTCAATCAGTATACTGAAAAAGTCATTTGAGAAGCTGGACTTGATAAAGAGGAATAGCATCAGGATTGGAGGAAGACTCATCAACAACTTGTATTAAGCGGATGACACAACCTTGTTTGCTGAAAATGAGAACTTGAAATGCTTGCTTCAGAAGATCTAGGACTAATGCCTTTAGTATGGATTACATATCAACATCAAGGAAACAAAGGTCCCCACCATGGGGCTAACAGACAACATCATGATAAATGGAGACAAGATTGAAGTTGCAAATTATTTCCTGTTACTTGGGTCAACAGTCAGAACCCTTGATGCTAACAATCAGCAGATTGGGCAGGTCTACTGCCGGGGACCTTTTAAAAATTCTTAAAATAATGATGTCAGTTTGAAGACTAAAGTGAACCTGATTCAGGCCATGGTCTTTTGTTGTTGTTGTATACCATTGAATTAGAGCCAAAAGGCAGATGAGGAGATTGCCCCTCCTCCTGCAGCAGAACAACTGGTGTATTAGAACCATGTACCTTTGGGATTCTAGCACAGCTTCTTGTAACTAGGTCACCAGAACTCCTGGCCGTGATCTTTTAAATCACCTGTTATGTATCTGAGTATTAGACAATGAATAAAAATGACAGAAGAATAATTGATAACTTTGAGTTATGATGTTGGAGGTGGGTAATGGAATATTCTGTCAACTAACAAAAGAACAAGCAGATATGTCTTCAAAAAAAGTGCAGATGGACTGCTCCTTGGAGACAAAATGGTTGACTTTGTCTCTTGTACTTTGGACATGTTCTAAGGAGAGGCTATTCCTTGAAAAGGGACATTATGCTTGGAAATATGAAGGGTTATTAAAGGTGTGGAAAAATCCCCAATGAGATGGATTGACATAGTGATTGCAGCAATGGGCTCAAGTGTATCAGAGATGATGAAGATGGTACATGATAGAGCAGGTTTCAGTTCTGTTGTTCATAGGGTCTCTATGAGTCATACTCAACTCATCGGCACCTAGGAACAGCAACACGAGTGTTTTTGTTATTCCCGCTCCCAGCTATTGAGGCATTGGAACTATTGTTTAGATAATCCTCATGTGTAATAATTAAAAAGGGGGAAAATTATTGCTAAGAAAGTAATTCTTTTGATTTTGTATGTGTTTTAAAATAGTACTAATCTGCGCTCATATATATGCTATGGTATAAATTTATTGCGTAATATTTTCAAACAAACTTCAAACCTGTCAAGATATTTACAGTGTGAAATAGCATGTCCTTTATAGTTATGACACCTTTGTGCTAGTAAGTGAGACAATACACAATCAAAACTTCCCACAAACCTAGAATGAAAATAACAGCAAATACAGCAACTTTTCCCTTGTGGGAAGCCAATGGTTTTCTTTAGAGAGGAAAGAATGGATGAAATATGAGTAATTATACTATGTAGTCTCTTTGGTGAAGAGTAAAATTGTTTATCTAAGCTCTTTCTTATAGATTAGAATCTTGTGTTGCATTCCAGTAGATTGATTTAACTGCCTCTGAGACTTCCTTTTAGTTTTAAGATTATGCAGTTCATGACAAAGAGGTTAATTGCAACCCAATAGAGCTAAGTTAATGTTTTATTAAAGAGGAGTTGGCATTCTTAGCTTTTAGGAGAACAAATGTTTTTGTAGTGCCGTGAATAACTTATAGGGCAAGTATTAGGCACTTCATATTCAGCTTTCTGTTCACATTACCGTATATCGACCCCATCTAAGTAACATCAGTGAACTGTGCTGAATAATCAGTCATAACAGTTGGGTCTCTGTAAAGGTGAGATCAGTAAATGTATCGCTGAGAAAAGTTAGAACTGCTGATATGTCTTTTCTGTCTGACCTAGACAGTGTGGCTTCTCAGTTTCAAAGTTTGACTGTACAATGGGGGTTGGTGAGAGAAATCAAATGCACTAGTTTAGAAATAAACTCCAGCAATTCTAAAAGCATAGGCAAGAGAATTGAACTTCCGGTGATTCACTGTGCCTTGGTTAGTGAGGGCATAGTCCTGCCTAAATAACATGCCTCTGGAAACTCTATAAACTTTGATAAATGTCAATAGTTGTAGAGGGGCTTCAGGCCTTTTGTTCATAGGGTCACTATGAGTTGTGCTTGATTCGAAGGCAATCATCATCAACAACTGAAAATTTATCAGGGCAACATATGCACAGTCAGGAAGGAGCAATGCCTACTTGTTGAAAATATTAGTTAAGAAGTAAATAGCATCGTAGGTATATCTTGAGGTAGAGGAGAGAGAAAGGAAGTTGAAGATTATGTTCCTGATGATTTCTTTTAAAAAATGAATTAAAAACAAAGGTAATCTAATTAAAATGAAGAGAAAGTGGTAATACAGTGGTGTTGAGGGACTTGCCAGATAGTTCTGACAATGAGAAACCAGAATAGCTTTCAGTGCTCATCTTTGATATAATGGCAAAATTAAACATTGCTTGGATTTGTCTTGGTCCATGGTTATTTCTATATCCAAAGCTCCTTCATAGTTACCCAAGTTGACAGTTGCTTTCAACTTCTCTAGGAAGGAAAAAAAAAAGTTCTTTGTATATCTTATTAACTGCCCCCTTCTAGTATTTATTTCTGAATTAGTTCATTATGTGCCACCCTTACCTTTATTTTTCTGTTAAGTTTTTAAAATTCTCCTTCAGTGATTGGATTCTCTTCTTCCACGTGCCTAACATGCCTTCCTCAGTCTCCACTACCACACCTTTTCTACAACTCTCTTCCTTCATGGGACTGATGAATTAAGTCAGTATTGACTAAGATCTGTATTTCTGTCCTTTTATTTAACTTTTATATACACATAATAGGGAATTCTGGTGGCTTAGTGGCAAGAAGCTGCACTATAATCATGAAGGCATGAAGTTCGAGACCACCAGTTGCTCCGTGGGAGAAGGATGGACAATCTTTTCCCATGCAGTTAACTGCCTCTAAAAAACCTACTGCATGGTCAGCTATGCGTCAGTTCTGACTCTGTGGCACACAGCAACACACACATGATACTATGTTGGCTTAATTCCTATTCAGTGTTTCCACTCATTTACTCAACAAAAAAATGTGTCTCATGGTTATGTCCCAATTGTGTTTTGACAACTAGAATTTGAAAGAATAGTATTTGTCTTATAAAAATCTTATCATTTACTTAATCATCTTTTCATCTGTGTTTAAGGAAGCTGTCACTCAGGATATGTTGTTTGAAAAACACTTTTCATATGAAGAGTTGTTGTTACATTTCTTTCTTTTTGTTTCCTTAGTGATAGTTCAGTGTTTACCTATGAAGAAAGATGCACACACTTTATTTTTGTTTTTTTGTTGTTTTTTGAATCTAAAATAAATTAGAGAAAAGAGGTGAACTAGTCCTTAATCATACTGACTTCATGTGCAAAATAAGACACATATTTGAAAAAGCTGTATATCCTGGTAGCAAGTAGCATATGCTGACTTAAAAGCTTACTGGTGATCGTATAAGAAGCATCAAAGAAATAATTAGTCCCAAGGATTAATTGCTCATCTGAACCGTAATCTCCTTTAACCTGAAACCTGGCTACTACTACCAACCACTCCGACTAAGGAGATAAAAGAAGACCCCAGCTAGAATGGTTAAAAATGGAGAACAGAATTCAAGTTAAACAAACAAACTAACAAACAAACACCAAATCAATAAAGAAACAGCTTACTGGTTTTATAGTGACGAGAAGAATCCTCAAGATCATTGTTGCCTTAAATTGACTTTCTAACTTAAAACTGGTGATACTCAAGGAGACTGCTTTTCAGCCAAGTAAAGATGAGACTATAAAAGAATACCTTTTATGAAGAATATGCTTCTTAGAACAATCAACTATACAAGCCAAAAGGGCCGTATTTACCTGAAATGAATGAAAAGTCACAGGAGTAACATGTTTTTATTATGTACCTTTGAGTTGACTACAACTCATAACGACCCTATGAACAACAGGTATGAACCCTGACTCTCATGTGCCCCCTTCACCATCTCTGATAGACTTAAGCCCACTGTTAGCATCACTATGTCAAGTCATTTTCTAGGGATCTTCCTTTCTTATTCTGACCTTCAAAGCCTGGTGAAAGCAAGACAAATGAAAATGGAGAACACAGGGAGAGAAATAGGGAGAGCGCTGACACAATGAGGGGCTTTAACTAATGTCACAGAATAATATACGAACTATTGACTGGAAAACCAGCTTTCTATGTAAATTATGAAGTACAATAACTTGTTTAAAATTAAATGTTTCTCTTGTAATACATACATATATTCACTTTACCCAACTTAAAAGTATAAACCAAATAAAACCAAGACATTTCTAGAAATATTCAAAATAATTAAAATACTCAGCTGATGTAAGAAAACAATCACCAAGTAATATCTTAAGATACTAATTGCTCCTGTATATGCTGTCATGTGACTCTACCTTCATATCTTGTACCCCAATAACTCCAGCCTAACTAAAATCTCATGACAAAAGACAGGGCTTATTTAAAAAAAATTATAAATAAACTTTATATATTTGTGATCTCTGTTGTGCCAGACTCTTCATCAATGTGCTGAAAAGGAGAGTACATCATAATCATGTTATTGACATGTGAGCTATGCATCCTGTACTTTAAAGGTGCAGAGGATAATGTCTTTCTCTGCTAGATCAGAGTAGCCTCTAGATCAGTCAGAGCTCCTCAGAAGGAATCAATCCTTTAATTGAATGAATCTGGAGGAACCATTAAGCATTGACCAGAGACACAGCATAGGAATAATGCATTCCAGCCAGTCTGATTATATAGCATGAAAACACATACACATTAACCATTAAAATTTTACTAGTAATTTGAATTTTAGTTTTAGATTTGTTTTTCTAGTTTGCTATTACTGTTCATAGAACTAGTATGTATGAATAAAGACGGGAGAGGAGAGAGATACAGAACAAAATCCTGAGTACAGACATATCAAAATGAGGTTAAGGCCGTTCTTGATTACTTCTGGAAACTATTTTAGAAAGTTTGAAAAGAAAGAAAGGCATGGTTTGGATTTGTGCTTTACATAGAATTTTGGCAGCTATCTGAAGAGTTGCTTGAAGGAATGTGGTCTTTGGGATGCTGTCATCTAACTCAGCAGAATGACGACACAGTGTCTGACTTAGTAGAATGGGATGAGAAGTTTCAAGTTGAATAAAATGTGTGCAGTGTGAAATTATAAACTGTAAGAGTGGATATAAGAGAGGGAAAGGGTGAGGGAGAAAGAGAGGGAGAGGAAGAGGGAGAGAGAGAGCACAAGAGAGCGAGCACGAACTTGAATGTGTATAGTAAAGACGGAAAGCAAGTCTCCGTTTTCTGACTCTTGGAAAATTAATTCATGGGACCATTCATCAAGCCCAAGGATATGTGAAAGATACAAAGTTGGCTGGGGATGTATGAAGAAGGTGATGAGATAAACTTTGGATACCTCAAAATGCAGATGCCTGTGGGACACCTTAGTAGAGGTAACTAGGAGCCAACTAGATACACAGTTTTAACATTTAAAAGAAAAGTCTAGGTTGATGGTATAAGGTGTAGTTTACCTCTAGTTGCATAGTCTTTAGGAAGTTGAGCTCCGAATCCAAAGTAAAGCCTCTTTGATGGTTTGAACCAACAACAGCTCCTCAGAAGAAAGATGCATAGTCTCCTTTCATGTGTTTTACAGCCTCTAATAGCCCAAAGGGTCAGCTGTGATTTCTGTCATAATAGCAAGGACTTTTTTTGTAAATGAAACATTTATTATTTTATCTTTTATGTGCTTATGGAACTCCTAAGACATGGTGCCATGTCTCCTGTTTGTTTTTTTCCTTTAGCATGCTTTACAGAGTGGGACTTGAGGCTGAACATAATTCTAAAAGCTTAACTATTTGTTTTCATTGCTAGGAGGATGATATCTGTTGATGAATAAGAAACAAGGACTTTCTATACGTGATATCAGTTTGCTTCAAGCTCACTGGCTACGATATTGCCACTGCACAAAGCTACTCCTTATTTTATAGCTATATTTCAAATAGATGATGATATGTTTATATTGTTAATAAATATCTTAGGCTGGGTTCTTTAGAGAAGCAAAATCAATGAGGAGTATACCTGAGAAATATATAAATAAAGGACAGACTCATTGCAAAGGGATACTCATATACTTGTAAAAGCTTGAAAATCCCAAGTTAGTGGGGCAGATACCAGGTTAGTGGCTTCTCCTCACCCTCTTAGATACAGGGATTAAAGAACTGTATAGGTGGATCAGAAGAGAGACTGCAGGCTTTCAAAGCTATTTGCTTTAATTACTTTAATTGGTAGGCAGGCAGTGTGACAGGACACTAGTTCAAGTCTGAAGAACCAGAGTTCATAAGGTGACAACCAGTTGCAGGACCCAGATGAGCAAAAAGCACTGATACTTTTAATTTAAAAAGACTGGTACTTTTAATTCTTTCTAGATGCTACATAATTGTTAACCCTGTAACTGTCAGCAAGCACATTGGATTCCATATTCGTTATGTGTGAAAAATTGAGACTTTCTTTCCTTATTTTCAAGGTTGGACAAAATTTGCTCGACTGACACGGGCTTTGACAAATAGCCGAAGTGTTTTGCAGCAGCTCACACCAATGAATAAAACAGAGGTGGTCCACAAGCATTCAAGATTAGCTGAAGTAAGTGTGACTAACTTTGCTTCCCGAGATATTGGTGGTGATGATACTTTCCCACTCCCTAAAATGATTCCATGTAATTATTTCTGGTTAATATTTTATAAGCACTGGTGGCTTAGTGGTAAGGAATTGTGCTGCCAATATAAAGGTATGTGGTTCGGATCCACCAACTTCTCCATGTAAGAAAGATCGACAGGCCCTTCCTGTGTGATTGACTGCCTCCGATAACCTGCTGCGAGGTCAGCTTCCAACTTGATGGCACACAACAACAACACCAGCAACACCACCAACACCAACACCACTTTATAAACTCTTATTTGCTGACTTATTTTTTCCTTGTAGACATTTCAGACATTTCTCTTTCTCCACACCTTTTAAATGCTCAAATAATAAGTGACATTAAAGGTAATGCTTGTAGGGTGAGATTTTGTTTGAGAAACTGGAATAAAAAATTTACTCATGCATCCATCTTATATATGTAGCAAACAATTATTGAAAAGTTTTCTCTATTATTCTTAGATCTTGCAAAAGATGTCCGTATAAATGAGGGTTTTTTGTCATTTAGTATCTAAGAACTACTTAAGAAAACTGACATTAGAATGTGATGAATTTCTGGATAAGTACCATGGGAAATCATTTAGAACTCCAGGGAAGGCTGCATGCTTGTTGTGACACCTAAACTAAGTCAATCATAAAATTGTAAGATTTTAACCAGACGAAAAAGAAATAATGGTCATGCTTTACTTGGAAAGCTAGCTTGGGCAAAGCTTAAAGAGGAAAGAGTATGATAACTTTGATCAAGTACAATATCATTGTACTTGAAGTCTGTAGGGAAGGAAGGTATCGAATGACATATAGTGACATGGAAGTGGTTGATAAGAGTCACATCATTAAAGATCTTTAAAGTGCTAAAGCACAAGAATGCAAATTTAAAGACAAAGGTATGCCTGACTCAAACTATGGTATTTTCAGTCTCTTCGTATGTTTAGGAAAGTTGGATAATGAATAAGGAAGACTACAAAAGAATTGATGCTTTTTAAATGTGATGTTGGTGAAGAGCATTAAATTATCCATGGAACAATACACGTGGAACAATACACCAAAAGAGCAAACAAATATGTCTTGGAAGAAGTGGTGAAGTTTCATCTTATTTATATACTTTGGACATATTGTCAGGAAGTGCCAGTGCTTGAAAAAGGACGTCAGGTATGGAAAAGTTGATGACCAGTGAAAGACTAAAAACCTTCAGTGAGCCTGAGCATAGTCAAGACCCTCAATGAGATGGATTGACGAGGTGACTACGGTGATGAACCTGAACATGACAGAAAATGTTAGGATAATACAGTTAGCACAGGATTTTTTCTCTTTTGTTCTTGCTGGCTCAATGTTACCTAGCAACAACAAAAACAACATCATATCTATCCAATTATCCAAGCCAAAGTCAAAGGAATTGTTCTTAAATAACTCTTGTTTCACATGCAACCAGTAATAAATGATGCATTTAAAACATCATAAGCGTTTTGCACAATTTTAAAGCAGATACCATTTCCATTTTCAATAATGTTTCTTTTATTACCAAGAAGTATGTTGTTGTCATTGTTATGTGCTGTCGAGTTGCCTGTGACTCACAGTGACCCTATGTACAACAGCCCTAAACTCTACTCTATCCTGTGCCAATCTTATTGTCTCCAACACACCTACCCCCATTACCCCAGTGACTGAATCAATCCATCTCATGGAGGGTCTTCCTCTCTTATGCTGTCCTTTTACTCTTCCAAGCATGACGTCCCGCTCCAAGGACTGAAGTCACCTTGCAACATGTCCAAAGTATGTCAGACAAAGTCTCAGAATCCTTGCCTCCAAGGAGCAGCCTGATTTCACCCTTTCCAGGATGAACTTGTATATTCAATACTCTTCTCCAGCACCACAGCTCAAAAGCATCAATTCTCCTTCTATCATCCCTAGTCATTTTCCAGTTGTCTGATGCATAACAAGTGATTGCAAAGACCATGGCCTGTATCAGGCTCACCTTAATCTCCAGACTGACATCCTTGCTCTTCAATACTTTAGAGAGGTCTCTGACATCTGACTTTCCCAATGCAATTTGTCTTTTAATGTCCTGACTGCTGTTGCCAAAAGTGTTGATTGTGGAGCCAAGCAGACAAAAATTCTTTACAATATCAATCTCTTCACCACCCATTATGATTCTGCCAATCGGCCTAGTTGTGAGAATCTTTGTTTTCTTGATATTGAGCTTCAATCCATATTGAAGGCTGTAGTCCCTGACCATCTGCAGCAAGTACTTCAGGTCTCCTCAGTTTCAGCAAGCAGAGTTGTGTCATAGGTTGTTGATGAGTCTTTCTCCAATCCTGGTGCTACATTTCTCCTCATAGAGCCCAACCTCCTGGATAATCTGTTCTGCATATAGATTGAAAACATATGGAATAGGATACATCTCTAGTGTGCACCTTTTCCACTTTTGATCTATGGAGCGTTCCCTTGCTCTCTTCTGATGACTGCCTCCTGGTCCAAGTATTGGTTTCAGATAAGCATGATCAAGTGTGCTGGAATTCCCGTTATTCTCAGAATTGGCCAGTTTGTTGCAGTCCACACAGTCAAATGCCTTTGCATAGTCAATGAATGATTTTGATGCCATTCGTTTGTGACTGTGTCCTTTTACAGATAAAATTTATTTTGAATTACATATATTCAGCATTTTCTTGATTATCCAACTGGACATGGAATGTGAGGAAGTGGATTGTAGAGGGAAAAAGAAATTATATTTGACAACCCCAAATTCTGCATGGTTGCTTTTTCTCCACACCAGGTGGACAGATATTGTTACCCTTGACATCATTTTAATTTTTAAGAAATGTTATTTTGAGAAACTTTTTTAATTGTTTCTTCTCATCTGATTGGGGGTATTTTTGTCCTTCAATTAGTATTTATAAATCTGATTCAGATACAGAATTGCCTTTTCTCAGATCTTTGACGTGGTTTTAGAGGATATGCAGAAATAACAAGGTTTCAGGATAGATTTGGTCTGTACTTCTGCAACCTATTCTCATAGATCTTTAAAGATTGGCTCCAAAATAACACAGAATTGGCACAAGAAAATTATTCTTCTTGTTGACCTGAAAGATTTTTATAATTTGCTCAACATGAGTGCCTAATTTTGCTGTGAAATTTTAGTTTCTCTTCTCATTCCCCAAGATACATCCATTTTCTCTTAACTCCACCTGGACCTCTACATTTGGAGCCATGCCTAGATTCTAGTCTTTCTGTCGGCATCTCGTTAAGTTTCTACGTGCATGCACATCCTGCTGCTTGTCTGCAGCTTTTCACTTTTGCAGTGGATGGAGATACACATACGTAGCACTGCCATGCCAGTGGTTTCGGCTCCTTGGTCTTCAGAGAGCACGAGTGTGTCTGTATCTGTACACGAGTGCATCAGAAAATGTGATTTCATCTGCCTCCCACTTAAAGGTTATGTTTTCAAAAGTATAAATGAATTACCAAGAAAGTGTAGAGTTACTGCTCATGAATTTGTAAGAGACGGCCCTAGTGACTAAGCTATAATTGAAATAGTGATTTGCTTAGTAGAAAGATCGAAATCTAAAATCTTGTATATCTGGTTTTGCTTATTTGTTCATTTCATTTCCCCCTCCCTCTTGTTTCACTTCCTTTCTTTCTTGTTTTCTCCTGATTTGATTTTTGGTGCATTTTATTTAAGCTGGTCACTGTCTAAAGAATAGAATCCTGAATGTTGGAAGAAATGTAAGACCAGGAAATGGCTCTCACTTTGGGTTGTTGTTGTTGTTGTTGTTATGTGCCGTCGAATTGTTTCCGACTCATAGCGACCCTATACACAACAGCCCTAAACCCTGCTCTGTCCTGCGCCAAATGCACCGCCTCTGACACACCCATCCCGATTACCCCAGTCACTGAATCAATCCATCTCATAGAGGGTCTTCCCCTCCTGTGCTGTCCCTGCACTCTACCAAGCATGATGTCCCTCTCCAAAGACCTGTCTCTCGTTACAACATGTCCAAAGTATGTCAGACGAAGTCCGAAAATCCTTGCTTCCAAGGAGTAGCCTGATTTAACCCTCTCTAGGATGAATCTGTTTGTTTTC
The DNA here is from genome assembly GCF_000299155.1 of Elephantulus edwardii. Lineage (NCBI taxonomy): Eukaryota > Metazoa > Chordata > Mammalia > Macroscelidea > Macroscelididae > Elephantulus > Elephantulus edwardii. The sequence continues at coordinate 7,041,474 of NW_006399854.1, read as the reverse complement.
TTGGCAGTCCATGGAACATTCAATACTCTTCTCCAGCACCACAGCTCAAAGGCGTCAATTCTCCTTCTATCCTCCCTAGTCATTGTCCAGCTCTCTGATGCATAACAAGTGATTGCAAAGACCATGGCCTGTATCAGGTGGACCTTAGTCTCCAGAGAGACACCGTTGTTCTTGAGTACTTTAGAGAGGTACCTAACTGCAGACTTTCCTATTGCAATATGTTTTTTTATTTCCTGGCTGCTGGTGCCAAGATTGTTGACCGTGGAGCCGAACAAACTGAAGCTGTGAACAATCTCAATCTCTTCACCATCCATCACAAGAAAATTTTTTTTGTATTTCTTTCAATAGGGGAATTAAAGCCAATTTTTAGGTAAAATAGTATTTTGGAGTATAAGATTAACATATTGGTCTTTGTACCAATGCATTCATAAAACATTTTTGTTTTTATTATTATTTGAGTGGAAGGAGGAACTAACTTATGAAGGAAAAAGTGTTCAGAGCTCCCAAAATTATACTATGTTACTGCTTTTCTTTCAAAACCAAGTCATAGTTAACCCTACAGAGTGTTTTCAAAAGCTGTAAATTGTATGAGAGGAGATTGCTCATCTTTATCCCAGGGAGCAGCTGGTGGCTTCAAATCCCTTCTCTCTGAGTTGGCAGGGCAACTCCAAGCCCACTAGGTCACCAGAGCTCCCTATAATGTCTGCAGTTTGCTCTTATTTTCCAAATAAGAATTATTTCTGTTCAAATAGTGGGTAGACATAGATGGTAAAACTTCAACATTGGACTTTTGTCATGGGAATATTAGAATTGGAAGCTAGTAAAAAAAAAAAATTTAAAAAAAAAAAAGAATTGATAGCTAGTGACTGGGATGTGAGAGAGATGCCACAGTTAAATGATTCCGTATTGTCAATACTTTTGTCCCAATGTGATACTTGTATTTTTGGTAGAATAATTTGTTTCTACACCCGTTGTTATTGTTATGTGCCATCAAGTTGCTTGCAACTCATAGCAACCCTGTGTACAATAGCCCTGAAATGTTCTCTATCCTGGGCCAACTCTACTGTCTCTGACACACCTACCCTCATTACCTCAGTCATTGAATCAATCCATGTCTTCAAGGGTCTTCCTCTCCTGCTTTGTCCCTCCACCCTTCCAAAAAGGATTTCCCTCTCCAAGGACTGGGTCCTCCTTGAGACATGCCCAAAATGTGTCAGATGAAGCTTCAGAATCCTCGCTTCCAAGGAGCAGCCTGGTTTCACTCTCTCCAGGATGAACTTGTTTGTTCTTCTGGCAGTCCATGGTGTATTCAACACTCTTCGCCAGCAATACTTTTGTGCTCCTAAAGAGACTATCAGACAGTCTCCCATGTGATTTACAGCCTGGCAAATCCAGTGGTGGGTCAGCTCTGGGTCGATTTTAAGCAAATTGAATAAGGAATTTAAGACCAAATGGGGGGAGAAAATATAACTGGGCTGCTGATAATATGGGTCCATGCATAAAAATCTTTGTAAACATCACTGAGCTTGGAATAATAATTATAATAAAACAAAAGAGAATACCAACAGGTTACATTAAGTTTTAACTTACTCAATTTATTTTTTTAAGAGGTTTTTCAGGATAATCATCTTCCAGGTTTCAAAATATACTAATAGAATTGCTTTGCTGTGTTGTATGTGACCATCAGACGCTCATGCCGAAGGGTGTTTCTGTTTACATATATTCCTGCACTCAATTATTTCATGCATTTCTGATTTCATGATTTAGATATTTTGATTTCTAGTTTCTTGATCCCAGGAATTTCTGAGACATTGAGTATAAGATGAGCCGTGCTGTTGGAAAAACATTTAATACATTCACATTCTTATTCACTTGCCAGACTCCTTAATGTTTAATCTTACTCAGTCTTAGTTTCACTGATGGCAGGCAGCAGTGGACACTACCAGGCCTTTCAACTCGGTTCCACTATTTCCAGTTTCCTTTCCTCTAAGAAACATCAAAAGACAGTACAAGTCCTGGCTCGCCTTTGTTCAGGGCTGCATCAACCTCTGGTATAATTAGATCATTTGCTTTTTCTCTTTGTCTCTTAATTAAATCTCATCAGAGAAGTCATAGTTCATATTGTATAACCTTACTCTGAAATTCTTGCATTAGTAAAAAAAGGTACAGAGAGGAAAATTGAGTCTTCAAACTCTTTTTTTCCCCATGAAAGGAATTTGCATCTGTGCAAAGCCCCATAATATTCTTTGAGTTCTGATTTTAGGGAGATAAAGAAAAATAGTCTATAATATTTATAACTTCTCGTATCTCTGTGCCAGTTTTAAAGAACCCTTGCTGAGTCTCACTCAATAGCAGGATCACCAACAGCGGGGCTTCAAGGAGACCGTCAGAACGAAAGCCACACTTACTAAGGTGCTCAATGTGGGTGCAGCATGGATTAGGGTGAGTCACCCAAATAGCTGTTGGGTACTCAGTGAGAGAAGGGTGACTTTAGGCAGGACTGCAAAGCGAGTATGCATAAAGCATTACAAGGAGTGGACTTCCAGAAGGGCTGAGAATTGATGCTGCTGCTGGAAAGTAAGCCAGATGGACCAGCAGAGGAGTCAACATGGTAGGTCAATTGTATATGGAGAGATTTCCTTTGATAAAACTTCAGTGCAACACAGGAGAACCATCAGACAAATCTGGGGGTATGACTGGCCTTGAAACCAAGAGTTTCACAGGCAATGTTTGACTTCCAGTAAGTTTGATCTAGGAGTGTCTGGATGATGCAAATGTTAAATGCTTAGCTACTGATCACAAGGTTGGTAGTTTGAACTTCTCCCGGGGTACCTTGGAATACGTTGTTATATACTGTCAAGTCAGAGCTAACTCATGGCTGACCCTCTAGTAGGTATTCAGAGGCTGTAAATCACATAAGAGATTGCCCTTTCTTCTCCCACAGAAGTAGTTAGTGGATTTGAACCTCATGCCTTTGGGATTGCAGTGCAGCTTCTTATCACTAGGGCCACCAGAGCTTCCTTGGAGCATAGGCCTGATGAGGTGCTTCTGGAAAAACTCAATCCTTTGAAGCAGGTCTTTGCATGCAGCGGGGTCATCATGAGTTGGAATGGACTAGACTAGCAGTTTACAACAAGCTTGATGTCATTGTTGACTGCAGAAAGTGCCAAATCATCTACATAATATTTTTTTCTTCTCTTTTAGGTTCTTCAACTGGGATCAGATATTCTTCCACAGTATAAACAAGAAGCGCCAAAGACGCCACCACATATTATTTTACACTATTGTGCTTTTAAAACTACTTGGGATTGGGTGATTTTAATTCTTACCTTCTACACCGCAATTATGGTTCCTTATAATGTTTCCTTCAAAACCAAACAGAACAACATAGCCTGGCTGGTGCTGGACAGTGTGGTGGATGTTATTTTTTTGGTTGACATCGTTTTAAATTTTCACACAACTTTTGTGGGGCCTGGTGGTGAGGTCATTTCTGACCCTAAGCTAATAAGGATGAACTATTTGAAAACTTGGTTTGTGATTGATCTGCTGTCTTGTTTACCTTATGACATCATCAATGCCTTTGAAAATGTAGATGAGGTAAGCACTTTTTGTTTTTTTCTGACTGCTGTGGTGTGTATGTTTTGAGATATTTGGATAAAAGTCTACAAACAGATTGAATTACTCTTTAGTTGCCAATTTCAATTTTCACTCTATTAAACACTTGCCTTAATTTTATTAAAATAATTAATTGTGTCCACTTTTCCTTGATGGTGGAAAATGGTAAGAACTTGAAAAATGACTTTAAGAGGAGTCAGTTATTGTAGTTGGTGAAGACGTAGGAAGGAAACATTGAAGCGTTCACATTTATTTTGCAAATGAGATAACTAATGGAATGGTGCTGGAATAAACTATATTTTATTAGAAAATCTGCAGCATTTTAAAATTCATTGTATACAGACAATTTTTTCAACCCTCCTTTCTGGATTTGGTACTCAAATTTACATACAGATAAGAGGGGTTTTGTAAAGAACAATTTTTGGAATAGTCATAGTTTTGGTTTTTTATTCACACTTTTGCTTTAAATTTAGTCTTGAGTACATTTTTGGGTAGAACTATATTGGATGATCTCTGATGTCTGAACTAATTAAAAGTTCTCCTTATTTAAAGACATCTGCACAAGTAGAAATACTTGGAACATGAGTATGCCTAAAAAACTTACTTCATCTAGAGCTTCTGAGCCTCTCACTTAATAGTGAATGGTTTTTAAATTTTTAGAACAAGATTATATGTTGTTGTTATGTGCCATTGAGTCGCCTGCAACTCATAGCGACCCTATGTACAACAGCCCTAAACACTGCTCTGTCCTGTGCCAATCTCACAGTCTTTAACACCACCACCCTGATTACTCTAGTCACTGAATCAAACCACTTCAGAGAAGGTCTTCCCCTCCTGCGCTGTTCCTCCACCCTCCCAAGCATGATATGATGCAACCCATAATCCCAGCTAATAATATAAAGGAGTTAATGTAGAAAGACTATATTATTAAAATGTGTTAGGTAATATTATGAAATTTCCCCAAAGATTATACTGTGTCTTTGTAGCCTGTTCAGATAGAAAATTCTCCACTGCATTGTTGTTTGTTACTCTGTGTATTGGGAGGTAGGTGGAAACTTTTCTTCACTCCTCTCTCCGAACTTTTCATACTCTGTAAACCTCAATAATTTTTATTGACTTAGATACTCCCCAAATGAAGTATATTCATTGTATTTTAATACTTTATATGTAACCAAAATTTTGTTGCAAAAAAATTCTAGATAAGAAGAAATTGCAGTAAATTTTAAATTTTGGAATTACAGTAATTTTTGAATTTTAAATGTCGGCTATAATAAACTTTTAGAGATACATTTCTTTTTTTCTCCTATTTTTGGAGGGGATTGAAAGGAGTTAATATTGAAAATAATAATAATAATAACAATAATAATAATAATAATATGATAAATACACTGTAACAATATATTTTACTTATGGGGCAGTGGTGGTTTGGTGGTGGATTTCTCTACACCAGGGAGGACCCGGGGTTGAATCCCAGCTACTTCTCCTCTTGTGCAACCACCACCTCCTCTCAGTGGAGATTTGTGTGTTGCTGTGATGTTGAAGAGGCTTCAGCAGAGCTTCCAGACTGAGGAAAAGTCTAGTAGTCTACTTTCAGGATTAGTCAATGAAAGCCCTATGGATCATGGATCACAACATTCTGATCCATGGCTAGTAATGGTGATGATTCGGTCCAGAGAGATATTTTGTCCCTTTATGCTTGGGGTCACATGAATTAGATGCTAACTCTATGACAGTTAATAACAATGTATCTTACAAATGAAATGACATAATATATTCAAATTTCAGTTCCTTTAACTATCTGTGAGTATCTTATGTGGTTGCTATGTTCCGTCGAGTTGCTATGCACTATTGCTCTGAACCCTCTACTGTCTGAGCCAATTCATGGTCTCTGGCACAAATGCCCCTGTGACCCTAGTCATTATGTTAATCCATTTCATCCAGGGTCTTCCTCTCCTGCTCTGTCCCTCCACCCTTCCAAGCATGATGTTCTTCTCCAAGGATTGATTCCTCTTGGCATCATACCCAAAATATGTGAGATGGAGCTTCAAAATCTGTGCCTCCAGAAAGCAATTTGTTTCACCCTCTCCAGGACAGACCTGTTTTTCTCTTTGTAGTCCATGATATGCAATGCTTTTTTCCCTAGCACCACAACTCAAAGGCATCTATTCTTCTATCATCCTTATTCAATGTTCAGCTCTCTGATGCATTGCAAGTAATTGCAAAGACCAGAATCAGGTACACCTTAGCCTCTAGATTGACATCTTTGCTCTTCAGCAGTCTGGAGAGGTCTCTGACAGCAGCCTTTCTCAATGCATTTCATCATTTGTTTTCCTCATTGCTGGTCCCAAGAGTGTTTATTGTGGATCCGAGCAAGCTGTCTCAATCTCTTTTCCATCAGTTTTGGTACTGCCAACTGGCTCAGTCATGATAATCTTCATTTTTTGATGTTCAGACACTTCAGGTCCTCCTCAGTTTCAGTGGGCAAGGTTTTGTCATCTGCATAGCGCAAGTTGTTGATTGAGTTTTCCTCCAATTCTGATGCCACATTCCTCCTCATAAAGACCAGCCTCCTGAAGTATCTTTTCTGCATATGGACTGAAAAGGTATGGAGACAGGGTGCATCCTTGACACACTCTTTTCTTGATTTCAAACCATGCAGTATTTCCTTGCTCTATTCTGACAACTTCCTCCTGGTCCAAATACAGGTTTCACATGAGGACAATCAGGTGTTCCCATTCTTCTCGAGATTAGCCACAATTTGCTGTATTCTACATAGTCAAATGTCTTTGTGTAGTCAATGAAGCAAAGATATACATTCTTCTGGTACTCTCTGCTTTCAACCAAGATCCATTTGTCATGTCCATTGCACCATGGCCTCTTCTGAATCCAGCCTGTACTTCTGGTAGTTCTTTATCAATGTACCATTCCAGTAATTTTGAAATTATCTTCAGCAAGATTTTGCTTGCATGTGATATTGGTGATATTGTTCTTTAACCTCTACTTTCTGTTGGGTCACCCATTTTCTGGAATGAGAATAACTATGGATCTCTTACCAGTGAGCTGGATAGCTAACTATCCTCCAGATTTCTTGACAGTCTGGTGAGCATGTCCAAGACAGCATCTGATTGCTGAAATAAGTCAATTGGTATTCCATCAATTCCTGGAGTCTTGTTTTTTGCCAGCTCCTTCACAGCAGCTTGAACTTCTTCCTTCATCATCATTTCCTGATCATATGTTGTTTTCTGAAATTCTTCGGTGTCAGCCAATTCTTTTTGATACAGTGACTCAGTGTACTTCTTCCATCTTCTCTTGATACATCCTAGATCATTCAATATTCTGCCCATACATAGCATCTTTAAGCATTGCAGCTCAAGAATTTAGTTTGACTAGGGGAAAAAATGTTTAACATACTGCATAAGAACAAATACATTAAATGTAAAGTACAAGTCAATACAAAAGGGATTTATCTTCATTTGTATGAAGTCAAATGCAAAATGCAATTACTCTGACAATAGACACCAGGTTTATAATTGTGGTGGCCATGCAGATGCTCTGCTGAGAACTCTTCAAGAGAACCTGCTGTGTGAAGACAGCTACTGGCTTGGGAAAACATTTTTATCAAATTAATTTGAATGATAACTTAATTTTTAAAAATATTTCTGGATAGTCATTCATTAACCAATTAACAAGACATTTGATCATTGTTGACTGACAACTTCTGGGCCTTCTGATCCTGACAGCTCATACTGTGAGACCGTGCTTCCCCAAGGCTTCTCTAAGACCATAGTTGAATGTGACAGAGATATGACTGCCCAATGCAAGACTCCTCTATTAAGAAACTTTTTGCTCCTGGATTCTTCATTTACCTGGTCTGGCTTTGGCAAAACTGTGCTGTGGCCTGAGACCCACCCTTCTCAATTATCTTTGAATTGCAAGTCAGGTATACTCTGTGGTGCAAATATTTTCCTTAACCTCTGCTTTCTTTTTACTAGACCTGTATCTTTGTAAAACTATGCAGTATCTAATTCAGACTTGACATCCACACCTTAAAGGACCAGGACTGACTAAGAGTGTGGGAAAAGTCATTCTCATACATTGCTGAGAGAATTTGAATCAATATAAGATCTACCATGAAAATTTGGCAACGTCTTCTTTTATAATTTCATAGTAACTTTATGTGTGCAGAATAGAACTGCTCCAGAGGACTTTCCAGAAGGAGCACCTTTAAAAGCAGGTTACAAAACCCCTCACCTACCACTGTTTAAAAAAACCAAATAAATTAATTTTGTATTTTAAAAAATGCAGATTACAAGATCTTTCTTCAGAGATAGTTTCTGATGGATTCAGACAACCAAATGTTTGGCTATTAGTCAGGTGCTTCACTGTTTCTATCACCCATGGATCCTAGGACTTTAATCCAAGTGATAGGTTTTATTTTTGTTGTTTAATTGAAGAGTGGATAATAACTTTCAAGTTGTTTAAGAGATTATTATTTATCTCCATGTCACCAAATAGCATGTTTCTGCACCACAGTAGAGATTTTTGAGGGTAGTAGGTGCAGGATTGGGCAGGTTTTTGTTCTGTTGGGTCACTGTGAGTTAGAACAAACTTGATACCACTTAACAGCATCATAGCATGCTTGTTGGAACATCATGCATAGAAAAGTAGAGAGATGATGAAAGAGATGAAGACCCTCAACCAGACAGATGGACACAGTGACTTCAGTAATGCACTCAAGTGAGTCAGAGATTGTGAGGAGAGTACAGGGTTCAGATCTGCTGTCCAGAGGGTCTCTGAGTCATACTTGACCCGATGGCACCTAACAACAGCAGCACATACCTATTTCTGACTTTTCAGTTTAAGGCTTTGACTTCTGCTGTGGGAGACGAGGTTTATTTTTATCACCTTCCCTTCCTGTTCTTCCCATTTGCATGCACCATTCTAGTCCTATTATTCTTGCAATATAGTTACAATAAGGTCTTCTTTTGGTTTTATCAATATTAACTATTTATATTATTATGACTACAAATATTCTATTAGCATCCTCTCAGCATGTTAGGTACTATGGAGTTGACTGTGATTCATAGTGATCTTAATTACAACTAATCAAAACTTTGCTGATTGTGTGCTGTTCTCACAATCTCTGCTATGCCAAAGCCCTTTGTTAAAATCACTGTGTTAGTCCATCTTATTGAAGATCTTTCTCTACTTCACTGGTATTCTACTTTTCTGACCACGAAAAGGCATCTATTCTTCATCTCTCTTCCTTAGTCATTGTCCAGCTCTCATGCATACATAGCAAGTAATTGCGAAGACCATGACCTTGATTAGGTGCGCCTTAGTATCTTGACTCTTCAGTACTCTGGAGAGGTCCCTGATGGCAAGCAGCTTTACCTAATGCACCTGAATGTTGGTGTCAAGAGTGTTGATTGTGGAACTGAGCAAGTGGAAATTGTTAACAATCTCCATCTCCTTATTTTATAACATCCCATTTTCTGGACCATCACTCTTGTCAGAAAACTTCTTACATTATGTCCAGACAAGTGAAATGAAAATTTTCAACATAATTCATCTTAACTTTTGCACACATTTGCATTTTTAAAATTACTTGTATAATTTTGTATGCATTTAAGAGAACCACTTTATCAATTGTTGGGCGGTGTGGTGTGTTAAGTTTCTATAAGACAAATTTACTGTGGGGTTTTGTGTTGGTTACTCAGGGTCTCAGTTTCTGAGTCTGCTTGACCTTAATTATCAGGCTATAAAGAATAACTGATAGAAGTTACATGAATAGATTTTTGCATGTGGAATTCTGTTGATCTGAGGAGGAATTATTTGTTGGACTCTTAGAGAGCATTTGAGGATATATTATTATTTCCTCTATGTGTCTATTTCCTTGGTTATAAACCTTGTGATAGTGAAGAATATGCTTTCTCTCTATCGTCTTGGTAATACTCCATTGCTCGTAATACTTATTAGTGACTCATTCACCTGAAGCAGCGAAGTGTTAGCAAGATTTTAGGAAATTGCACAATGGCATAAAAGTAAAATAAGACTTAGAAATGAATTTGTGATCTGCTGGGTATCTCGGGAATAGGACTGAAGATGAGTCTGGAAATTACCGTTTAATCCTTTGACCTGATGCCGGTGCAGAATGATTTAGCAGCCTTATTAACACTATATTTTCAAGACTGCCTTGGCCAAAATGCTGTCTGAAGGGAAGGATATACAAGGAGTTCAGGGACTGACTATGTGATCCTTTAAAAGAACTAGGAGTCCATTAAAGAGAAGCATTCTGTCAGAGAAAATGGAATGCAAATTTCCTAGAAACCATAAACAGAGGAAAAAAAATGTACTCAAAAGGAGTCCAATGAATAAGGTCAGACTTCTTTGTTTCATTCATTTGAATACAGCTGTGGGAACCTACCATTCTTGATTTCAGGGAAGTTAGGTGGAGTTGAAAGGAGCCTTAGTGGCTGCTAACCAGAAGTTTGATTATTTGAACCAGATCAGTGGCTCTGGGAGAAAGACCATATAATCTGCTTCTATAGCCAAACAAACAAATGAACAACTAAACTACCATGGGACAGTTCTATTTTGTCATCAAAACAAGAATTGACTTGTGGTAGCTCCTAACACAGTAACAGCTGAAACTGAGTCCCGGGTTGGTGCAATTGCTTCGTGCTTGACTAATAACCAAGGTGTTGGTAAATTGAGTTCACCTAGTGGTGGTGTGATTGGAATCTGAGAGTTTGACAATGAATAAGGATAACAGAAGAAAAATTGATGCCTTTGAGCTGTGATACTAGAGAAGAATACTGAATATCCCTAAGAGTGTCAAAAGAACAAATATGTCTTGGAGAAAGTATAGCCAGAATACTCCTTGGATGCAAAGATATTGAAGCTTCATCTCACATACTTCATGCATGTTGCTTGGAGAGGTTATTTCTTGGAGAGGGACATGATGCTTGGAAAGGGTCAGTGAATAAGAGGAAGATCAGGTGGACTGACGTAAGTGACTACCACAATGGGCTTGAGTATGTCAGAAAGTGTGAGACTAGCCCAGGATAAGATAAGGTTCAGATCTGTTGTTCATGGGTTCACTATAAATCATACTGGACTTAAAGGCACCTAACAACAAAAGTGGTGCTGGGGAAGAAAGTTGCTTCCATGGATATTATTATTTCTGTTAGATGGCTTCACATTGGTTCCATCTCATAGCAACCTTGTGTACAATGGAGTGAAAGCTTGAATCCATCAGTGTAGCTACTATGTTAATTCATCTTGTTATGTGTCTTATTCGTTCTCTCTGACCTTCTGTTTTTACCAAGCGCATGATGTCCTTCTCCAAGCATTAATACCTCATGATAGCCTGTCAAAAGTTTATAGAAACGAAGTCTCACTATCCTTCATCTAAAGAGTATTCCCCTCTACTAGACCCAAGTCTCATTTGTTTGTTTTTCTAACATTTTGTGGCATCTGCAATATTTTCCACTAACACCACAACTTGGGGAGCTCTGGTAACCTAGTGGCAAGAAGCTGCATTGAGACTACCAGCTGCTTTGTGGGAGAAGGATGGACAATCTCCTCCCATGCAATTAACTGCCTCTGAAAACCCACCAGAGTATCAGCTGTGGGTTGGTTCTGACTCTAGGATATACAACAACACACAATTTAAAAGGCTTCAACTTTCCTTTGGTCTTCTTTATTCATTGTTCAACATTCTTATACATATGAAACAACTGGAAATTCCATGGTTTGGGTCAGTCACCTCACCTTTTAGTCCTCAAAGGGACATCTTTCCTTACTGAACACTTTAAAGAGGGTTTTTGTAATAGGCTTATCCAGTGAAATAGTTTAGTTTCTTACTGGTTCTTCCTTTCCATGGGCATTAATTGAGGGTTTAAGTAAAATAAAATTCTTCTTATTCATAAAATTTACAGCTCTGAAAGCTCTCTGAAGCTTAGTTTTGAATCAATTCAATGGAAATGCTTTTCATTATGGATTTTCTCCCCATTCCTAGCCCCAAGAAAGGAACAGGCCTTTATCACCTGGTCTGAGAGGGACTCCAAGTGACTGACCACACTTGGAGAAGGTAAAAATTGTTTGTGGGCAGTCAAGGGAGGTTTCATTTTATAGGGGTTTCAGGGAGGAGTAGGGAAGATGGTATTTTGCTCTAAATTAAGGGCTGTTAATTAACTTGGGTTTAGGCTTTTGTGATCAGGCCCAGAGCCTTATCAAGATTCATTGTCTGGTCTGGTCTTTGATCTGGCCTCCTAGATGTTATCAGGTTTCTCAAGGAGTGATCAGGCCTGGAGGCAATTGCTACATTCTTCCTACATTCCAGAGCCCAAAGGAATATGATGATTAGAGGCAAAGTTATCTCTAGCTACTTCTGCGGAATTGAGGCAACTGCTAGGGGTCTGATGTTGTTTTCCTGTAAGGTCTGAAAGAGGAATAGCATTTTCATGTGTTCTTGGACAGTTGCTGGAGAGATGGCTATGAGGTGGTTTATTAAAAATTTGTGAAAGGTTTTTATAAAAAGGGAGAAAGAGTTATATGTATATATAAAAAGAATGACTAGAAAGGGAGTTAGGCTGAAGAGTAGCCAAGAGAGAATTCCTGATTGCCAGTAGGCCCCTGATTGTCTATATAGGGCATTAGTTTACAGAAAGAACAGTCTTAAGGAAACAAAATCATATGACATTGGGGAAAAAAATGAAGCAGGCAGCTGTAGAAAATATATTGTTAAGTAACATATGAATATATAAGGAACATGATACACAGGAAATTTAGCTGACAGGAGGCATTAGTGAGATGCTAAACATGACCAACTGAGTTAGAACAGAATGAAATAAGGACAAGGTAACACATGCAGTTTGTCAGGAGGTAGAATAACTGCTAAGTGGAAGCACACAGATATTTTTAATCTTCACAGGGGCTATGGAAAAGAATTTTCTAAATTATTACTTTTTTATGAGCTAGCCTTGTCAAACTGCCACATGTATTTGATTTCACATATGTATACACTGCAAACTTTTCTCTGGTCTAGTCATCAGAACAAAAATTGGAAATCAAATAGAGTAATAATAATGCTTGTGGATTTTCGAAACCTTTATTAGCCTTGAATCTTTTCTTTTCTTTTGTTGCCATTTTAGGCACTTATCAGAGGATACAGTGTTTGTATTTTCTGCTTAATCAAGTTAGATTGTCATTACTTTATCATTAAAGTATAATTTAAAATATAGACAATAAGTATAGATAATTTAAAATAACGTTTTTAAGTAGGATAAATAGTAGAGAATTTCTCCTAGTTCTAAAGTTATTAAATTTTAACAATGTTGTCCTTACATTCCATTTCTTTTCCCAGTTTATGATAGCAATGCAATATTAAATCCTCAGCAGTTGGATTTTAATTTAATTTTGTAATGAACATACATATGACTTTTACTGTGATTAAGTTTTCATATATCTCATATTACATCTGGGTAATTTTGCTTTTTATTCAGAGCTTAAGTTTCTTAATAGTCTGCTTAAAAGAAATTTAGTTCTATGAAGATGGCACCGAAAGCGAAGAAGGAAGTCCCTGCCCCTCCCCAAACTGAAGCCAAAACAAAGGCATTAAAGGCCAAGAAGGCGTCCTGAAGGGCATCCGCAGAGAGAAAAAAAAAAGGGAAGATCCTCACATCACCACCTTCCAGTGGCCTAAGACGCTGAGACTCCGAAGGCAGCCCAGATAGCCCTGGAAGAGCGCCCCCAGGAGAAATAAGCTTGACCACTATGCCATCATCAAGCTTCCACTGACCACTGAATCAGCCATGAAGAAGATAGAAGATAACAACATACTTGTGTTCATTATGGATGTCAAAGCCAACAAGCACCAAATCAAACAAGCTGTAAAGAAGCTCTTTGACATTGATGTGGCTAAGGTCAACACTTTGAGAGAGAGAGGAATAGAGAAAGAAAAAGTAATTTAGTTGCAGAGTTGTGGGGTTTTTACATATTTTTATTCATTTGCATGCAAACATTGATATACATTGTGCTTCATGCAGAGACATTGTGTTTTATACAGTCTTTCATTTATATTATATTGTTTTGTTCCTGCACATTGTGTTTTATACAATCATTCATAACCATTACATCTTATGTAATTACTTATTATTGATCTGTGCCTATTATAACACACTCCATCTTCTAAAAGTCTTTATTGAAGCTTTCCTGTTCCTTTACCTCTTCCATCCACCCACTAACTCCTGCTATCCTGGTGATTTCTCTCCTTCCCCTCTTTTTGCCTGTTCTCCCTTTCTCCTTTTGAACATTTATACACCTTTTGCACACTTTGCCATCTATTTTTTCAATAATGCTCTTATGCAGTATTTGTCCTTATGCTGTTGTTGTTATGTGCTGTCGAGTTGTCTGTGATGAGACTGAGTTATTTGCTTTCTGAAAACTAGGCCAGGTGCTGATTGTGGAGCAGACTACCAACTACACATATGCAAGTTCAAACTGAGGCTGAGAAAAATTAAATCAAGTCCACAGGAACCAAAATTTGACCTTGAGTCTATCCTACTTGAATTGCAAAACCATCTCAGGAACAGGTTTAAGGCTTTGGATATTAATGAGCAAAAACCGGATGATCTGGGGGATATCATCCAGGAGCAATGCAAAAGGTCATTACAAAGACAGAGGAGGAAGAAAAGATCAAGATGGATGTCAGAAGAAACTCTGAATGTTGCACTAGAGAGCCAAGAAACCAAAGCAAAGGGAAGAAATCAAGAGATTAAGGAGTTGAACAGAAGATTCCAAAAGGCAGCAGGGGAAGACAAAGTAAAGTATCACAATGAAATATGCAAGAAGCTGGAGTCAGAATATCAAAAGGGCTGAACTCACTCAGCAATTCTTAAGCTGAAGGAACTGAAGAACAAATTTAAACTTTGAGTTACAATATTTAAGGATGCTTTGGGCAGAATATTAAATGATTCAGGAAGCTTAAAAGAAGGTGAAGAGAGGATACAGAGTCACTGTACCAAAAGGAATTGCTGGACACAGAAGAATTTTATTAAACAATGTATGAGCAACAACTTGTGGTGATGAAGGAAGAAGTTCAAGCTGCTCTGAAAGAATTGCAAAAAACAAGGCCCCAGGAATTGATGGCACACCAATTTACATATTTCAGCAAACAGATGCTGCCTTGGACATGCTCACCAAGTTGTACCAAGAAATCTGGAGAAAAACCACCTGGCCAACTGACTGGAAGAGATCTATATTTGTTCCCATTTCAAAGAAATAT
>NW_006399854.1:7021081-7023189 GCF_000299155.1 Elephantulus edwardii | reverse complement strand
CCAGGAATTCCACTACTGGAAATATACCCTAAAGAGACCATAATCACCATCCAAGCTGAAATATGCACACCCATGTTTATCGCGGCTTTGTTCACAATAGCAATGAGTTGGAAATAACCTAAGTGCCCACCAACAGATGAATGGATAGAGAAGCTGTGGTATATTCACACAATGGAATACTATGCTGCATTAGAAACAAGGAACTCATACAATATTATTGAAAATGGGTGACCCTTGAGGATATTATGCTGATTGAAATACCTCAGTCACAAAAGGACAAACACTTCATAGTGCCACTGCTGTAGAATGGGACTGACATGACAGTTAGGGTAAGAATGAGAAAAACTGGATGAATTATGTATACTGCATTGAAACCAATGAGGGAGAGAACAGTTTAAAAGCAATATATTTTAGGGCATTATGATTATCGTAAAAGTCAGGAATGAAGGTTGCAGAGTGGAGTATACTCAGGGTAGGTGTGGGGGGCGGTGTGCGGGGGAGGGATTGTATACCAGTGAAGGAATTTTTCTTTTACTTTTCAAAGAGAAGAGTGAATTGGGGTTGGGGGTGGGGTGAGCAGGAAGAAAAGTGCAACAATGAATGAATGGAAATACAAAATCTCTGTAAATATTCATTAAAATTAATTTTTAAAAAATGGAAAAGGAAAGTGAATTAGGGTTGTGTCCACTTCATGCTGTTCAGTCAGTATGCTGAGTGTATTATTTGAGAACCTGGACTCTGTGAAAAAAAATGTGGTATCAGAATTAGAGGGAGACTCATTAATAACCTGCGTTATGAGGATGAAACAACCTTTCTTGCTGAAAGGGAGGACTTGGAGCAGTTGCTGCAGAAGATCAATGAATACAGCCTTCCTTATGGATTACGTCTCGACATTAAGAAAAAATGTTTTACCACTGGATCAATAGACAACATCATGATAGATGGAGAAAAGATTGAAATTGTCAACCATTTTATCTTACTTGTATCCAGAAATAGCGCCCTTGGTACCAGCACTCAGGAAAGCAGAAGATGTATTATACTAGAAAAGTCTGCAGTCAAGACCTCTCCAAATTGTTGAGAAGCAATGATGTCAGTTTGAGGACTAAAGAGTCCCTTATTCAGGCCAAGGTATTTTCAGTGCCTTGCTATGCATCTGAGAGCTGGACAACGATTAAGGATGACAGAAGAAGAATTGATGCCTTTGAGCTGTGGTGTTAGAGAAGAGTACTGCATATCCCATGGACTGCCAAAAGAACAAACAAATCTGTCTTGGAAAAAGTGCAACCAGGGTGCTCCATGGAGATAAAGATGATAAAGCCTTGTCTCACATAGGAGAAGCTTGGAGGGGGACATCGTGCTTGGGAAAATGGAGGGACAGTGAAAGAGATGAAGACTCTCAACCAGATAGAATGATACAGTAACTGCTATAATGGACTGAAATGTGTAAAAAAAGTGTAAGGATAGGCAAGCTCTGGTGGCCTAGTGGCAAGAAGCTGCACTGCAATACCAGATGTGAGCTGGTTCAAATCCACCAGATGCTCTGCTGGAGAAAGAGGGACAATCTCCTTCTGTACCATCAGATCTGACTTGACAGTACACAAACACACAAATAATAAAACTTTTAAAAAATTTTTAAAAATTGTAAGGATAGTACAGGATAGGTGAGTGTTCAGATCTGTCATTCACAGATTCACTATCAGTTGTACTTGACTCGATGACACCTAGAAATAGTAACGATATTCATTGATGTCATCCTCTCCTGGTTGTGCATTTTTGGCTATATTTTCCAGCCTTTTCATCCAATACACTAAGGCTTCTGAGTTTTGTTCCATTTTGTCTCTTATAACCTTTATGGTTTTAGATGTTACTCTTAGATTCCTGATCTGATGTTTGTATATGGTGTAGATATGGATCCTGTTTCTGTTTTCTACAGGTGAATACCCAGTTTTTCTAGCACTTTTTGTTGAAGAATTTCTCATTTGATAAATTTAATTTCCTTGTCAAATGCCAATTGACTGTTGGTAGATGAGTTGATTTCTGGGTTCTAATTTCTGTTCCATTGATCTATGTGTCTTTCATTGCCATGCTTTCTAGAATGACTCTGAGAG
>NW_006399854.1:7002594-7020772 GCF_000299155.1 Elephantulus edwardii | reverse complement strand
GTAATTTGTTTACATTGAATTTCATTAATATTCAGTTATTAGCATCTTCATTTCAGCTGCTTCTGATTTGATGTCACACCTTGAATTTCTTCTTTAAGTCATTTGTATCTTCTCTTTTGTTAAATTTGCTAATCGTTTGTCTATTTTATTGATTCTTTGGAAGAACCAGCTCCTGATCTTGTTGGTTTCAATTGCATTTCTGTTTTCTATCCCACATATAGAAAGCATTTGTTCTTAAAATTTTCTTTCTTGTAGAGGCCTTGTAGCTTGTCCTTTCTCTATTTGATGGAAGTGTTGAGTTAGTTTATTTTACTCCCTTATCCTTTTTAATATATTTGCGCTAATATGTTTTTATGTATGATCTTCCCCCTAAGACCTGCCTGAGCTGTATCTAGAAGTTTGGATATGTTGTATTTCCATTTTCACTCATTTCAAGGAACTTTTTAATTTCACTTTTTAATTCTTCTATCGCACAATCGTGCTTAAGCAGGTATTATTTTGCTTTAACATAGATTTTTTTTTTAACTTTTATGCTCTTCTTGTTAATTTCTAGTTTTATGACTTTGCAGTCTGAAAAGATACTGTGAACAATGCAGCAATAAGAATTAGGGTGCATATATCTGTTTGGGTTGCAGTTTTTATTTCTTTACGGTATATTCCTGGTAGTGGAATTGCTGGATCAAATGTTATTTCTATTTCCAACATGTTGCACCATTTTACACTCCCACCAGCAGTGGATAAGAGTTTTAGTTTCTCTACAACCTTTCCAATAGTTATTGTTTTTTTGTTCTGTTCAACTTCGCTATTGTTACTGAGATGAGATGATATCTCATAGTTGTTTTGATGGAAGCAACCCAAGTACCCATCAACAAATGTATGGATAGTGAAGCTGTGGTATATTCACACAATGGAATACTACACAACACTGAAAAACAAGGAACTTATAAAATATTATACAACATGGGTGACCCTGGAAGACATTATGCTGAGTAAAATATCTCAGTCACAAAAGACAAATACTGCCATAATGCCACTGTTACAAAACAAGACTTACATAGGTATTGGTGAAATCTAAGAAAAGAGGGGATAAATAATGAGCTCTGCATTGAAATAGATGAGGGAAACTGTTTAAAAGGAATATATTATTAGGTGGTATTTGGATGACAACTGTTAAGAGATGCACAGCAAAGTGGACTGGGGGAGGGGAGGGAGGAAAATTGTGCAACTATGAAAAAATTTTTTAAAGATCAAAACAAACAGGAGGAGTAGGGAGGAAAATATGAAACAATGAATGAATGGAAATCCAAGTTTTCTGTAAACTTAAAATCACGATAAAAAAAGAAAATTTTAAAAAGATAGTCTGTATTATTTCAATGCTTTGAAATTGGTCAAGGCTTGCTATTTGTGTTCTAATATATGATCTGTTTTAGAAAATATACCATGTGCACTTGAGAAGTAAGTAAATTGAGTTTTAGTTGAGTGAAGTACCCTGAACACATCTATGAGGTCAAGTTGGCTAATTGTATAGTTTAGTTTTTCTGCATCTTTTCAGCTTCTTTTGAATTGACCTCCCTTTTGGTGATAGTAGTGTATTAATCTCTCCTACTGCTATTGTGGTGATCTCTTTCTTTAAATCTGTTAGCCATCATTTTATGTATTTTGCAAGTCTATCATTTTGTGCATAGATATTAACCAAGGTTATGTCTTCTTGGTTATTATGCCTTTATCTCTTTTGGTAGTTTTCATCCTGAATTCTATTTTATCAGAGATCAGTATTGCCACTCTTGCTTTCTTATGAATGCTATTTGTTTGTTATATTTTTCTACCCTTTTATTTATTTTTTAAAATTTATTTTAATGAAAGTTTATAGAGACTTTGGATTTTCATTCATTCATTGTTGCATTTTTCTCCCTGCCCACCCGTCCCTGCCTCCAATTTGCTTTCCTCTTTGAAAAATAAAAGAAAAAAGTCTTTCATTGTTATTCAATCTCTCCCCCCAAGTCCACTCCACTATGCTACCTTGGTTCTGAACTCCTGTCATAACGATAATATCTAATCATAGATCCCTTTAAACCAGTTCTCTCCTTCATCTGTTTCAATGCAGTATATATTATTTCTTTCTTCTCATTTCTTACATGTGTCTCTAGTAGGTAAAATATTAATGAACTTTACTTATTTTGTCTGTTTTGCTATTTCTCCCCTTTTAATTGGTGCATTTAAGCCATTTGCATAAAATGTGTTTATTGACAAACCAGGTTTTATCATTGCCATTTTGATGCATCCCTTTTTCTGTTGTTTCTGGCTACTTTGGCTTGTCCACTTCCCGTTGCTGTCTCTGTGTGTAGGACTTCTCTTTGTATTTCTTGTTTGGTTGGTCTTGTTTTCATGAATTTCTTAAGTTCCTGATGTTCTGCAAATGCACTAATTTCTCCTTCATATTTGATGTACAGCTTTGTTGAATACAGGATCCTTGGTGTCTTCTTGCTTGCATGGTTTCTGCTGAGAAGTCAGAGCTTAATCCAGTCAGTACTTCTTTTATAAGTTACTTTGTTTTTTAATGCTACTTTTTGTACTCTTTTTATTTTAGAGAATTTGATAGAGCTATTTCTTTATTCCCCTTAATTTTTCATTTTGTACTGATTTATTTAAAAATTTGAGTGTATTGATTTTCACAAAAGATTCTTCCCATTTCCTTTATTCCCCCACCCCCCAAATCGAATAGTGAAAACCTATGATGTTTTTCTTCTTGTCTAGTCTGTTTGGAGTTTGCTGAGATTTTTAATGTTAATTTCCTCATTTTTCATGATATGAAGATATTTTTCTTGGAATGTTTTCTTCTAGTTACTCTTCCACAATCTTCTCAGTGCTTCCCCTCCCTTCCTGTTCTGGAATTCTGATTACATATATGTTGTTCGTTTGATGTTATCACATGTAATTCTAATGTTTATTTCATATTCTTTCTATCTTCTAACTTTATTCTAGAAAGTTCCCGTTGAGGTTTTTGTTTTATATTTGTTGACTCTCTATTATATCTCCTCTGTTTTGCTTTATTTGGTCCTTCTAGCATATTGAAAAATTCTGTAATACAGGTCTTAATATTCTGGATTGCATTTTCATGTGTTTCTGTTGTTTCTAGTCATGTGTTGCTTGTACCTTTTCTGTCTTATAATTATATTTTAAATTCTTATACCTCTATTTATAGCTTCAACTCTTTTTTCCATCATTTGCTACATTTTCAGTACTAGCTGAAGAAATTCTACATCGTTATACTTCTCTGTTTCCTTGTCTCTGGGGTATTAATTGGGTCTGCAATCTAGTCTGCTTTTTTGTGAAAAGGTTTATTTTGGTTGTTTGGTGTTTTGTTTTGTTTTTAAACAATGTTTGAACCTGTCTGCTGCTACCTTGACATTGTATATATGACATTCTTTTTTGTTATGTGTGAGATAGTTTCTCTTGTGTCTATGTAGGTTGTTGATAGATCTTTATTTTTATTTTATTATTTTTGTGTCAGTGTACCGTCAAATCAGATCTGACTGGTACAGGAGAAGATTGTCCCTCCTTCCCCGGCAGAGCATCTGGTGTATTAGATCTTTATTTTTATGATGCTCTTGATAGAGTTGAGCCCAACGCTGTAGTCACTATGTCAGTTCACCTAATTGAGTCTTCCTTTCTACCCTTGACTCTTCCTCTGCCTTTCCAAACATGATGTCCTTTTCCAAGTAATAGCATGTCCAAAGTAGGAAAGATGAAACTGCACCATCCTTGCCTCCACGGAGAACTCTGATGTTCTTTCCAAGACGTATATGTTTGGTTTTGTGGCAGCTCATGGGTATTTAACACTATTTTCCAACACCACAACTTAAAGACATAATTTCTTCTTCTGTCATCCTTCTTCATTGTCCAGCTCTGAGATACATAGCAAGTAATTGAAAAGACCATGTCTTGATTCAGGTGTACCTTAGTTTTCAAGCTGACATCATCGTTTTTTGGTATTTTGGAGAGGTCCATGACAGCCGTTTTGCTAGGAAAACATTTCCTGATCTCCTAATTGCTGGTGACAAAGGTGTTGATTGTGGATCCAAATAAGATAAAATCATGGAGAATTTAAATCCTTTCTCCATCTATCATAATGTTGCCTATTGGCTCAGAGGTAAGGACTTTTTTTCCTTGCTCCTTATATACTTAGGGCTTCTTAATAATAGAAAGAGCAGCACCAAAGGTCAATCTTTGTGACACAAAGCGTTGCTCCTAAACTTTTCCTTCTCATAGAATATATGGCATGGTCCTTTAGCCACTAGACTAATCTCTTGTAAATTCCTCTCTAAGAATATTATTCTCATATAGTCTTCCTGTCAAATCACATGCTTTGCCATATTCCAGACATTTTTCGGGTTTCAGCTCAAACTTCTTATTAGAAATGGAAAGCCTTGCACAAAATGGTTATAATGAGAAATAAGATAGTCACTAACTGATAGGTACTTATCTTCTAGTTGAGAAAAGAAAATTGCTATACATTGTCTACCCAACCCACTGCTTCTAAATTGATTCTAATTTATAATGCCCCTGCATCAAGTTTATGAGGCTATAGATTTTCACAGGAGGATACTGCTTATCTTTCTGGATTTGAACTACCCATGAGCTTTTGGTTAGCTGCTAGTTATATTATGCACTATGCTATGGGACTCCTTTACATTTCACAAAATATGAATAAGAGAAGGTGAAGGAGGAGTTTCTGGGTGATACAAATGGTTAACATATTCCTTTTCTAACTGAATGACTGTTGGTATGTGCTCTCAAATCAAAACTGTCTTATAACTGATCTTTCATTGTTTTTTCAAGACTATAAATCCTATGAGAGAACATGGCCCCTTTTCCTCTCACAGAGTAGCGGGTGGAATTGAACTATATGCCTTTGGGTTGGTAGTGGAACTCCCTTTCTGTGATCTATTAGAGCTCCCAATTGATAGATTTTTGGTTTGAATACAGGAGTATCTTAGAAGAAGAAAGGCCCAACAATCGAATTCTGAAAAATCAGCAATTGAAAACACTATGCGTGCTGGTTGTACTCTGACACAAATGAGATTTAATCTTCTCATGGACAAGCAGTCAACTGGTTAAGGATGAACAATGCAGTAGGGAAAGGGTTAATGAGGACTGAGGAAGAGGCAGTCTCAAGGTTCCAAACTGTTACTTACTTCTATGACCTGACCTTTTCAATTCTGTTTCTGAATGAAGCTGGTGTAGAAAAATGTTTTTGAAGATACATAATTCACAAATAAGAATATGTTGTTGTTTTGTAATGCTGAGTCAGAACTGATTCATAGCTGATCTTCCAGTGGGTTTTCAGGAGCAGTATAACACATGTGAAGAGATTACTGATCCCTTTTCCCCAGAGCAGCTGGTGGATTTGAATTTCATGCCTTTGGAATTGCAGCACCGCTTCTTTTCATGAGGTCACCAGAGTTCTCATATACTTCTTATATTTAAAGAATCGAAATGTTCCAGGGATATATTCTTTTACATGAATTTTGCACTGAGACAAATCAGTGACGTTACATTTTTGTTCTTGTTATGTGCCATAGAGTCACCTATGACTCATAGTGACCCCATGCACAATATCTCTGAACCCTGCTTATCCAGACTCCCATTTCCTCAGTTACTGTGCCAACTCATCTCCTCCAGGCCGTCCTCTCTTATGTTGTTCTTTTTCCAAGCATGATATCCTTCTCCAGAGATTGATCCCTTCTGGCAAGTTGTCCAAAGTATGTCAGATGAAGCTTCAAAATCCTTGCTTCCAAGGAGCAGCTAGGTTTCACCCTCACCAGGACAAACCTGTTTGTTCTCTTGGCAGTCCATGGAATGTTCAATGCACTTCTCCAGCACAACTCAAATGTGTTGATTGTTCTTCTTCTTTCATCCTTAGTCATTGTCCAGATCTCTGATGTATAGCAAGTAATTCCAAAGACCATGGCCTGGATCAGGCACACCTTAATTTTTAGACTCACATTCTTGCTCTTCACCACTCTGGTGATGTCCCTGACAACATATTTTCCTGATACAGTTCGTCTTTTAATTTCCTGAGTGCTGTTGCCAACAGTGTTGATTGTAGAGCTGAGCAAGCTGAAATTATTAATAATCTCAATCTCTTCTCCATCTGTCATGGTGCTGTCAATTGGCCCAGTGATGGGAGTTTTTGTCTTCTTGATGTTGAGCTTCAATCCATATTGAAGACTGAAGCCCTTGACCTTTATCTTTCATATAAACAGTCAGATGAACTACCTTGTCAACTCTCCAGACATGATTAGAGGTGTGAATAAAAGAGGAATAATGATGTGGGGAGACTTTGGTTAGAGAAAATGGTCAGCAAACTCAACTGACATGAAAGATGGGATGTTAATACATGATGCTATGATTGATAAAACATTGTTGTTAACACTTTTCTTTGGAGGAAATTCTGAACTTCAATCCTTGCCCTATCTGGTCCTTGTGTTCCTTGATTTTCTTTTATGATTCATCTGTGGTTGGTTTTTTCATCACAGGAGCACTAAGAGCTGTTACTTATATTGCAATTCATTATCTTTAGGAAGTGTTGTGTAGGAGGTATAGTAAGTACAGAGTGAAAGTTTGTAGCTTTAAATTCTTTTGTTTGTTTCACTGTTTGATTAGAACTGAAAAAAGATCATGAATCATGATACAATAGTTTAAATTGGTAAAAAACAGTTTGAGGCAAAGAAGCTGAAGCATTTAAAGCATAAACTATCTGTTGATACTTTTCAATGAAGAGTGGATGGGTCTTTGATAATTTCTTAAAATGAATAAATCAAATCACTTTGTTGGACAGGAAGCTCATGGAAGAAGTGCCAGCTAAGTTCAAAAGAGGCCATGACACTAGGAACATCATAGCCAATGTCAGATGCATCTTGGCTGAAAGCAGAGAGTACCACAGGAATGTGTGTCTGTGTTTCATTGATTGTGTAATGGCATTTGACTGGGTAGATCACAACAAGTAGTGGCTTATCTTGAGAAGAATGGGAATCCCAGAACACTTGCTTGTGGTCATGTATAATCTATGCTTAGACAAGGAAACTGTTAGAATCGAGCAGGGTACACTGCATAGTTCAAAATTAGGAAAGGAGGTTGTCAGGGACACATCCTGTCTTAATGCCTCTTTAATCTATATGCAGAACAGATAATTTGGGAGGCTGAACTTTATGAGGAGGAATGTGGCATCAAAATTGGATGCAAATGTGACAAATTTTCTTGCTGTTACTGAGGAGGACCTGAAGCATTTGCTGAAGAAGGTCAAGGACTGTAGTCTTCAATATGGATTGAAACTCAACATCAAACCAGCAGATTCTCACTAATGGGCCAATTGGTAGGACTATGATAGATGAAATAATTGGTTAACAGTGTCAGCTTATTTGGTTCCAAAATCAACAGTGTTGGCACAAGTAGTCAGGAAATCAAAAGACTAAATGCATGGAGTAAATTTGGTGTCAGAGACCTCTTCAGAGTCCTAAAGAGCAACAATATCAGTCTAGAGACAAAGTGGAGCCTGATCCAGGCCATGGTGTTCATAACTTGGCTATGCATCTGAGAGCTAGACAAGGATGGTAGAAAAGAATTGATGACTTTTATTTGTAGTTCTGGAGAAGCAAATTGAACATACCATCAACTACCAAGAGAACAAAAATGGTCTTTCCTGGAAAGGGTGAAACCAAGTTGCTCCTTAGATGCAAAGATTTTGAAGCTCTGTCTCACATTCGGACAGGTTACCAAGAGGGACCAGTCCTTGGAGAAGGACTTCATGTTTGGAAGGGACAGCACAGGAGAGGAAGACCCTGGAGGAGATGGATTGACAAAGTAACTGAGATAATGGGGGCAGGGGTGTCAGAGATGGTGAGAATGGCTCGATAAGGCTGAATTCAGAACTATTATACGTACAGTTACTATGAGTCACAAGTGATTTGAGAGCACATACCAACAAAACAATAATGAAAACAAAAAAGAACACAGTGATACCAATATAAACATTATAATGTGATTTTGGTTTTCTGTATCTGAGCTGATTGAGGATTGTTGTTGTTGTTGTTAAGTGCCGTTGAGTCGCAGGCGACTCATAGCGACCCTATGAAGGAGAGTCCTCGACGCTTGGGTGCCTTTCATCCTCTCTCCAGGTTCATAGGGTTTCTGGAGGCAAGCTGTTATGGAAGTGGATGCAACTCCTCCTTCCAAGATTGTGGATTAGATAATATTAATTTTTTAAAATTTTATTATTTTTTTGTGTGTATGTTCAACTAACAGGAGGAGATTGTCCCTCCTTCTCCAGCAGAGCATCTGTTGGATTCGAACCATGTACCTCTGGGATTGCAGTTCAGCTTCTTGTCACTAGGCCACCAGAGCTCGCTAATAATTTTAATTTTTATAGGTTTTAAGTCAAGATGGCTCCATTACCTGATAGTAGTTTTATGAGTTCAGTTCTTATATGCGAAAGATAATAGAGGAATTTCTAATAGCTTTGTTGAAACACAATTGAGAAACACAAATAAGCCGGTTTTGACTCCACAGCAATGGATGGGAGTGGGTGGTGGAGGGGGAGAAAAAGAGAGAGAGGAGGCAAGAAAAAGAGAGAAGAGGAGAGGAGAGGAGAGGGTTGAGAGGAGGGGAGGGGAGGGGAAAGGTAAAGAAAGGGGAGGAGAGGAATGGAGCAGAGAAGAGAGGAGAAAGGAGAACACAAATGAATGCATAGCTCTATAGAAACATAAGGACTGTTTTTGCTGAAAAAGATGCTTGATGATGTCCTACTGGGAGGCAGTGGTTCTTATTCTATATATTTCTAGGTTGACTGATGCCAAGTGAGGCTTATGATAGTTTTATGAGTGTTAATGCTTAGATGAATCGTTTTGTACATGCATGTATGGACAGATGCCTGGTGTGTGCATTCTTTCAGAAGAAATTTGTTTTCTTTGTTTTAGGGCATTGTGCCAATCAAAATCAGCTTATTTTTTTTATTATATTCACATTCATACACAACACTGCCCAGAATTGTGTGTAATTATAGACACCATGGTTTTTGAACTTTTATAAACATTTTAGTTGTTTTGATATAGTAAGGGAAAGTCTTAAATCACAAGAAACAACTTTTTTTATCAAAATTACACATTTTTAGATTAGTGAATTATTAATTCACATATTGTCCTTCTAGAATTTTAGAACCAATTCTAACTTTTGTGTTCAATATTTAAATCTAAGAATAAATTTAATAATGACACGTCTATTTAATTATAATTTCATCTATATGGCACAGGAAGTAATTGTTTTTAGAAAATATCTCTATGTGACATCCCAACAATGTATATGACCACTAGCTTTATTGTTTTATTTCTACTCTTTTAGGGTGCTGTATATTTAATTTTTTTTCCATTCAGAGCAACCTGATTCTTTAATCATCACCATTGCCTCTTAATCGTATGTTCTTTCATGAAGTTCTTCTATGTTAGCCAATTGTTTTTGGTACAGTGACTCTGTGAACTCCTTACATCTTCTTTTGATGCTTCCTGGATCATTCAATATTCTGCTCATAGGATTCTTAAGTATTACAACTTGAGACTTGAATTTGTTCTTCAGATCCTTTAGTTTAAGAAAAGCTGAGTGAGTTCATCCCTTTTGATTTTTCTAATTTCAGTTATTTGCACATCTCATTATAATGCTTTTCTTTGTCTTCCTAAACTATCCTTTGAAATATTCTGTTTAACTCCTTAACCTCCTGATTTCTTCACTTTGCTTTGGGTTCTCTGCACTCTAGTAGAATATTCAGAGTCTGTTCTGACATCCATCTTTGTGTTTTTTTCCCTTCTCTGTCTGTAATTTCTTTTGCATTCTTCATTGATGATATTCTTGATATTCTCTTACAGCTCATCTGGTCTTTGTTCATTAGTGTTCAAGGTCTCAAGCCTTTTCCTGAGATGGTTTGAAACTTAGGTGGAATAGATTTAAGATCAAATTTTTGGTTTTCATTTTCTCCAGCTTAGGTTTAAATTTGCATATGAGTAGTTGGTGGTTTATTTCACAGTCAGCACCTGGTTTAGTTTTCAGAGCTGATATTGAACTTCTCCAAGAAGTCTTTCCACAGATTTAATTCATGCAGTTCATCAGTTGAGGTCCATGGGTATAGTCATCATTTGTGTTTCTTTTAAAAGCTTTGCAATAGATCATTTATTGTAAAAAATTCTATCATTTATCTCCAGCCTAATTTCTTTCACCAAGTCCATGTTTTTGACTTCTGATTCTTCTTCTGTGTTCCCAACTTTTGCATTCCAGTTATTATTATTAATGCATCTCATTTGCATGTTCAAGTGATTTCCAACTGCAAAAAAAAATTGGTAGAAATCTCTTCTCCTCGTTGGCTCTGGTTGTTGGTGCATGTGTTTGAATGACCATGGTATTAACTGGTCTTCCAAGTGACGTATTCAACAAACAGATGCAGCCTTAGACACGCTCACCAGTGTGTGACAAGAAATCTGGAGAACAACTACCTGACCAAATGACTGGAAGGGATCCATATTTATTCCTATTCCAAAAAAAGATGATCCAACAGAGTGTGGAAATTATTGAACAACATCACTAATATCACACAAAAGTAAAATCCTATGGAAGATCATTAAAAAATGACTGAGAACTACCAGAAATACAAGCTGGTTTAGAAAGGGCTGTGGCCTAGGGACATCATAGCTATGTCAGATGAATCTTGGCTCAAAGCCGAGAGTACATGAAAAATCTCTATCTGTGTTTCATTGACTATGGAGAAGCATTTGATTATGTGTATTACAACAAGTTGTGGTTAACTTTGAGAAAAATGGGAGTCCTAGAACACTTAATTGTGCTTTTATGAAATCTAGACTTTGACAGGGAAGCAGTCCTTAGGATAGAGCAAGGAAACACTTCATGGTTCAAAATCAGGAATGGAGTACATTGGGTTTGCATCCTGTCTCTGTGCCTTTTAATCTGCTGCAGAACAGATCATTTGTGAAACTGGACTTTATGAGGAAGAGTGTGGCATCAGATTCAGAGGAAGATTCATCAAGAACCTGTGTTATTATTGGCTGCAAATGACACAGCATTGTTTACAGAAATTGAGGACTTGAAGCATTTACTGCAGAAGGTCAAGGACTTTAGTCTTCAGTATGGCTTGGAGCTCAGTGTCAAGAGTACAAAGCTTCTCACCAGTGGAACAATTGACAGCACCATGATAGATGGAGAAGAGATTGAGATTGTTAACAATTTCAGCTTTCTCAGTTCCATAGTCAGTATTTTTGACTCCAGCAGTCAGGAAATCAAAAGATGAATTGTATCAGGAAAATATGCTGTCAGGGATATCACCAGAGTGGTAAAGAGCAATGATGTGAGTCTAAAGATTAAGGTGTGTCTGATCCAGACCATGGTCTTTGCAATTACTTACTACACATCAGAGATCTGGACAATGACTAAGGCTGAAAGAAGAATCAATGCCTTTGAGTTGTGGTGTTGGGGAAGAGTATTAAACATTCCATGGATTGTCAAGAGAACAAACAGGTTTGTCCTAGTGAGGGTGAAACCAAGGTGCTCCTTGGAAGCAAGGATTTTGAAGCTCCATTTGACATACTTTGGACAACTTACCAGAAGGGATCAGTCTCTGGAGAAGAACATCATGCTTTGAAACAGATGGATTGCATTAGGACAATCTACTATCAGAGACTTTTCTAGAGTGCTGAAGAGAAACAGTGTCAGTCTAGGAACTACAGTGAGCCTCATCCAAGCCATGGTCTTTGCAATTACTTGCCATGTATCAGATAGCTGGACAATGACTAAGTATGGTAGAAGAATTGATGCCTTTGAGTTGTGGTTCTGGAGAAAGGTATTGAACATACCATGGATCACCAAGACATCAAACATCTATCCTGCAGAAGGTACAACCAATTTGCCCACTGGAGGTAAGGATCTTTAAGCTCTGTCTCACATACTTTGGACAAGTTGTCAGGAGGAATCAGTCCTTGGAGAAGACCTTCATGTTTGGAAGAGTGGAGGGACATCACAGGAGAGGAAGACTAGTTAGAATGGTACTGTGACTTGGATAGTAGTGGTAGGTGTGTCTGAGACAGTAAGATTGATTTAGGATTTGGCAAAGTTCACAGCTGTATAGGGTCACTATATGTTGCAGGCTATTCGACAGCACACAACAACAACATATTTAATGTTTAATTTGACTTTAAGATGTGATAATACATGCAGAAATACAGTCAAGTGTAAGAAGAGTTCATTTTCTATCAGTCATTACTTTTACATTTTTTCATTTGAGTCAAAGTTTACAAACCCTATTGATTTTTCATTCAATCATTCATATATATTTTATTTTATAACATTGATTACAGTTGACTGATGCAATTAATTACATTAATAATAAATTCATTTTAATGTCTCTTCTTGTATATTGTAATTCTTTCACCCAACTTATCTATTTGTTAATTTTCATTCCCTTATCCATCTCTGTCGATATCTTTTAATACTCCAAGGATAATTCTACCTGTATGTAAACATTTCCTTGGCTTTTTATAATAGTGACCTTGTACCATAATTATCCTTTTGTGACTGGCTTATGCCACTCAGTATCATTTGTTCCAGTTCATGTGCAATATTACATGAATTCTTGATAATTTTTGGAGATCCGTTGTATGAATATGCCACAGTACTTTTTTTTTTTGTTTTTGTCATTCAACAAAAGCTTTATTCCACCATTGTCTCGATCTGTATCCCCGGCCCGCAGATGTCTGTGGGTCAGCAGAGGTGCAGTGGCTGAGGCGACGGGCTGGGCCGGGCCCGGCCTACTTGGAGCCACAGTACTTTTTAACCATTATCCATTGATGGACACTTGAGTTGTTTCCAGCTGTTGGCTATTGTAAATAATGCTACAATAATTTGGTGTGTGTATGTCAGTGAGCATGTGAGATCTTATTTCTTTGAGATATAAACCTTGTAAGGGGATTACTGGATCAAAATAGTTTTTCTATTCCCAACTGCTTTCCTTAGTGTTTGCACCATTTTGTCTTCCTGTAAGTAGTATATGAGAATTCCAGTCTCTCCACAATCACCAACATTTGTTGTTTACCATCTTGTCATTGTTGTTGTTATTGATTGCTGTCGAGTTGAGCATGACTCATAGCGACTTTATGAACAAAAGACCTAAAGACTTTCCATAATTAAGTTTCCATTTCTCCAAGTTCATAGAGTTTCCATAGGCATGTTGTTTAGGAAGTGGTTGCCACTCCTGCTTCCAAACCTGTTTTACACCTGGGAGCTCCACCAAACACTTTCCACATTAGGAAACCATTATGATATTTGATAAACCAATGGTACAAGGTTCAGCATCACAGCAAACCCAGGTTACTTCATACAGCACATTGACAAAGAAAGATGTGCAAAGTGGAAGAGGGTTCCTCCAGATATAACAACACTAGTCTCATTTAGCAGTGGTTAAGTGTCATCAAGTTTAATATGACTCAGAGTAAGCTTTGCACAAAAGACCTGAACTCTGTTCTATAACTAACATAATTTCTGTACATTTGTGTCGTTTAGAGAGATTTGTGGAGTTTCCAGAGTCATCTAGGTTAGGAAGTGGATGCCACTCCTGCTTCCCAGCATGATTCAGACTGAAAGCTCATTCAAACATTGTACATAATGGGTAATCATCATGGTATTTGACAAGACTATGGTAGTGTTCAGCATCACCAAGCTTATTATTATTTCTTATTATTGCCAGAGTGAGACGATATTTCATTTCTGTTTTGATTTGCATCGGTCTAATAACTAATGATTTTGTGCATTTCTCCATGTGTTTCTTGGCCATCTGAATGTCTTCTTTGGTGAAATATCTTATGTACTTTGCCTATTTTATAATAGAGTTGTTTATCTTTTTATTGTTGAGTTGTTGGAATTTTCTAAAATTTTAGAGCTGAGTCCCTTGTCAGATACATCATTGTGAAATATTTCCCCCCAAGTCTACAAGTTGGTTCTCTTTTAAATCTTTTGGAGAATATTTTTTTTTCCAAAATTTTTATTTTATATTGGTTTGCTTACCAAGTTATTATACATTTTGTTTCACATTATTCTTCATTCACATTGTGTTTCATAAAATTCACTCACATTCAGTATATTTTGTATAATTAATCACCATTGGACCATGCCCAGCATCACTTTGTCTTTTCAGGTTCCTGCTGGATCTTTCCCATTTCGTTCATCCCCTCTCTCTACCCACTAGATTGTTCAACCCTGTGATTTCACCCTTACCCTTCTTCACCTCTCTGCTCCCATCCTCCCTCCTCAGATCCCCATACATGTTTTACTAGTCATCCTTCTATTTTTTTTTTCAATAATGGTCTTATGCACTGCTTGCCCTTGTGAGATTGAGTTAGGAGAAGTCTTTCAATTTGCAGGATTTAATTTAGGAGATTCCAGTAGTCTAATTTATCCTCTGTTGGTTGTGTATTTTTGGTTATATTGTATTATGCCATTGAATAGATAGTCTTTAAATGTGAAAAATTATTTACTTGATGCCACGGATCCATCCACTCAACAAATATTTATTGGGTTACTTTTTTATTCTGGTGCCCTGGTGGTAAGGAGCTGTCCTACTGACCCAAAGAAATGTGATTTGAATCCATCAGACGCTCTGAGAGAGGAAGGTAGACAGTCTCTCATGTGATTTACCTACTCTGAAAACTTGCTAGGGGATCAGCTATGATTCAGTTCTGACTTGACGATCCACAGCAGCAACAATGGGAATCTAGCAATGAGCAAGTATAGAAATCTTTCCTTAGTTCCACTGAGTTTATATTCTTATCAGGGTACAGACGATGTATACACAACAGGCAATAGGATAAGTAATGAAATGATGACTGAGTGATCAGAAGTGAAGCTACATAGTAGAAAGCATGCAATTATTCAGGGATGGAACTTTTTATTTTTGTTGTTATTGTCAGATGCTGTCAATTTTAGTTACAATGAAAAGGGATGAAACCTACCTCAAGTAAAGAGACTTTAAATACAAAGATGCATATTTTTAGTAACAAAGGACATTAATAATGGGACTTTAGGACTTAGAATGTGGTTCTGGAGTAAGGTAGCTTGGAGACTTGACCCAAAGCATAGGCATGCTCTAATATTAGGGGGCTGTACCACAGGGTGGGCAGGGGGGGAAGATGTGAAAAAGTATATCGTTCTCTTACTGTCACGTGATACTTTTCAACATATTTTGTTATTACAGCTTGACCACTGTAATGTCGCATATTACCTTTAACATGGTTGGGAATGCAAAACCTTGAGAAAATTACTTTGAAGGACAAAACTGATTTTCTAGGTATTTTTCCAGAGTTTTACAGGTCTTCACTTGAGTGTTCCACCATTAACATGACTCACTTTGTCCTGAGTATGTGCTTACTCTCTTCCACCCACTGAATTCTGGACTAAATCATGAATTTCTGACTGAATTTCTTACCCATCTTTATATTCCGTTCTTATATTTCCACACTTATCATAGCCACTCTCTTTTCTCTGCTTCAACTTTCATTGGCTGTTACTTTCTCCCCTTAGCATTTCTTGGAGAACTCCTTAATAATCTAAAGCAAGGAGAATTCACCTTCTTGAGGGTAGGAATAGCTAGAGATGGTATCTTTGAAGAGGTGACATCAAAACTCAGATCTAAGAGATAAGTGGGGATTTAGTAGGCGGAAGGAGTAGTTGGTGAGTTGAGGACAGTGTTTGAAACAACTTGTTTGGAGGCCTCCAGGTGAAAAGAATTATGGCATTTTTTTAAAATTTTCAATGGAAAGAAGTCCTCTATGGCTGGAGTACAGGGAACAGAGCAAAAAGATGTAGAGGTGGTACTGGAGACGTAGACGGGCAGGTTGTGTTAAGGAGTCTACACTGTATTCTAAAAGCAGTAGGATTTCTCAATAATTCATTTAATCTCTTTCTCTATTACTGTTTTTTTTTTTTTAAAAATCGGGATTTTAGGCAATGCACCTCTTTTTTTAATTTTTTTTTAATGCACCTCTTTTTAAAGGTGCTTATTTTGGTTGATTGAAGGGCATATTGCTAAGGAAGACAATTGTTTGGAGAGG
Organism: Elephantulus edwardii; assembly: GCF_000299155.1. NCBI lineage: Eukaryota > Metazoa > Chordata > Mammalia > Macroscelidea > Macroscelididae > Elephantulus > Elephantulus edwardii. Next base: position 7,004,621 of record NW_006399854.1, on the reverse strand, counting down.
AGCATCATGCTTGGGAAGGTGGAGGATCAGGGAAAGAGAGAAAGATCCTCAGCCAGGTGGATTGACACAGTGACTGCTGGAAAGGGGTCAAGTGTCCTAGAAAATATGAGGAAGACACAGGCTAGGACAGGGTTCAGATCTGTTCTTCATAGGGTCACTGTGGGTCGTACTTGACTCTAATACACCTAAGAACAACAACATTTTGTTTGGGATTCAGATTTACTGTGGAGCTGATGGTTATTAATGAGGAATTCTTTTCCAAACCAAGAAATATTTTAAAACTTAGCATGTTATGTAATGTGGGAGAAGGTTGGGCAATCTTGTCCCATGCGATTAACTACCTCTGAAAACCTATCGGAGGGTCAACTGTGGGTTGGTCACAACTTGATAGTACACAAAAAACCCCCAATGTTATGTATATTCCTGAAAATATGTGTCTAATTTCCATTTTTCTCCTCTTTTCTTTCTCACTACCTGTTCATCATTCATTAATCCATCCGTCTTTCTACATGTTTTCAGAAGAATATAAAGTGACTCAAGAAAGTGTTATACATAAGTTATTTAAATTTGAGTCCTCTATTGAAGCATATTAACTAATACATGGAATAATTGAAATTATTTCCTCATGGAATTCTGGGAGCATGAATTGGAAAAATGAGTTCAGAATAGAAAATGAGTAATAAAAATTGTTATCTGTATTAGAAGTTCAGATAACAAAATCAGTTTATAATTTTAACTCTTTAAATTGTGTTCTACAAAAGGAATGGAAATGGATTATGTAGTCGTCATGTATTAACTCTATTTAGAATAAGAATTCAATGTTTATGAAACTAGAGTCATTATTATTTTGTGGGTTTTTTATCATTTCCTTATATAGTGCTATCTATGAAGACTAAATAACCAACAATTATTAATTAGAATGTTAGTAATTGTCATGAGATACTTGTATGTTGATTAGTTTATTTCTTATTTAATTTCCTAATTCACTCAGTAAATGTTTAAATGCAAACAAGAAGTGTTACAGAGTATGCTTGGTATAAAATAATGAAAAAAATATTCCATCCAGTCATATAGAGAAAAAGGACTTGGTTTCTTGACATCATATGATTAAAGAATGTACTTCAGACTGGAAAGGTAACGTTTTCTGAGAAATTAGTGACTGAGCTGTGAAGTGTAAATAGAGGCAAATGGTCTGCAAGGAGAAGGATGGGCAGGCAGTCTCCTCCTGTGTGATTAACGGCCTCTGAAAACCTAGTCGTGGGTCAGCTATGAGTCAGTTCTGACTTGATGGTACACAACAACAAAATGATTTTTAAATTTCAAGTGTCCTCTGAAAATATTTTTTTTAAGAAAACTCTTATGTTTGTATCAGATTGGATAGGGTCAAATAAATGATTTCAAATGATATTTTTTCTTTATAATTTTTTTTTCAAATGATAATTTTTGTATGTACAGAAGAGAGTTAGTCCAGAAAATGGTAGCATAGAGAGAGAGAGAAATGGATTCATTCCAGGTATATTTAGGAATTTAGGTTTTATTTATTTATATCTAAAAATTACTATTAAGAGGCTATTATGATATATTGGATATTAGGATATCAGAAAAAGACGATAAAGCTACTTCTTGGTTTCTTATTTGCTGAATCAGAGGATTTATGCTTACATATGCTTAGATAGTATAAGAAAAGGAAGGGCAAGATTTGGAGTGAAGGGTGGAGAAGGGGATATTGTTAGTATTTTCAATATTATCCTTGTTGTTGTGTATCATAGAATCAGAAATGACCAATAGCTGACCCTCTGGCAGGTTTTCCGAGGCAATTAATCACATGGGAGGAGATTTCTCATCCTTCTCCTGAGGAGCATGGATTTGAACTGTATACCTTTGGGATTGCAGTGCATCTTCTTTGCCACTAGGCCACCAGTCCTTCCTATTTTCAATATTGTTGTTGTTGTTGTTATGTGCCGTCGAGTCGTTTTGGACTCATAGCGACCCTATGCACAACAGCCCTAAACCCTGCTCTATCCTGC
>NW_006399854.1:6994520-6999795 GCF_000299155.1 Elephantulus edwardii | reverse complement strand
CTAGGGGAAGTTACAGTTGAGGAGGGGTAGTTGAAATTTTAACCAGTGTAAATGAAGTATCAAATACAGTGAGTTGATGAATTTATAAGAAAAAATAGGAAAATTATTGATAACTGAGCACAGATTTGAAATTGGTAATCATGAGTTAGAGAATTCTGATAGTCTTTTTCTCAGGGAATGGAGGAGAAAGCAAAGAATATTTATTTGGCTTAGCTTTCTGCTTACTTTCAGGAAAATCAGCTGAACTGATTTGCATCTTAAATGGCTCTATCATTGCAAGGTATTATTTTATGCAAACAACATACCTCTTCTTTTTAAATTTAGAATTCATATAAAACAACTGGAGAGCTACTAACACAGATATCTCAGTGTTGCTGTATTTTACGCAGTTATGGCCTAAGGGATTTGCCAAGAAATAAAATTGCCTAGAAAAGTGGAAGGCTGATGGCTGAAAGTTCTCCGTTAACCCTACTGTGTTCTAGCATGCGTTTGATGTGTTTCATATTCTCTTTCAAATCTGGAACCACAGAAATTGTGTGGTAAGAACTTAGAGGTAGAAAGTAACTAATATACAGATTAGGGCACAGAAAGACCGGACAGAGAGAATTGAAATGTGGCAGAAAATGAATGAGCAGTGGAGATTAGTGGAAATTTATAAAATCAAGGAATTAGTATAGAAAGTGTATGTTATAGAAGGGAAGGTATTTTTGAAGATCAATATTATCATATAAAAGGATCCATACTATCACATAGGTCAAATGAAAATGTCCATAGTGAAATTTGTGGTTCTGAGAGAAAGTGTTGTGATTAGGAAAATTTCTCCTTTGGATTCAGTGTTGAATCTGATATTATTTTTTCCATCCCAGTAGTTATGTAATGATGAATAATTAATTATTATGAGGTATTGTGGTGTTTTGGTAGCATGGCCCATTGAGAGTTGCACTGTTAACCAAAGGTAGTGCTTCTCTGAAAGTTCCAGTCTACCAGTGGCTCCAGGGGAGAATGATGGACAATCATTTCCCATACGATGTACAGTCTCTGGAAGATCTGCTGGAGGGTGAGCAAGTGATGTGTTGGTCCCTATTTTACTGCAGTACATTTCCTTAGTTTACTGCCAGGGTGTGACGTAGTAGCTTAATAGCACAGAGGTGTTTCCCACCATTTATTTTTTAAATCTAACATGATTAAATACAGTCATGCCTTGGAGATAGTGAAGGCTCAGTTCCAATAAATGAGTCACACCTTTTTAAAAGTCTTTTGTTTGCCAGGGCATATAAAAGTTATGCAGTTCAAAGTCCAATGGTGATTAATTTTATGGAACATAATGCATGGGAATGATTGTATGAAATACAATGTGAATTAAAACACGTGAAGCCCAATGTGTACAGACTTTGTAAGTACAGTAATAGAAAATTCAAAAAAAATGAAAAAAGTCATACAATTTATTAAGTGTGCAAAAGAATTATGAAAAAAAGATGAAATATTGTGAGAATTGACAAAACAGAGACATAAATTGAGCCTTTGTTATAGGGGAAATGGAGCTAATCTGCTTGCTTGATGCAGAACTTTTAGAAACATTTAATTTGTAAGAAATACTTTTGAAGTGCAGTAAAGAGAAGTGCTATGGAATAGGGGTTATTGGTACACAGTTCTGAGTTTCTACCAAGTATATACACCTGTAAAAAGTAGCCAGATCAGGAAACGGAATATTACCAGAATCCTAAAGTCCCCTTTACCCCGCCTTGTCACACAGGGAACCACTGACCTAACTTTGAACTCCATTAGGTAGTTCCAAGTATTTGTGAACTTTTACTAAAGGGAACCATACAATATATTCTTTTCTGTGTGTATATTCTTTTGCTCAGCAGGATGTTTTTAAATTACTTCTCGTTATTGTGTGTAGTTTCTAGCCTATTCATTTTTATTTTCGTATAGTATTTCACTGACTGAATAAACTATAAATTATTTATCCATTATGCTAGAGAAAAGGCATCTAGATTATTTGAGTCTTAAGTAGTTCACGGCATTTTAAAATCAAGACTTCTTTTCCTGGAATTTTGATTCCAATGATTGCGTTAAATTCTCTTTGATCCAAAATAATGAAGAATAAGACAATTACGAATCTTTTTATATAAACAAGTTCTCCAATTTGTGTATTATTAATGTGAAACAACAGTTTCTGATTTGGTAAGTACATGAGGGAAACACTCGGGCCAAATTAAAAAGTGAAAGAAACTGGAGTTATGTTGGGAGTAAAAAGGAGCTTGGCTTTGCCAGGGTACCGTTGCTTTGCAGTGGTATAGTAGTAAATGGCCAAGAGGCATAGCGATGGACTTGAAGGTCTGGGGAGAGAAATGCAGTTAAATTTGTTATCTATGAGCAGGCCCTGGAAGACCTGCTTGTTACTGTAGGGTTGGATACATGTACTCTGTATTTGTGTATTTGAGTCCTTATTATTATTATTAATTTTCATCTAGGAAACTCTGGTGGCCTAGAGACAAGAAGCAGCACTGAAATCCTGAATGCATGTGATTTGAATCCACCAGAAGCTCTGAGGGAGAAGGATGGGAAATTTCTCTTATGTGATTAACTGCCTTTGTTGGAGGGTCAGTTATGGGTTGGTTCCAACCACCACTGCAGGAATACAAATAAGTACTCAGAGTTGTAATTAGCAAAAGAGGTAGAAAAGGAAGAGGTAAATGATTGAGAGAAAAAGTATGGTGATGCTGGATTCAGACTAAAATTAATTGAGTACTGAATGAAGCGTTCCTTTTAATGTACTTTACCCCTATACTCAGGATGATGCCCAAGTAAGGGTGCCAAGAAGACACATGGAAAAGTGTGGCTGGTTCTAATAGGAAATCCATTCATTCGCTTTGAACCAAAAGTCAAAAGCTGTGGTTGTGGAAGAAATCTTGAAGGAGAGATTACACATAGGAAGAACTCTGAAGACAGAGTGTTAGGGACGACTTAGTGACTGGAAATCAGGAAAGGAACCAAGGAAAGTAAAGAAGGAGCTGGTCATATGTGCAAAGGCAAACTTAGTGGTAGATTTGTATTGCAACAGAAACTAATGGGAATATCTTTAGGGCAAAGTAGAGTAGAATATGAAAGGTAGAGGGTGGCAAGCTGAAGAGTATTAAGTGCTTAGGAAGATATTGTTTTATCAGTTTGGTAATATTAACGTTATTATATTAAAACCTTACCTGTGTAATTGAGGCAGCTCTAGTGGCCTAGTGGGTAAGAAGCTGTGCTGCAGTCCCCAAGGCAAGTGCTTCAAAGCCATCAGTTGCTCAATGGAAGAAAGATGGTCAATTTCCTCCCTTGCAACTAACCACCTTTGAAAACTCCCTGGGTGGTCAGCCATGAGTCAATTTCCATTCAGTGGTACACAATGACAACAACATGTGTAATTGAGCATATCACTAGACTTACATGTGCTAATACAAAACTATTTTGATTATTATTGTTTTATTCCCTCTTTTTGCTCTTCTCTTTCAAAACAGTTTCCTATTTACCCCCATCTGCTTTTCCAGACTGATGTTTAATATTTCTTAGTCAATTTCCAAGAATAATGGCTTTCATATTTCTGGATTATAAATAACAGGGGGATACCCTTTTGTATTTATGTAATCTCAACTTGTCTGCAGATTTATCTGTCTGCAACTTTGTTTATTAACAAAGGCAGATCTAATGTTCTAAAATATCTTTGTTCATTCTTTTCATAACTGAAAATTTAGGATTATGCATTGTATGTTTTTCTAACTTACAATGGTGGCTTAATGTTTTTGTGTTAGAATAATAGCAATACAAGCAATTAGTAGTGAAAACTCATCAATCTAGAGAGAAAATTTTTAATCAGCCTTATGCTTTGAGGAAATGAATTCCCTATGCTATGGGTGTTTAATCTTCTTAATTCTATTCTTTAGAAACTGTTGACATTTCTGAAAAAGAGAGGAACGAACTGGGGGTGGAGTAGAGAAAATAGTTCAGCAATGAATGAATGGGAATCCAAAATCTCTGTAAATTTTCATTGAAATTAATAAAATTTTAAAAAAACTGTTGACATTTAAATGAATGATGTAGATACTTCTTGTGTTGTGTGCCATTGACTTGGAACTGACTCATAACTGGCACTCCAATGGATTTTCAGAGGCAGTAAATTGCATGGGAGGGGATTGTCCATCCTCCCTCAGAACAGCTGGTAGATTTGAACCATATGCTTTTGGAATTGCAGTGCAGCTTCTTACTACTAGGATATTAGAGCAAACTATTAGAAGTTAATTTTATGGTAAGTTGTAGTTACTTTTCTGTCAAATGAAATCCATAATTTTTTTAAACACAGTATACTGGAAGGTTTAATTAAATTGGATTATATGAAAATTTAGAAGTTGCCGTTATGTTAGACTGAAACTGTTAGATATACCAGATCTGGAGTCAGACTGTGTATGTTTGAATTTTCTCTCCTCTTCCCTCTGACTAACTGTGTAACTGTAGCAAAACTAGAATTTCTCTGAACTACAATATAGAATTGTTGTAAAAATAGTTATTATATAGTAAAATTTAAGAGTACTTGCATATGGTAAGTCTTTTTTAATGTTGTTCTCTCCTCATCTGTCATTTCCAAGTAGTGATGTATGACTGAGTTTTATGATTGATATAATTTGTGGATGTATATAATACAGTTGTGCCAAGAAATCTGGAGAACAACCACCTGGCCATCTGACTGGAAGAGATCTATATTTGTTCCCATCCCAAAGTAGGGTGACCCAACAGAGTGTGGAAACTATAGAACAATATCATTAATTTCACATGCAAGCAAGATTCTACTGAAGATTACACAAAAATGACTGGAACAGAACATCAACAGAGAACTGCCAGAAGTCCAGGCTGGGTTTAGAAGGTGTCGTGGTACTAGGGATATTGTAGCTAATGTTAGATGGATCTTATCTGAAAGCAGGAAATACCAGAGGAATGTATATCTGTGTTTCATTGATTATGCAAAGGCATTGGACTGTATGGATAATAACAAACTGGCTGATTCTGAGAAGAATGGGAATCACAGAACACTTGATTATGCTAATGTGAAACCTATACTTGGACCAAGAGGCAGTCGTCAAAACAGAGCAAGGAAACACCGCATGGTTCAAAATTGGGAAGGGTATACACCAGGGATGTGTCCTGTCTCTGTGCATTTTCAACCTGGATGCAGAACAGTTTATCCGGGAGGCTGGGCTCTATGAGGAGAAGTGTGGTGTCAGGATTGGTGGAAGAT
>NW_006399854.1:6990807-6992069 GCF_000299155.1 Elephantulus edwardii | reverse complement strand
CACACACACACACACACACGAGCCTTTTTCTTTCCCTAGAATAATTACAATGAAACAAACAAAACACAAATCTCAAGTGTTAACAAAATATATAGCAAATACATATTAATGGCATTGATCTAGATTGTGTGTGTATGGTATGTGTGGTGGAGAAGGAGGGAAGATGGAGGTAGAAAACAGATTCGTGTTTCCAGATGTGTCAGAATTCCCTTCCATTTATACCAACTGTCTAAACAACACTACTTATACCTTTATAACTAAAAAAACCTAAGAATAATGTTTTATCAAAAAGTTAATGGTAATATCAACTACCTATAGTATGTTGTTGCTGTTGATTGCCTTAAAGTTGAGCATGACTCATAGCGACCCTCTGAGCAAAAGGCCTGAAGCCCCTCTACAACTATAGACATTTATCAAAGTTCATAGAGTTTCCAGAGACATGTTATTTAGGAAATTGATGCCACTCCTGATTCCGAGCTTATAGTATACTGATGCAAATTACCACTTCCTAAGCCTTGGGTGCATTCAACTAGTCTATGCCAGGAAATTTGGAGGATGGCTGTCTGGCCAACGGATTTGAAGAGGTCCAAATTTGTTCCCATTACTGAGAAAGATGATCCAACTGAATGTGGAAATTATGGAACAATGTCATTGTTATCACATACAAGCAAAATATTGCTGAGGATCCTTCAAAAACAGCTGGAAGAGTATATAGATAAGGAGCTGCCAGAAGTTCCGGCAGGATTTAGAAGAGGCCTTGGCACCAGGGATATCATTGCTGATATCAGATGGATCTTGGCTGAAAGTAAGCAATATCAGAAGATTGTCAACTTGTGCTTTATTGACTATGCGAGGGAATTTGTGTGGATTGTGACAAATTGTGGCTGACATTGAGAAGAATGGGAATCTCAGAGCACTTGATTGTGCTCATGCAGAACTTATACCTGGATCAGGATGCTGTTGTGTGAATGGAGCAGGGAAACACTGCATGATTTGGAATTGAGAAGGGAATGAGCCAGGGTTGTATTCTTTCTCCATATAGCAAATTATCCAAGAAGCTGGACTCTAGGAGGAGGAGTGTGGCATCAGGATTTGATGGAGACTCATCAATAACCTGTGTTATATTTGCACAATGAATAGGGATGATATAAAGAGAATTGATGCCTTTGAGTAGTGGTGCTGGAGAAGAGTGTTGAATATACCATGGACTGCTAGGAGAACAAACAGGTTTGTCCTGGAGAGGGTGAAGCCAGAATGTTCCC
>NW_006399854.1:6983296-6990707 GCF_000299155.1 Elephantulus edwardii | reverse complement strand
AAGACCTTCTATGAGGTGTATTGATTCAGTGACTTGGGTAATCAGTATGGGTGTATTGGAGACAGAGCAATCGACACAGGACAGAGTAGAGTTTAGGACTGTTGTACATATGAGTCACAAGCGACTCAATGGCACATAACAACAACAACATATAATACAGGCCTGTTCAAATCATCCTTCTGTTATTTCCTTGGTTCTCCTACCATTGATTCCGGTTACCTACATTAAGATTACATAGAATGAGGTCATCCTTCATCCTTAAATTGTGTCTTTGAAGGCAGCTTTCAAGTCCTGCCCGAGTCTTCTTTTTGTTCTAGTTTCTTTAGCATTTCTAAATTTGGTATAGTTGTCAGTTTTGTTTATTTTGAAATTCCTCTTGGAAACTAAAAAGGCTCGGCATGGTAGAAATGTAAGGGAATTGATGGAAGAGATATGCACCAGGTTAGATAGGCAGGTTATAGGTCCTAAAGTTCCCTATGTGTAATGATTAACAGGGAGTTAATATTTAATCCTATAGGTAATGAAAACCAGAAAGATATTTTAGATGACAGAGTGGAGTGATTAGATAGATGGGCCTTTGGGAAAAAAAAATGTCATGATCACCTGGATAGTGTAACCTGTGAATCAGAACTAGTGAGAATAAAGTAGCTAACAGGGAGGCTATTCCTATCACTTCTAAAGGGGGCAGGGGGCAAGCCTGGAAACTGAGCCTCTAAGCCATGAGCATAGAAAGAAAGTAAATTTCTTGGAGAGATTATGAAATAGTTATATTATGATCATTTATGAGGACACACTGGGCAGTGGAATTCTTAGGATTTGGCAATAGAATGGATGTGCGGGGGAAAAAGGAGGAGGTGGACCTCATCTTCAGTCTGAGTGAGTTGATACAAAAAAGCTTTGGTGGTCTGACAACTCAAAGGCATACAGTTTGAATCCACAAGCTTCTCTGTGGGTAAAAGATGGGCATTCTCTTATGCGATTTATAGCCTCAGAAAACCTGCTAGAGGGTCACCTATTAATTGATTCCACCTTGAAGGCACATACCCAACAACAACAAAATGCCATTCATTAGAATAGAAAATAGAGAACTAATATGGAGGAAGTGAAGGATTTTCTTTGGACCCTATGATCTTTTGAATAACTATGAGACATTCAGATGGAAATGTCCAGCAGGCACATGGATTATATGTTGAGAAAGCTGAAGAGAGTTTTGTGCTGAGCAATTAATTGTGCAAATAGAGAAGATGATTAAAACATAGATATATACCAGATCAACCACTCAGGATGAGCATTGTAAGCCAAAATGGAAACATAGAAAGGATATCCCTAGAAAATTATTTTTAAAGAATTATGAATTGAGGAGTTGGCTAAAGCCCAGGCAAAACTGATGTCATAAATTCTATAACAAGCATTTACAATGTTTATAAAGCAATTTGTAATTATTAGTGCTACACACAGTTTTAAGGATCTCTGGCAGTGCAGTATACATTATGGATTGCACTGCTAAATGAAAGGTTAGGGATATGAATTCACTCATTGCTCCATTGGAGAAAACTGGACAAGCTTCTCCTGCAAAAGTTTATAACCTCAGAATCCTGATGGAAGGTTGAACTGCTGGTGGTAGATTTAGTAATGGTTGTGGAAAATAGGTATTGTGAGTAAATGGAATCCTAAGTGTATGTTCCCCAGAATAATTGACCTCCTGCCTGTATTGAAGATCAGGAAGGTGTGTCCCTCCCATCAGTTGAGCTTAATTCTAGTGTGCCTCATTCTTTATTTTCTAGATTGAAGTTGAGATTGTTTTTAAATTTGCATGACTATGAAGATTTCCTCTTTTTTATTTCCTTATTTGTAGTTGCTCAGGTAGACATAACTTTTTCCCACTGCAACATTTAAATGGAAATCTCATAGTTGCTTTAGAAATTCCAGCTAACTATGTGTATAAGAATGCTTTTTATTTTTAAATTTACCTATTTTGGTAACCAAATGTATGAAAATGCATTTGGTTATGGGCTTGTTTAGAGCAGAAACAAAGTGCATGCATCTCAATGTCCCCAGGGCACAACTCTGAGTCTAGGAGGTAGAAGTGCTTAATAAATGCTTGCTTTTGTTTTTCTTGTTCATGATTGCACAGTTGCATTTTTTTCAGGACTTCCAAATGTTCTTTAATTTTCTTATCTTTTAGCATCTTATGTCAATTTTTGAATTATGTCAATTTTTCAGAATTTTTATTAATTCCATCCTTCCAACTCTCCTAAAGTTTAATGTAATGTCTTCCCCTCCTTTGTCTTATATTCAAGTGAAATGAGAATTTATCTTAACCCTCTCTATATATTCTTTTCTATAATTGCTGTTAAAGGTCAGAGTAGCCTATAGGTTTAGTCAATTCACATATTTGCCTCTCTATAAATTTAGTAGTGGTACAAATGTTTAATGCTCTTGGCTACTGACAAAGGGCTGGAAGTTTAAGTCCACACAGAGACACCATGGAAATAAGACTTGGTAGTCAAACATTCTTCTAAGTGGTATAGCACTGATCTCTCCATTTGCTGTACAGAAGTAACTCATGGTTGCTGTGATGCTGAACACTGTCACACTGATGTGTCAAACGTGATAATGGTTACCTATGGTGGGCAGTATTTGGTGGAATTCCCTGATTAAAACAAGCTTGGAAGCAGGAATGGCATCCATTTCCGAAATAGCTTGCTTCCAGAAACCCTAAGAACTTGGAGAAACGATGAAAGTTATACAAGTGTTCAGGTCTTTTGTTCGTAGGGTCGCTATGAGTCGTCTATGACTCAATGACACTTAACAACAACAATCTACCTCCCCTCAAAATAAAAATCAGACACTAGAAACAGTGGAGCATATTGCTACTCTCTGAAGCTCAGGAGATCACCGTGGCTTGGAATTGACTTGATAGCAACTCATTGCTTGATTGGGCAGATGTAATGCTTATCACAGCCTGTGAGGCCAACAAAGATATTTGCTCATTCTGTTCGTATGCGCAGAAGTATTTCTAGTCAGCTTACCAGTGAGACTGAGCTCTCTTTTTCAGAAGTCCTGCTGTTTATAGCTATTATAAAATAAGATATAAAGAGAAATCCTTTAAAGTAGAGATGTTTTATAGAAAGAAGTAATAAAAGTCTGAATTTATCACCCCTATTTTTATACCCTGCAGATTGTATTTCAACAATTTTTATTTGGTTTTGTTCGATTTTTCTCTGTGCTATTTACATTGTATTTATGAAGATAAATGATCCTTAGCTAATGAAAAATGGCTTTATGTAATAATTCTCAAATATCTTACTTCTGAATGAGAAAAGATCTGCATTACAAATGTTTATTATTTTAATCCTTTTAATTACCTAAAAGTCTACTATCTTGAATTTGTCCTTAGTATGCAAATTGATGATCATGTTCACTCTATGAAGGTGAGTCACTATGTTATTATCCACTCTTTTTTCCTGAAAGTGTCATACTTTTTTTCCCTCTCTTTCTATTATTCAGGGAATCAGCAGTCTCTTTAGTTCTCTGAAGGTGGTGCGTCTCTTACGACTGGGCCGTGTTGCTAGGAAACTGGATCATTACTTGGAGTATGGAGCAGCAGTCCTTGTGCTCCTAGTCTGTGTGTTTGGATTGGTTGCCCACTGGCTGGCCTGCATATGGTACAGCATTGGAGACTACGAGGTCATTGACGAAGTGACGAACACCATCCAAATAGACAGTTGGCTCTACCAGCTGGCCTCGAGCATTGGGACTCCATATCGATACAATACCAGTGCAGGGATATGGGAAGGAGGACCCAGCAAGGACTCACTCTATGTGTCCTCTCTCTACTTTACCATGACAAGCCTTACAACCATAGGATTTGGGAACATAGCTCCTACAACGGACGTGGAGAAAATGTTTTCCGTGGCCATGATGATGGTTGGCTGTAAGTACTTTTCAAATTATTATTGTTATTGCTGCTGAAATTTCTGACTGAGATCTCTGATAGAATTGAAACGAAGCTTCTTCATCTGTATAAAAGTGTGTCATATGCCATGGTCTGCTTTTTAATTTATCCTTAAGAAAAGTCTGAATCACTATTGTATTTTCTTGTACTTTTAAGAATGTATTAATATAAGGAAACTAGTATTGATAGAGTTGTTAAGAATACAAGCCAGAATGAGAACTCTTGTCATTCTAGTGGCATCTAGTAGAACTCATTGGAAGGAACTTATAGATAGAAGGCATTTGGCATATTCTGTTTTGTTGGTGATGTTAAATGTTGAAATGGGGGAGGGGAATCTAATGTGAGATACAAAGTTTAGAAAATGTGTTCATTAATAACTGAATTTCTGAATTCAAGCTGATCTCAGAATACACTTTTCTGTAACATTTTATAATAAAGACACAAAAGGGCATGTAAGTTCAATTTTCATTAAAAGCACTCTTTCTTAGAATTTATACATATGAACATATATAAATATTTATTAGGATATATATGAATGAAAGAGAAATAAATATAAGCCCTTTCAACAGTTACAAGGGTGTATAAGATTTTGTAGGCATAGTTGAGTAAGTCGTTGAGGGTCTTGTTGAGGGTCTTGGGAATGGAATGGCTTCCTAAGTGGGCCAATGCTTACATTCTCTACTCTAATGAACTTAAAGCTGTCAGGGAACCGCTTAGGGAAAACATACCAAAGAAGCTGCTTTAAAAGACATTTCTTGAGAAAAATTTCCACTGTCCATACTTTCAACCTGATTGAGACTTATCCTAGCTGAGTTATCTAGAGTAACCATAAGATGGTTGTATTGGAGGGAGTAGGCATGATTACCATTCTTTTAGCACTTCATAAGCACTTCTCCTTTGGTTATTGGTGTTTGTTCTAAATCTTTCTTTCTGAAATTCTGCGTTATAAAAATTTATATTTTAACACCCATAGGAAAGATGTTAGAGTCCAGTGTTATTGACTGACCCCTAAAGCGTCAGTATCTTAAGTCTAAAACAAAGTACATCTTATGCACTTTGGAAATGCTATGAGAAGCCAGATCCTGAAAGAGGAAATGATGATTTGTGAAATAGACAGTCAGTGAAAGAGAAGAAGAGCCTCAAAGAAATGGAGTAACACAGTGGCTGCAACAGTGGGCTGGACTATGCTGTGATTGTGATGATGCTGCAGGACTGGACAGTGTTTAATTCTGTTTACATAGAGTTGCTATGAATCTGAATGGGCTCCATGACACCTGAACAACAATACAAGTATTTTTTTAGCACCACCGTTAGCAACTTACCTCCTGTTTCTCTAACATGATTTTATACAGGCACAAGAATATACAAGTTATGTTTGCTTGTTAAAGATTACATTGAAGGGCAAGTGGGGATTATAAATGCTGAGGCTCCAGGATTTAGGGGATTGAGGAGAATACCATAATTAGAAGAAGTAAGGGAACTTTGTAATTCTGACCTAAGCAGTGAAGATGAAGGTCAAAGCTCTATGAGCACATCTGAGAGGCTTTACTGAAGAATTATGGACTTGAAAAGCTCTCTGGACTTAGGAATTGTATGCTATTACCAAATGAACTCTTACTTGTTAACTTGTGTAATAAAATCACTAACCATGAACGTGGTTATGGAAAAGCTCTGTGATCATTGCAACAGATTTAGGACCCAGTAGAGCAGTAAGATTTGTGGGCTGGAATTAGTAGACGTCTGTACAGGAATGTGGGAGATTATGCCTGACCTTAAATCAGCTGGTTTTATGCTGTGGATGTTGTTAATAGTTCCTCTTTGTGGATTGTGGTAGGGTTCAGCTACAGCCATCTCCATGCTGCTTAAACTCTTTTTAAACATTACATAATACTTGGAAAGAGGATCAGAGAAGGAGAGGAAAATCCTCAGTGAGCTGGACTGACACATGGACTGCAAGAATGGACTTGTACACGGCAGAGATTGTGAGGATGTTGCGGCAAGGCTTTGATCTGTTGTTTGTAGGATTTCTGAGTCAGAGTTGATGCCACAGAACCTAATAGTTTAACAACTCTTTCTTTTTTTCCTCTTTTCTATTATACTAGCTGGATTTTATGATAAATGTCCTGTTAGATGCCATTGAGGTGATTCTGACTCACAGCGATCCTATATTTTTAAAGAATGAATAAAAAGCTTGTTCTATCCTTTGTCTTCCTTACAATCTCTGCAGGCTCAAGCCAATTGTTGAAGTCCTCGTGTCAATTCTATCTGATGAGCTTCCTTTCTTTCACTGACCCTCTGCTTTTCCCAACGTGTAGGAGAACCCTGATTATACTTCCTTCAGGACATGTTTATTATTCTTTTGGTTGACCATGGTATATTCAGTGTTCTTGTGGTTAGGTGCCATAGAGTTGAATACAACACATAGTGACTATGAAAAACAAATCTGAACCCTGTCCTATCCTGTGCAATCTTCATAATCTCTGACACGCTTGAGCTCATTACTGCAGTCACTGTGTCTGTCCATCTGGTTGAGGGATTTCCTGTCCTTTGCCATTCCTCTACCTTTCCAAGCATATTGTCACTTCCCAAGGGATAACTTACCCTAGACATATGCCTGAAGGATGTGAGACTAAGCTTTGTCATCTTTATCTCCAAAGAACAGTCTGGTACTTTCCCAAGGCATACCTGTCTATCCTTTTGGCAATCTGTGGGATATTACATATTCTTTTTTCCATACTACAGTTCAAAGTCATCACTTCTTCTGTCACGCTTATTCACTGTCCAACCTGCAGATGCAGAGCTGATTGAAAAGACCATGGCCTGAATCTGGTCCACTTTAGTCTTCAACCTGACCCAATTGTTCCTCATTAATTTGGAGACATCCTGGGCAGCAAAGTTGCCCAATGCAATATATCTCCTAATCTCCTGACTGCTAAGGGTGTTGTTTGTAAATCCAAATAAGCATAAAATGTTAACAACTTCAATCTTATCTTCATTCTCAATCAATGTTGCTTATCTGGTCAATGGTAAGAATTTTTGTCTTCTTCACACTGAGATGCAATCAGTGTTGAAGGTTGTAGTCTATGGCCCTCTGTGCATTTCAGGATAGTCAGTACTCTTCACCAGCACTGTATGTCAAAGGCATCAGTTCTTCTTTGGACTTCTTTATTCATAGTCCAACTTTCACATTCATGCAAAGCAATTGAAACTACTATGGCTTGAGTCAGATGCACTTCAGTCTTTAATAAGCATCTCTGCTCTTTCTAACATTAAAGAAGTCCTTGAAAGCAAATTTATCCAATTTTGTTGTTGTTGTTATGTGCCGTCAAGTCGCCTACGACTCATAGCGACCCTATGTATAACAGCCCTAAACTCCGCTCTGTCCTGTGCCAATCGCACTGTCTCTGACACTCCCATCCCAATTATCCCAGTCACTGAATCAATCCACCTCAT
>NW_006399854.1:6981040-6982000 GCF_000299155.1 Elephantulus edwardii | reverse complement strand
AGCATCTGTTAACTGAAATATATCAATTGGTATACCATCTATTCCTGGAGCCTTATTTTTGGCCATGTCCTTCAAAGCAGCCTGAATTTCTTCTTTCATCACCATAGGGTCTTGCTCATATGTTGTTTCATGAAATTCTTCTGTGTCTTCCAATTCCTTTCGATACAGTGACACTTTTTAAATTTTTTGTAAATTATGAAATCTAATCTTTTCCCTTTATGAATTTTAGATATTTCCTTTGAGAACTCAAACAGCTTTTTAAAAAATTCATATTCTAATCTCTAATGTCTTGGTTGCCTGTTAACTTTGGTTTTTTTCATTTGTATCTTCAAACAAGTCAAGTCTGTATAGCTAGAATGTATAGGAAGATAGCTTTTAATTTCCTTCTTAGTTTCTTGATCTGGATAGTTCTAGATTTTTGTAATTTCATGGTGTATTTCCTCTATAACAATCATAAAAGAGTATGTATGTATGTATGTATGTATGTATGTATGTATTTATTTATTTATTTTAAGTTTATTAAAGACCAAACTTTAATAATTGAGTTAACAGTTGGTTACAGGTTCCATTCATGCTGCCACCACAGTGAGAAATCTAAAACTTAAAGCTGATTATATCTTTGGATACATAAAAACAATATATATTAAAGTGTATCACAAAGTGCAAACAAAGGAGGAGGGAGGAGGTGAGGCAGTCAACAGAGCTCTTGACAGAGGAAGCAGCAGAAGGCTGATTGTCCTAATAGGGCACAGAAACTCCTTCTGGAGTTCAGTCCTGGGAAATGAAAATTGTCTTGACCAAAAAGAGGTCCAGACATGAGTTTTGATTTGATATTAAAAACAGTCAAAGGCAACTTTCCGTTGCTGATGTTAGATCTGGCACCAAAGGGAAACTGTGGCTTATTTTTTGTACTTAGATTGAGCAAACAAGTGGGTAAACAAGAAAGGAGGGACATCTAGC
>NW_006399854.1:6957805-6979030 GCF_000299155.1 Elephantulus edwardii | reverse complement strand
TGCTAGGAGAACAAACAGGTTTGTCCTGGAGAGGGTGAAGCCAGAATGTTCCCTGGAGTCAAGGATTCTGAAGCTTCATCTGACATATTTTGGGCATGTTACAAGGAGGTACTGGTCCTTGGAGAGGGACATCATGTTTGGGAGAGTGGAGGGACGGCGCAGGAGAGGAAGACCCTCTGTGAGATGGATCGATTCTGTGAGTGGAATGGTGGGAATGAATGTGTCTGAGACAGCAAGGTTGGCTCAGGTTAGAACGGCATTTAGGGCTCTTGTACATAGGGTCGCTATAAGTCACAAATGACTCAATGGCACATAATAACAACAACAACAATAACAATAACAACATATAGCTGACAAACCTTGCTTGCTGAAAGTGAGGAAGGGTTGAAGCACTTGTTGCAGAAGATCAGGGAATGCATCCTTTAGGATAGATTGTGTCTTAATATCAGGAAAATGAAGAGTCTTACCACTGGACCAGTATACAGCATCATGATGGAGAACTGATTACAATTGTCAACAGCTTCATCTTGATTAAATCCACAATTAACACCCTTGATTTGATTAGTCAAGAAATAAGGAGATGCATTGCACTGGGAAAATCTGAAGTTAGGGACCTTTCCAAATTATTGAGGAGTATTTATGTCAGTTTGATGACTAAGGTATATCTGATTTGGGCCACAGTCTTTGTGATTACTAGCTATGCATCTGAGACCTGGGCAATGAATAAGGATAACAGAAAAAGAATTGATGCCTTTAAGCTGTGGTGTTGGAGAAGAGCACTGAACATCCCATAGACAGCTAAGAAAATGAACAGATAAATCTTGGAGATGATGCAGCTGGAGTGCTCTTTGGAGACAAGAATGATGAGGCTTTACCTCACATACTTTGGACATGTTCCTTGGAGAAGGACATGATGCTGGAAAGGGTGGAGGGTCAGCAAAGGAGAGGAAGACTCTCAACCAGGTGAACTGATATGGTGACTGCTGCAATGGGCTCTTGTGTGTCAGGAAGTGTGAGGATAGTGCAGGATAGAACAGGGTTCAGATCTTTTGTTCACAGGGTCATTATGGGTTATGCTCGACTCAATGACACCTAACAACAACAGCAATATGTTAATAATTTATTTTTTCTGGAAAAAAATCACCTGTGGATTTCTTGTTATTTAGCAAAATTTAGAAATTTCAAAGACAGCAATATCAGTTTCAAGATTCTTCTTTTTTCATTGCCTTCCTTTCTAATTCCTGGACCTCTACCACAGTAGTGGGGAACTACATGGGAGTTTGTCTGGGGAAACTGCTCAAGGATCTTCTAGTTTAAATAGTAGATGCATATTCAAACATAATTCGTGGCTGTGGCCTGTCCTGCCATCTGAGCCTGGTGTTCCCTCCATATTCATAACATGTCAGCAGATCCCAGGGTTGTTTCTCTTATTTGGTACTCAAGAATATTTAGAAATAATGCATGCCTGCATTTGCCTGAAGTGGGGTCTTTCTGCTCAGATCTCTAATTTCTAAGTATTGTTTGGTTCTTCTAAACCAATATTTTCCCCCCAAATTTCCCTTCTCTCTGTTTTTATATGCCCCATGCCCTAAGTGACTGACCTCTGCAGTTCCTGTAGCCCCAGGATAATCAAGTCTCTCATTCTTGGATATCTGTTCATTCATGAAAGAGGCTGGCAACTCTGCTGATGTTCATGAAATTCACTACCAAAGGGCTTTTGTGAAAGAGGATATATTTGCAGTTTAGTTCTGCAGTGGTTGTGGAAAATGGCATATATTTTTTTAAGATCAAGATCTGGTTAATCTTTTTGCTAATTTGCTCAGTAAATACTTAATGATGTCTTTCTGAAATGTTTTCTGATTAATTGCATTTACATAATCTTCTTATTCAGCTGCTAATAATTTTTCATTTTCCAAAGATTAGCCGACTGATTAATTTCTGAGTTTTTCAGAAAATACCGTCATACAAATGATTCGGCTTGATGTATATAAAACAAAGGAATAAAAGTATAGAATTTGGCTGATGTTATCAGCCTTTTGTCCTTTTAATACACTTATGAATTCTCTTCTAAAGATATATTAAGAAAGTAATTTCTTCTTTCGAATTCTTCATTACTAACTATTCACATAAAATGTATTCTAATTCAATTCAACCATTAATGCATCTTTTCATTATAATTTTATAAAAGAAATAAGCATAAAATAGATATGTGATGAAGAACTTTTGCCATTAGTAATTAGTGCTCAACACAAATTTCTTTCCCCTTTCTCTTCATTGATGTTTATATCTATAATGGTTTCATACATTATGAAATACATCACCAAGCATGATGTTTTCTTATTCTTTATTTCCATCAATTAGATCCTTACTTAGAATAATCTCATGTGTTACAGAGTAGAACTATAGTTTGTAGGATTTGTCTTTTGGGTTAGTGGTTGCATTGCCAACCCAAAGGCAGGAAGTTCAAATCCACCAGATTCCCTTCAGGTCAAAGATGGCTATTCTCCGTCCATGCAATTGAAAACTTGCTGGTGGGTCAGCTCTGAGTCAGTTCTGACTTGATGGTACACAACAACAACAATAATATTTTTGAAGCAAATTGCCAGGCCTTTCTTCCATGGTACTTGCTAAGGGGGTTTAAAATTGTGAACTTTTCAGTTAAGGGATAAATGTGATCCACTTTTTGTACTACCTTGAAAACTGGTAGATTATATATATCAGAGGCCTGCAAAATTGAATCCTGGGTTATGATTTTATGTAAAAGCATTATTTAATCTGCAAGTAGTGCAAAGAAATAATAAATAAATAAATAGAAAAATAATAATGAAATAAATAATGCAAAGTTGAACTGTGGTTATTAGTTTTGTTTAAAAGCAATATTTAATCTTTTTATCACTTAATCTGCATAGTTGCTAAATTGTTCTTTATCTAACCTGTGTAGTTGCTAAATTGATACCACCTGGTGAATCATGATCTATGACTGTCAGATTGTGATCTACTGTGATGCTTTGCCAAACTGAACTTAAAAAAAAGTGTTAAATAAAAACTTTAAATATGACAATTGGTGAGGTTTACTTAGTAGAAAGGCTTCCCGTTCTCATGATGGAAATGGGTGATTTTCAAATAGGATATAATTGATGATCACTCTATGAGTCTAAATTCTTTGTATAATTGAATGGTAAGGGTTATAAACACAGCCGACAAATGGGTTAGCACAATTAGAAGTGTAACTGTACCATCTGCCAGTGGGATGTGTCTGAAGGGAAATTTGAATCTCTGTGTGGGTGGTTAAGTGCCACCGGGGAGCGCTTAGTTACACACTGGTCACTCAGCCTCGTGCAGCCGAGCCCCATGCTGCGCATCATATATTCTCAGGGTGATGAGCTCATTTAGCAGCCTCTGTGGGGTTCAAATAAAGCCAAGGCAAAATGATGGGCACTGCCTTAACCTTATCCCATAGGAAAAGGAAAGAAAGAGAACATGGTGAGATCCAGAGACTTGGAGTTTATAGAAGTTTGAAGCAAATGCTTATGTGACCTTGGAGAATCTTTGGAGTACTTTGGATTTTTGTCTTTTTTCCCCCCTCTCCTTCCAATTTCAAAGTATGCAAATGGAAAGAAATAAAGCTCTCTTTCAGTGTTAAAGTGTACACCTAAGATTGCTGTGTGTGAAGTCATGCCCATGGAATGGGACTGATTAATGGAGAAAAACCCTAAAGTGACAAAGGGAAAGAAGGCCTTTAAATGTACTTAGGGGTTTCATTAATAGTTCCTATTTTCTTTTAGGGATAGATTTCTTTAAATGGAATATGTTAATTGTGGAGTTAAAAGGTCAGATTGTTGTGGAATATTATGGAGTAAAGAAAATATGCCATTAGAAAGAGAAATGTTTTCGAGATATAATTTGGGTAGTCTAGTGGTAAGTAGCTGCACTGCAATCCCAAAGGCACTCAGTTCAAATCCACCAGCTACTCCACAGTGGAAGGATGGGATATATCCTTCTGTGCAATTTCCTACTTTGGAAAAACTCACTGGAGGTTCAGCAGAGGGTCAGTACTGACTCAACAGCACACAATAACAATAACAACAGGAAGATTGAAAGATGTGTATCCCAGGGCATAGAAACCATACCCACAGAGAATCTGAACTCCTGCTGAAAAGGAACCCCAACAGAGAAGACTTGTCCTAGGTAGGTGACCAGGCAAGTGTAAAAGTCAGTTGTTGCCCATTTCAGTATTTATTTATTTATTTATTTATTTATTTATTTATTTATTTTTAAAGAATCAAGAAATCTTAATTTGGGACTTCAGGTGATTCAGGTAATATTAAGTTATATGTGGTTCCCCCTCCACGCTGCCTCCCCCTTTGCCCTTGTTATTGTGGTGTAGGTAGGAAATGGAGTGTGAACATGCTGATTTTCAGTTCTGGTTTTAGTTTTAGCCAGATGGATAGAGCTTTAAGCTTAATGTTTATTTTGGAAACTGGGTCAGTTCTTTGCGTCTGCTTTACCCCATCTTGTATAAAAGACTGTTTCTTTTTTCTTTTCTCTAATGAGCTGAGTAACCCACGAGGAAAAACATTTCAGGGTGCCCGAAGTTCAGAGCTATAGGTTCTTTTTTCCTCATGGTTTAGCAGTTTCAGACAGTTCAGTAGTTTAAAAAAAGACTGTTGTGATGTGCATTTTATTCCATGTCTCTTATTCAAATTAGAATTTGTTTCTTCTGCAGGGTTATTTTAGTATGGCTGTGTTTCTTTTCCTGACTAGTAATATTTTTATGAAGTTTCCTAGATTCCTTAAAGTTTGAGTTTTTTTGGGAATGCAACAAGAAAGTTTCTCTGGGGCCCATTAAATATCCTGAATTATTTTCAAGGGTCTTGATCTCTAAAACTACTTTATAGCTTTCTATGACTTAATATTCATTCAGAATGTGCTAAGTCCTCTGACAGGCACTGGTTTTAGGGAGATTAAATAGATACTTCTCTATCTTCAATACATTAATGGTACAGTGAGAGAGTCAGATGAGAAAAATTACCCAACTATCTTCAGATATTTCCATCTCTGTCTCTAGATCTATATTGTAGTTAGTTGTCAGTAATTAATTTCTGATTCATGAGAATCCTGATTTTGCAAAGTAAAACTGCCCCACTGGTTTAGAACAAACAGATCTGTCTTGGAAAAGGACAGCCAGAGTGCTCCTTGGAGGCAAAGACTGCAAAGCTTCATCTTTCATACTTTGAACATGTGTTGCTAAGAAAGGCTGTTCTTTGGAAAGCGACATAGTGCTTAGAGAGGTGCAGGGTCAGAAAAAGAGTGGATTTACAATGGATAGGATTGACACAATGACTGCAGCAATGGGCTCAAGTGTGTCAGAGATGATGTGTGTGGCACAGGATAGGACAAGGTCCAGATAGATGTGTTGTTCATAGGGTCACTATGAGTCATAGTTGATGGCAACTGACAATAACACAGATTTGAAATTAGAGAATAGATATAATTAACTGAGTACAAATATTGGAAGGCCAGAATTGTAGGATGATACCAGGGACATCATACATGTAAAAAGCAAAAATTCCTTAAAAAGGCTGAGAAGAAATTAAAAAAAAATGGATGTCAAAAGATGTTCTAAGCAAAATATTATGATGAAATATGCTAAGATCTGGAGTTAGAAAACCAATATGGAAATGGAAGAACATGCTCTTACTTATTAAGCTTAAACAACTGAACAACATATTTCAGCCTTGAATTGCAATACTGAAAGATTCTATGGGGAAAATATTGACAGATGAAGGAAGCATCAAAGAAGATGGAAAGAACATACAGTGTCACTGTACCAAAAAAGCATTAGTCAACACTGGAGCATTCCAGGAAGTAGAATATGATCAAGAACCAATGGTACTAAATGATGAAGTCCTAGTTGCTCTGAAAGCATTGGAAAAAAATTAAGGCTCCAGGAAGGGATAAACTATCTACTTAAATGTTCCAAAAGAAGAAATGGATGCAATATTGGAAGTTCTCATAATCTGTGGCAAGAAATCTAGAAGACAGTTATTTATCCTCCAAATGGAAGATATATTTGTGCTCATTCCAAAGTGAGAATGTATACACTTAAACTATTTCACTAATAATACATACAATAAATTATTGCTGAAAATAACTCATAAACATTTGTAGCAGAACATCTGCAGAGAACTAGCAGAAATGCAAGCTGGATTTAGAAGACATGGGATGAGCAATATTATTTCTGATGTTTGTATTGAAAGCAGAGAATACCCAAATGATATTTGCCTGTGCTTTATTGAGTATGTAAAGACATTAAATTCTGTGGATTATCTAAAGTGTGGACAATATTGTGAAGAATGAGAATTCCAAAATCTATAATTGTGTTCAGGTAGAATCTATACACAAACCAAGAAGCAGTCATTTCATCAGAACAAGGTGATATTATCAGGTTGAAAATTAGGACTGTGCAGTTTAAAATCAGGAAAGATGTGTTAGAGTTGAATTTTTTCACCTTATTTGTTTACCTTATATGCAGAAGAACAAAGGCTCTAGGCTGGAGGAAGGCTCATTAACAGCAGATGAGATAATAGAACCTTGCTTGTGAAAGTAAGGAAAATTTGAAACACTTACCCAATGAATAAAAAAAAAATTATGGCCTTTAGTATAGATTACACCTCAAAAAACAAAAATTCTCACAAATTGACCAATAAGCAAGAGCATAATAAATAGAGAAAAGATTGATTGTTGTCCAGGACTTAACTTAACTTGGAGTCACAATCAATATCTATGGATGGAGCAGTCAAGAAATTTAATGATGCTTTGTATTTGACATATTGTTGTCATGTGCCATTTAGTTGACTATGCCTTATAACCACCATATGCACAATAACTCTTGAACCCTGCTCTATCCTGAGCCTGTCTCACTGTCTCTGACATACCTATCCCAGTTATTATGTCAATCTATCTCATCCAGGGTCTTTCTCTCCTGGGCTGTCCAACAGCCCTTACAAGCATGATATCCTTCTCTAAAGACTGGTCCCTCATCCTAGCTACATTACCAAAGTATGTGAGGCTGAGGCTCAAAATTCTTGCCTCCAAGAAGAAGCTTGGTTTCACACTCCCTTTTTCAGAACCATAACACAAAGCCATCAATTCTTCTGTCATCCTTGGTCATTCATTGTCTAGTTTTCTGATGCGTAGACAGTAATTGCAAAGACTATGGCCTGGATCAGGCATTCCTTAGTCTCTAGACTGAAATCATTGCTCTTCAGTGCTATGGAGTGCTCTTTGACAGCAGATTTCCCTAATGCAGTTAATCTTTTTATTTCTGACTGCTGGTATATTTGCTGTAAGTTACCTCTTTAAAGTGTTAGAAAGCTTTGAGGACCAATGTACCCCTGATCCAAGCCTAGTATTTTTTTTTCTTCATCTGTATGCAAAGTGTATTAGAATACCAAAGAATATGTGTTGTCTTTGGACTGGAGTGCTGGAAAAGAATATTTAATGTTTTTTTGAGAGACAGAAGAATGAACAAATCTATCTTGGCAGAAGTACAGCCAGAGTGCTCCTTAGAAACAAGGATGACAAGATTTTGTTTCATATACAATCAAGAGGTACCAGTTCTTGAAGAAGGTCATCATGCTTGGGAAAGTACTATGAGGGAAAAAAAAAGAGGAGAGAGGAACTGGAACTGGCATCGTCAGTGCAACAAAGGACTCAAGCACAGCAATAGTTATGAGAATGAAATAGGACTCGACAGTGTTTCATTTTGTTGTACATAATGTGGCTGAGAGTTTGAGCCATCCTAACAATACCTAACAACAACAATAGGATCATACATAAAAACTCAAGCATGGAAAAATCCATAAGATTATTTAGATTCTTCTTTATTCTCTCCAAATTTACTAGTGAAAACCAGATATAGGTGTCTGTATTTGTTTGCTAATACACAAAGACAAGTCATTTTAAAGTTAACTTGTAAGAGCAAACAAAAATTATGGAATAGAGCATAGATTTGTGTAGTTTTTGGCATATTCCAAAAGTGATATTATTTATAAGAAATAGCTACAAATGTATAAGATGTGCAGAGAATTAGTTTGGCAAGGAGATCAATCCTGAGCTCTAACCCATGGCTGTTATTCAAACTTTCTTATTGTTTCCACAGTCTTGGAATCATTCTTTCACATAATAGTATTTTTCCTAACACTTGCATTTTTTGTTGTTGTGTTTTTCTAAGCTTTTAAATAATTCTGAGAAATTAGCAGGAGTAAGAAGCTCATTTATGGAAAGAGCTATTAATTATTTCAGGTTTATAGAAGACTCAGTTTTGTTTGTAGGAAGTCTTCTTTAAGGTTCAAGAAAATATATAGATCCATATTGCTAAATTTGATGTAAATTTAATATTATCAATTATTTAAGTTTTATGGGTTAAAGCGATAGGCTGCTTCTTTGCATATATCTGTGTAGAAATAGATTTTATAGTTAGAAGATTCTGTTAACACATTTTAAGCTAATAGTAAACTGTATAAGACATGGAGCCCTCTAACAGATAGTGCTTTTGACTGGAATTAAGGGGGGGGGACTAAGGTTGAAGGAGGTGTAATCCATTTTGTACTGATATATAACTACATAATATATAAGAATTAATGGAATGTAGATAGTAGAAAGAAATAAAGTAAAATTAATAGAATGTAATTAGTAGAATAAGTATGACAAAAAGAATTGAAACCTCTGAGCTGTGGTGTTGGAGAAGAGCACTGAACATCCCATGGACAACCAAGAAAACAAACAGATATGTCTTCGATAGAGTTCAGTGAGTGTTCTTTGGAGGCAAGAATGATGAGGCTTCACCTCACATACTTTGGATATGCTACTAGGATGGGCTATTCTTTGGATAAAGACATGATGCTGGAAAGAGTGGAAGGTCAGCAAAAGAGAGGAAGACCCTCAACCAGGTGGACTGATGTGGTGACTAACTGTGGCAAGGGGCTCTTGTGTGTCAGGAAGTGTGAGGATGGTGCAGGATAGAATAGGGTTCAGATCTTTTGTTCATAGAGTTGCTATGAGTTGTACTTAACAACACCTAACAACAACAACAACAAATAGTAGAAACTGTGGTCCTTAAGAAGTTGTTCTTGTTGTTAAGTGCAGTCGAGTCGTAGACAACTCATAGTGACCCTATGAATGAAAGACTTGAACACTTGTATAACTTTCATCGTTTCTCCACGTTCCCTGGAGGAGGCAAGCCATTTCAGTAATGGATGCCACTGCAGCTTCCAAGCTTGTTTCAATCAGGAAGCTCCACAAAACACTGTCCACCATGGGTAACCATTATCGCATTTGACACATCAGTGCCACAGTGTTTAACATCACAGCAACCATGAGTTATCTCTGTACAGCAAATGGACAGACCAGTGCTATACCTTAGAAGAATGTTTGACCCCCTTAAGAAGTAGATAAAAGAGACAAATAAACAAACAAAAATAACTCAGAATAATGGAATTTGGTCCCTGATTTGGAGTGTTAGGGCCATATTTTTACTGGGCATCGCAGTTAATTGGCCCAATAACATGCTCAGTCTTCTGTTCTACTTTATAGCAAATTCCAGACCCCTTAATTGATTCCTATATAGGTCTTTAAAATTTGCAGAGTGGCCGCTAAAGACAGAAACTTGGATCTGTAGTCCCCTGGAGCAACAGAAAAATAAGGAGAGCCAGAAGTAAAGGAGGATATGGAATATGTAACTAATTGCCTCCATGAAAACTGCCTTTGTTGCTCTGAGATCAGAACTAGATGGTTCCCAGCTGCTATTACTAAATACTGTAATTAAAGACATCATAGATAGGGGGAAATGTAGAACAGAATTTCAAATTCAAATAAAAACTAGATTTTCCAGAGCTTTGTAGGTTGGATTTGGATTCCTGGAATGATTGCCCTTAAAGAATCTTTGAATTTTAAAACTAAAATGTCCCTGAAGTCTTCTTAAAACAAAAACGTTTTAGCGTAACTGATTAAAAGTGCCTGCCTTCAGCTGTGTGCTCTTTTAAAAATTATCTGTGTAGGATCAAACTGATTACAGCAACTCAAAAGATTAGCAAGGAACTTTATGGGCAGTGAATTATCTTAATGGGAGAACAACTCAGAAAATTAGAATCAATGAGATTGTTTGCATAACTCAAAGAATGTCACTCAAAAATATAACGTGTAGTAATTCTTGAATTGGCATATATTCTGTTGTATGCATTTTGAACAATAAAATAGAATTAAAAAATTAAGTCATGGCTTAGTGGCAAGAAACTGTGCAGCAATCCTGAAGGCACATAGTCTGAGGCCACCAGCTGCAGGAGAAGTATGGGCAGTCTTCTCCTGTGTGATTCACTGCCTTTGAATACCCACTGAAGGATCAGCTATGGGTCAGTTCTGATTTGACAGTATACAGCCACAACAATGTATTACGGACAACTCAACTCCATCCACTGCCATCAAATTGGAACTAATTCATTGCTGAGTCTACAACAGATTTTTGGAAATGGTCTGGTGGTCTAGTGGCAAGAAGCTGCGCTGCAATCCTGAAGGCATGCATTTGAGACCACCAGCTGCACTGCGTGAGAAGAATGGGTAATCTCCTCCCAGGCAATTTAACTGCCTCTGAAAATCCTCCAGAGAGTCAGCTGTGGGCCAGTTCTGACTTGACAGTATGCAACAACAACAACAGTAGTCAAGACTAGGAAGCTCTGCTAGATTGGTGCTAAGCAGCTGCACTGCCAAACCTAAGACACATGATTTGGATCCACGAGCTGCTCTATGAAAGAAAGATAGGTAATCTCTTCCCCGCGGGATTAACTGCCTCAGAAAACCTGCTAGAGGGTCAGTTTTGGGTCATTCAGACTAGATGGTTCACAGTAACAACAGAAGTAACAAGGCTCTGTGCTTCCAACCCTGAGACACAAAGTTAGAATCAGCAGCTGCTGTTTTTGGGAGAAGATTGACAGTCTCCCGCTTGTGATTTATTTCCTTTGAAAACCAACCAGAGGGTCAGGTATAAATCAGTTCCTACGCAATGACACGTAACAAAGTAAATTGCATGGGAAGAGATTGTCCATCTTTCTCCTGAGAGAGGTGCTACCTTTGGCTTAGAAAAACAACTCCCTATGGGTGAGGCTAATAGAGGTCCTACAGAATTATTAAAGTCAAAGTGGAAATGAGAGAGAACTTGAAAATGCATGAGTAAGAAAACAGTTTCTTTATATAAGAAAATTAAGGTTTATTTGGTAATGAGTCACTGGGCGATAATAGAATTCTTCCTAACAGTGGAAAATAGGAGTTATAGTAGAAATATAAGTAGAATATCCATAGACTGCAGGATAAAGATCTTTTCCTGTGCAATTAACTGCCTCTGAAAACCATCCGAGGGTCAGTTATGGGTTGGTTTCGACTCTGCAGTACACCATAACATACATAGACTGTAGTCTTCAGTATGGATTGGAGGTGAATATCAAGGAGACAAAAATACTTACCACTGGGCCAATTAGCAGCACGATGATGGCTAGAAGAGAGAGTGAGATTGTTAACAGCTTTAGCTTGCTTGTCTCCACAATCAACCCTTTTGTCACCAGCATTCAAGAAATAAAAAATGTAATTGCTCTGGGGAAAGTTGCTATCAGAGACCTTTCAAAAGTGCTGAAGAGCAACAGTTTCAGTCTGGAGACTAGGGTGTGCTTACTTCAGGCTATGGTCTTCGTAATTACTTGCTATGCATCAGAGATCTGGACAATGGCTAAAGATTGCAGAAGAAGAATTAATGCCTTTGAGTTTTGATGCTGGAAAAGAGTATTGATTATATCATAGACTGTAAAGAGAACAAACAGGTTTACCCTGGAGAGGATGAAACCTGGCTGTTCCTTGGCTGCAAGGATTTTGAGGCTTCATTTCACATATTTTGGGAGTGTGTCCCGGAGGGACCAGTTCCTGGAGGACATCCTGCTTGGATGGTGGAGGGACAGCACAGCAGAGAAAGACCTGATGAGATGGATTGACACTGTATTGGGGTAATGGGAGTAGATGTGTTGGAGACGACGAGACTGGTTCAGGATACAGCACAGTTCAGAGCTATTGTATATAAGGTCACTATGAATTGCAGGTGACTCGATGACACATAACAACAAACATCATGTAAAATTTGTAAAATATTATTTCTTCATTTCCTTCACTTGACATCTACTGGGAAATACATGTTAGTTTTGACTGTGAAAAAGTAAAAAAGGTACAGACACTTAAAAAGCAAATGTTCATGCCAACCCAAAAAGTGACTTTCTAACAGTCACACTGTGTCCTAAAGAAATAATAGTGAACCCTGTGTTCCTCAGGGCATTCCTGCAGTACTTAATTAACTATGTTTCCAGAGCTAAAACATAGCAACAATAGTGAAGATGGGACAGGACCAGTGTTTGATTCTGTAATGAGCTACTGCGAGTTGGAATCCATTCAATAGCACCACCACCATCAATATACTCAGGGAGCTGTAGATGTGATTACTTTTGGGCAATGAAAACCTGGAGTAAGTAGATGACTTTGAAGCTTCACTTCAAATCTAAGATGTGATTTTCTACTATTTAATTTCCTTTGCTTACACAGCTTTTCCCGATCCCATTCTTTTTAGTTATAAACATTTCATTTATTTTCCTTTGTTTCTTGTAACTATCAGATGCAAAAATCGATCACTGCATCTCTATATATCATTGAGTATAATTTACTGCAGTAAAATTTATGACCAAGAAATGCAAAAAATGGAAAATAAGCCTTCTTTTTGGAAGATAACATTCCCTTTAAATATGCAATTTGTATAACAAATTAATGCTATTTAAGTATTTTTATTACAAAATGAAAATATATTCATTGCAGAAAAAGAAGAAGATTCAGATAAAATGTAAATCCTTCTGTGGTGTTTGTTTAAAAGTTTGGCCGCAAGAATGATTACTCCTCCCCTCTTTCCACTTAACTTGCTAGAAGAGAGGAATACTTATTAGTTCCTATTTTCTTCTGTACCCTATTGCTATCTTTTAGAAAGGTGTGATTTTTCTTTCTCCTTACAAATCCAAATGGGAGGTAGAAGTTCTAACTGGACACAGACCTTTTGGAAAGCCCACCCTTTCTTCCTTTGTCTTCTGTTCTACCAGCAGAACATGGAGGATCCTAAGATGTAGGCTGGGCCTGCGGGTAGAAGCAAGTAAGAGACTAATGGACATTGGGTTTAGGAGAAAGCCTTTCATTCTCTAGTTTAGTTCATCAGCCCATTGAGATTTCAGACCTAAGCCCAGATTAAAACATATTGCCTGACGGACTTCTGCAGAAAAGCGGCTGTAACATGGACAGGAGTCCAACAGCGTTTGATGATCTGGCCAAATATTACCTACTAACTTCATAGCCTCGCATTCCTAACAATTCCCTCTTCTGGAAAATGCTTTATTCCTTTTATGGTATACATTCATCACTTTGTTTAACTGAAATTTGATCTTCTAGAATACATAAAATTAGTAGAAATATTTATAATTCAGCTTAACAGTTACTTTCTATGCTATAAAATATATTTAACAACACCATTTTCAAAGTTACTCACATTGTGAATTGCCACACAACAATCATTCTTTTTTTTTTTTCTCTCTGCTAATTTAGCCCTGATTTTGGTTGTGGTTACAATGTGCTTAGCTCCCAAGTATTGATTCCGCAGTATTCCTAAGCAATTAAGGAAATCCTGTCTGTTTTACCAGGTATATCCACTTCCCCAGGCTTCTTACAACTAGGACTAGGACTGACTTACGAAGTAGCCCACTTCTGCCCAATGAGAAGTGAGGGCAAGTCTGCTAAGCTAGAGATACTTCTGGGAAATATTTGCTCTCTTCCTCTGCTAGCTTAGTCCTAAGGATTACACTGCCAACTCAAAGGTACACATCGTTTGAATCTACCAACTCTTCTACAGAAGAAAGATGGTCAGTCTCCTCCAGTATGATTTACTGTTTCTGAAAACCTGCTGGAGTGTCAGTTAGAGTTCCAACTTGAAGGCACACAACAATAAGATTATTAGGGAGCTCTGGTGACCTCTGGTAGCCTAGTGGCAAGAAGCCTCTCTGCAATCCCGAAGGCACTTGGTTCGAGGCCACCAGCTACTCTGCGGAAGAAGGACGGGCACTCTCCTCCCTAGCAATTAACTGCCTCTGAGGACCCATTCAGAGGGTCAGCTATGGGCAGGTTCTGACTCTGTGGTACACAACAACAACAGCTGGTGACATAGTCTATAGGAAATTGTACTGCTAACATAAAGGCCATGCACCTCTCCTGGTTTCAATCATTACTACTTCACAGGGGAAAGATGTGCAATCTCCTCACTTGTGATTTACCACTTGGGAACCAATCAGAGGGTGAGGTATGATTGAGTTTTAACTTGACAACAATGAGATAGAGAAAAGTATTTGATGATATTTAAATAAATTTAACTTTGATGCATGTGAAAGCATGTTTGTCAGGACTGACTCTTACAAGATAATTTTGGTGACGTTCTGTTAGTGAAACCAGTGATGGCTTACGCGATTGTAACATTTATGAGACTGAGGATCAATTGACATGATTTAATTTGTGAAATTTCTGAGAAATGTTTTTCATTGGTTCAAAGATTTACAAATCCATAGATGGATGTATTTAGAATTTGTTAACATAAATGTCACACCCCAAGGCCTTTATGCTTGGATTTGAAAATTGCTTTGGTGTGCTCAGAGAAGTGATTTTCTTTAGAGCAGTTTCTAAGCCAGTCCCTAAGTGATTGCTTCTCACCCACTTATGTAACATTTGCATAAATTGTGATTACTGAGATAGACCTCCCTTAGAGGACATGCGCCAGGCCCACGGTACTGGCTTTGGACTGTGTGTAATAAGATCTTTTAGGGAGGCCAATACCTAATTAACTTCCAGAAAATACTGGAGGCTTTAAAAAATTCTCTCTGAAGCTAGATCCATAGGTCTTCTTTAAAGTTGAATTTCTTTTTTAACAACCTCTAAAAATCTTAATCTGCAAAGGGCTGTTGGGGAGCCTCACTGATTTAAAGTGAATGCAAAAGGGAAGAATACTTAAATCCATGCCTCAGGTTAAGCTTTGCCAAAAAAGAGCAGGTCTAACATTGACTTTTCTGATAAGACTTTGACATGGAATGCATGGGCCTTTGGCACTTTTCTTATACTGTGATCAACTCCATGACTACTGGTATGAGGATGTGGCCAGAGAATAGCAACTCTTCATCCCACAACTCATGCATGAATACTCTAAATGCCCTAATCCCTTGTTCCTCTGCTGTACCATGCCCTGAAAACCACCCACTTCATCCACTTGCCTTCTTTTGTTCCAGTCTAAGACCACTACTAGCTCGAGTGAACTACACATTCATGTGAGCAAGGCCTCTGAAAAGCCATTAAAGAAGCAGGATTTGGAATCTAATGAATCTTCACTTGTATTAACTCATTTCTCTCATTTTGCTTTTAATTGGAATCTTAGTTTATTTGAACATTTTATTGTGATTTAAATGAAAGTTTATAGGACGAATTAGTTTTTCATTCAACAATTTATGCACGTTTTTATAGCATGGTGTTTGTTGCAGTTCTCTCCGATAACAAGATTCTTACTCTTGTAGCTCTTAATTAGTCTCCTCATATCTTTTCCTAAACTTTATCTCAGTAGGTAACCATCATTTTATATCTTTGAAAAAGAAGAAGGTATCAGTTGATACTTCCTTTTAAGTTCCTGAGCATCTTTTTATAAAGTTGGGCTAAGGAATTAATGAGGCAAACCATAAGAGCAGCACATTGGCCAAAGTAAAAATTTTATTCTAGATCAGGGCAAAACCTTTTGAGAGTTTTGAGGTGCTTGACTTGTTTTATGTTTTGTAAAGTTCTTAACTCTGGATGCTATGTAGAAAATAAACTGTATGTAGTTAGGGAGGAAAGAATGGGAAAAAGAAACCAGTCAAGGTGAATGATGATAGTAGTAATTGTTAGCCTTGGTAGGATTCTAGACAAATTTCAGGTCAGGATTAACAAGATGTGAGAACACAAAAGGAAAAGAGAAATAGGGATTCCTTGAAGGTTTTTGGTGCAAGGAGCTTCTGGACAAAGTCAAAGGTGCTCATCTGACATGTCCACTGGGCAGTTACACATAAATATGTCTACAAATCATTAAAGTGGTCCAGGATGTAGATGTAGATTTGCTTTGATACTTGATGATTTTTGTCTTCCAGCAGTTCTTGCTGCCATGTGCCATCTAACCCTCTATATTTCCACCAACTCTTTCTCATCAGTCCATAAAAATATTCATGTTTCCTCAATACTAAAAAAAATAATATATATGAGAATGAAATGCTTGACTTCTCATTCCATATGCTTATTAGCCTCTCTGTTCTTCCCATTCTAAGCAAGGACCTATCTTTCCTCCTTTTTCTCTGTTTGCTCCTTATTGAAATGCCCTGTGCCATCAGTAAACACACATTTGCTAATTCCATGGGCAGTTGTTTGTTTTTTTTCTTTTCCCCATATGGGAATAGACCCCTTAGTTTCTTTACCATTTCTTTGTGATTTCTTCTGTTTGATTTACTGGATTATTTTACTCTCTCTCTCCTTTAAATGGTGAAAAAGGTGATATTGGTAAGTATTGTAAGATCAAAAGCAACTATTTTGATAGGCTGAATTCACTCTCCAACGAAGAGTGATTTAAAGGGAGTCAGTTAGCTCTCAGATATAGATACCTTTCTGATCGCTTGGCCTGATAGACTCACTATTGGGAATCTAATTCTTTGTGTCTTTGTCTCCAGAAGTCCCTGTGAAGTTTCCATTTTTTCTTATACAAGGTATAAGACTCTCACCCCTGTTATTGTGGGTTATATTTCAAACTAGTTCACTGTCACAGTGTAGGGAAAAGTGGTGCTTAGACTTCAGAGGGAGAGGAAAAACTGGAGCATGGGATGCACCGGGCAGGAATGCACCAGGCAGGGAAAGGGCAAGGTGATGACGCCAGAAGGGAAGAGAGTCTTCAGGGAGCTGATGGATTCAGATCTCTGGGCTTTTGGCTAGCAGCACGACATGCTCTGCAGTATAAAACCCGAGCTGATATTTAAGAAATTGCTTTTGAACAAATGAATGGTTGTTGATACTGCATATTAGGAAAGCTATGAATTCAAAGCAAAGCCACACTATGTCACCAGACTTATTTTAGTTGTTAATTATGTGTCCTTGGGTCAGAACCAACTCAGAGCTGACCCTCCAGAGGTTGTCAGAAGTTGTATATGGCAAGGGAGTAAATTGCCCATCTACTCCCAAGGAAGAGCCTGGTAGATTCAAACTGTCTGCCTTTGGGTTGGCAGCACCACCAAGTCACCAGAGTAGTGAATTTCATTTTTTATGCAAAAATATAATAAATACATGAACATGGGATTCCATCCCCACAACACCTCCTTGCTCACTCTAGTCTGCCTTTAAAAGTATAATTTGACAATCGTGTCTATTCTATGGTTTTACAGGCCATCTGAGTCTCATATCCCAGAGTTTTTAGGGGGTTTTTTGTTTATATTTTTTTCACTGTAGTTCTGTTTTTATTTTTTTATAGTTCTTTTATAATTTTTAAATTTAAATTAGAAAATATCCCAGAGTTTTGATGGAAAGGAGGATATCTTTCTCTGCCTTTTTGCGTTTTACTTGCTCTATTTCCTTGAGCGAGCTCTGGGGTGGTAGTCTACCAGGATTTGCACCGCTAAACATCAGCAATTCCACAGAAGAAAGATGGAGATTCTCCTGCATGATTTACAACCTCGTAAGTCCAGTGGCAGGTCAGCGGAAACAGTTTAGACTCAATGACAAAGGCTGAGTCATGAAATGTCCTTCTGTTTCACTATTTGTGTAGTGTCACTACTTGATGGCACACAACAACAATGCCAACACAGTGTGAGGAGTGCAGTTCTGGTAGTCTAGGGGTAAGGAGTTGTGCTGCCAACTTGAAAGCATCCTTTTCTAATTTACCAACTGCACCATGGGAGAAACATGGGCAGTCTCCTCCCATGTGATTTACTGCTTCTGAAAACCCACTGATGGATCAGGCATAGATCAGTTCCCCGTCCAACGTGCATAACAACAGCCCCTGTGGAGGAAGGGGGAAAAAGTTTTCTGAGAAAAGAACGAATATTTTTAATAGTAGAAATGAAACAACAGCAAAAAGCCATTTTCTGTCCCAAGGGCCTGCCTTTTGCTTATGCTTTCTTGGTTATTGTTTTGGCTATGGCCTTAAAAAGAAATCTAATTTGAAACTAAAACTGAGCTGCGTTATTTATGCTTGGCTGTATCTACACTCTCCTTTAAAAAGCTCTGTCTCTGTTTCAGTGGAGAACAGGAGAGAGACCAATAAAAGGGCCTAGGAATTATAAGGACCACAGATATTTTTATGTGTGTCTCTGTGTGTGTGCCTCAATTTTTATTTCATTCTGGCACAAATGACTTGCCATACTCCTAACTTCTCCATGCTTATTAGTCATGAATGAATACCACCAGGATTATAAATGGTTTGCCAGCATCTTTCTGCACCATAGATCATTAAATATGCATAGTTCCTTCTAGAGAGGGCAGCATCAAATTGTGACTGTTTGAATTTGAATCACAATCTTGTGTGTTTGTGTGTGTTTTCCTGAAAAATAAAATCATGTGAGTATATTTTTAGAAAGATTTGCATTTTGAAGACATTTTGAACACTTACCCAGAGAGAAATTTCAGGGGTTTTAATAGCCATGTATGTGGCTTTAATAGCCAATTTAGAGAAGCTGTAAGAAAAAAAAAATAAAAGAAAGAAAGAATTGTAAGAAGATTTGATTAACATGACAGTACCAAAGAAGACAGAGCTGAAATAAATACACAGGAAGGATGCAGGGGCCAAAGAGGAACCTCTCATTTTCCTGGCTTCTCATCATTTAATCACCACGTTAGTTTTTTTTTTTAATGGTCTTATATTTGGTGGCCTAGTGCTAAGAAAACTGTGCTGCAATCCCCAAGGAACGTGGTTCAAATCCACCAGCCACTCTGTGGGAGAAGGATGGGTAAACTCCTCCCATGGGATTAACTGCCTCTGAAAACCTGGCTGGAGGGTCACCTATGGGTTGGTTCAATTACACAACATTTTTTTTTGGTTTTTTTACCTGTAATTTTTCTAATTTCATTTCATAGATAAAAATAACACATGCACGTAGTTTATAGCATCAAATAATACTAAGCAAGTTATTACAAAATATTTGTTCCCTTTTTCCTGTGCCTTTTACAGTTTCCTAGAGATTGCATTAATATATTTTCCCTTTTCTGGTATTTATATTCTTTTTCATCTTTAAATAATCTAGCTAATAAAAAGAATTTTCAATTTTAGTCATTATCTACTGTTTTTTATATTTGTAAAATAAAAATGCAACTGTTTCTGATTTCTTCTCTCAAATACCAATATTTTGATTATCTTTCTTCTAAATACATTTAGATTATACTTTTATTTGAATCAGCAGTCTGCTTTCTTATTATGATTACCAAAAAAACTATTCCCAACTAAGTCATATGATATGCTGTGAGCATAATCCAATTTTTTATTTTCCTTAGAATAATTATCATCATTAAACCTTTTACCCCTCAGTGTGTTTCTCAGGGAGGCCCAAAGGTGACAATATGGTGAGCCTGGTGGTTCATCTTTACCAGCTGATCTGTGGAGAGAATATGGAAAATCTCCTTATTTAAAAAAATTTTATTGGTGTATGTACAAAATTTGATTCTGAGGCTCCGTCTAACATACTTTGGACATGTTGTGAGGAGAGACCGGTCCTTGGAGAGGGACATCATGCTTGGGAGGGTGGAGGGACAGCGCAGGCGAGAAAGGCACTCTATGAGGTGGATTGATTCAGTGACTGGGATAATTGGGATGGGAGTGTCAGAGACAGTGCGATTGGCACAGGACAGAGAGGAGTTTAGAGCTGTTGTACATAGGGGCGCTATGA
The DNA here is from genome assembly GCF_000299155.1 of Elephantulus edwardii. Lineage (NCBI taxonomy): Eukaryota > Metazoa > Chordata > Mammalia > Macroscelidea > Macroscelididae > Elephantulus > Elephantulus edwardii. Next base: position 6,958,985 of record NW_006399854.1, on the reverse strand, counting down.
GTTGCAAGCGACTCGATGGCACATAACAACAACAACAATAGAAAATTTGTGTACATTGTGTTTTACATATCCTTCATTCACATTATGTTTCATACAAATATTCTAATTGTGTTTTGTTAAATTAATTACATAATTGAACTATGTACACCATTATTTCATCTTTTAGATCCTTACTGGATGTTTCCTGGTATTTTATTTTTATCCTCTCCCTCCACCCACCAAATATCTTTTCGTGTGATTTGCAGCCTTCAAAAAGCCTGTTGGAGGGTCAGCAATCAGTTGGTTCTTACTTGATGTCAATGGGTTTGAGTGTTGTGAATTAATTCTCCAATTCTACTCCACTGTTCAACTCTTGCTTTTTATATGTCATCCTAAATAGCTATCAAAATTTCCCCTTTTTTGGATGCATCACTTTTGCAGCTTCTGATCTTTCCCAGTCTGAATTAGCTTCTATAATGCCTGACTTAAAACTCATTATAGCCAAGATTTCCAGAAATCTTTGTGTCTCTTTCTTTATCTGTAATTTTAGATTTTTTCAATTCATTTCTATTGGACAGATCCAATTCATCATATATTGACCTTCCAATATCTGGCCTGGGGAATACAAGTGTTTTATTATCAAGAGCTTCAATATGAATTACATCTCAACATAAAAAACAAAACAAAAACAAACAAAAAAAAACCAAGCAAAGAACCAAAACCCAAACTTTCTTACCACTGGCCAATAGGAAACATCATGCTAAATAAAGGATTGGAAGTATCAATGATTTCATCTAACTTGGATCCACAATCAGCACTCTTGGTACCAGCAGTCAGGAGAGCATGAGCTATATTGCTTTGTATTGCTGTATTACTTTAATATTTGCTGTATTGCTTTATCAGGTCTGTTGACAGGGAACTCTCCAAATTACTGAAGGGCAATGAAGTTAGTTAGTTCTGGTTGGACACAGGCCATAGTCTCTTCCATCACTTGCTAGACATCTGATAGTTGGACAATGAATGAGGATAACTGAATTGCCATTTGATTGTCAAATTGATATCTTTGAGCTATGTTGTTGTTGTTGTTATGTGCCATCGAGTCGTTTGCGACTCATAGCGACCCTATGCACAACAGCCTTAAACCCTGCTCCATCCTGCGCCAACCGCACTGCCTCTGACACACCCATCCCGATTACCCCAG
>NW_006399854.1:6937249-6939887 GCF_000299155.1 Elephantulus edwardii | reverse complement strand
CCTGTGTGTTAAGGGTCACACAGGTGTGGGTTGCAGGGGGGTCCCATAGTGTCCGGTAGTCTTCGTTACTCTGGGGTCTCACAGTCTTCACTCCTCTGGAGTTCTGCGGTAGGTGGCTGGCTGTTGTTCTTCCCGGGTCTCTTCCGGGTCCCTCTCGCGGCGTTCCCTCGTCTGGTGGCAGCGTTCCCCGGTCTGGCGGCCGCGTTCCCCGGTCTGGCGGCGGTGTGGACTTGATCCTTAACACCAATAACAAAATAATATTACTTACACCATGAAGATGCTGTTAGTACTAGAATGAATTCCTATAAAGTACTCACAGTGGTGCCTAGCACAATGAAATACTAAATAATTGTTTTTTTTTCTAGAAGCTTATATTCAGATGGACATTATTTGCCTGTCATGATCCTTTGGCATGATTCGGCTGTCATTTAATAATTCATCTAACTGAATAGCATCCAGTTTTATGCTTTGCTGGTCTCTTAGTAAAGACCTTATCAAAGGCCTCACTGAAGCAGAGGCAAGCTGCACAATGTAGTAACTATCAGATAATAAATACCATTATTGCAATACACCTTCTTCCTCAGGATTACATGTTACATTTTAAGAGATCACACTTCTCATTTCTGGGTTTTCCTAGATTCTAAACCTTGAACGAAGAGACTCATTATTTCCGTAACCCACTCGTTCTCTCATTCTTCTTTGGGAGTACAGTTATGTTCTTTCTCCTCACTTGAAGTCTTTTGCTAACCCTTAGTATTTGACATCACAGCTGGCAGTGGCACAGTTATCTCCAGCAGATTCTCTGCAGTATCATGGGATGAAATCTGATGGGGCCAGAACATGGGAACTCACTTAGAGCTATTAATGTTTTATTTTCTTTTTCAATCAGTTTATCTCCTGTTGGTTTTATGTCTTTTCCCACAGTGCTCATTATATTCTGTATTCTAGTATGAATATTATCTGGCTTAAAATAGAAAACCAGCTGAGCAAGAGTTGGAAAATTCTATATTCTTTGCTTTATCCATCAACACTGACCTGCAGTCCCCAAAGAAAGATTATTCTTTCTACTACTACTTATGCTTAATAGCCGTAAGTTGGCTTTTGTGCAAACTCTTGGGACTTTTGGATTTCCTAACAGCCTGGCTAACTATCTGCATTGAAAAATTTGCTTTAAAGCTGGCTTTAAACCTTTGGCAGCTTCTTTACCTGCATCTAGCACAATGTGTTTGTTCTGAAGAGTATCTGAGAGTTTCATAACTTCATAAGAGCAACTGGAAAGATGCTAGCCTAGCTTATCAGCCATTATAGCCCTGGGTTACTTTGTCTCCTTGCATCCTTTCCTTATCTATCAACCACTTGCACTGTTTCCTGGGTGAAACATCTTGAATTGTTCACTACCTGGCATTTTAGGATCAGATCCTCAGGTGGTAGATCTTGGTACTAACACCTTGGGCTGCTAAGTGAACCATTTACAGCTAGGGTCTACCTAGCAAACCTTCAGAAGAATTACCTGGAAGTCTAGTCCCCCCAAATGAGCCATTAATATGCTAAGGAGTCCCGTTTTGCTTTAAGACATGTAGGATCATTCGTAGTCGAAACGGACTCAATAGTAACGGATTTTTCCTTTTATATCACATCAATCACTCATCCAATATTAATCACTAGTCTTTGCCATTCTCACACCTATGACACTATATTGTGTCCAGTAGAAAAATGTATCTATTTCTCTGTTTTATGCATTAACACACACATATACACACAAATATTCAGAGACTTCAATGTGACCATGTGATCTTGACTCTGGGATATAGCTTTCATATAGGCATTAAAGAGAATCACCTACAACCAGGAGAAGATAAAATAGATGAATGAGACCTTCTGGGAATCAAATCCCTATGCACAAACAAAAACTTCTCTAACAGGGTAAAAAGGGAAGCCACAGAATGGAAATATGGTTATGACATATCAGATAAGGGACTTATATCCAGAATTTAGAAAATACTTGAGCACCACAACAAGATAAAGGTAAATAATCCAATAGAAAAATGGCATAGGATATGAACAGACACTTCACCAAGGAAGACATTCAGATGGCTAACAAGCACGTGAAGAAATGTTCAAAATCCCTAGCTCCAAGAGAGATGCAAATCAAAACAACTATGAGATATCATCTTATCCCAGTCAGAAGAGTAAAATTTAACAGAACAGCAAGCAACAATGCTGTTGTGGAGAAACTGGAACCCTTATTCACTGTTGGTGGGAGGGTAAAATGGTGCAACCACTGTGGAAAGCAGTATGGCGCTTTCTCAAAAAGTTGCAAATAGAGATACCATTTGACCCAGCAATTCCACTACTGGGAACATACCCTGAAGAGACCGTAGCTGCCACCCAAGCAGATATATGCACACCCATGTTTATCGCGGCTTTGTTCACAATAGCAAGGAGTTGGAAACAACCTTAGTACCCATCAACAAATGAATGGATAGAGAAGCTGTGATATATTCACAGAATGGAATACTGTGCTGCATTGAAAAACAAGGAACTCCTGCAATATTATTCAAAATGGGTGACCTTGGAGGACATTATGCTGAGTGAAGTATCTCAGTGACAAAAGGACAAATACTGCATGGTGCCACTG
>NW_006399854.1:6921092-6936969 GCF_000299155.1 Elephantulus edwardii | reverse complement strand
TAAAAAAGAAAAAGAAAAAAAAAGAGTTGTTACTCATCTAGAATTTAAGGATTTTTTAAAACTCAGGTCTGTGTACCAAGGGAATGAAAGCAGATTAGCTAATGCATTAATTTTTCAGTCTTACATGTGACATGTAAGATAGGAAAAAAAAGATCTGAATGTGAAATATAGATATTAATATTATATATTTATATTTTATATAAGTGTTGAAAGAAATCCATCATGGTATTCTAGGGGGAAAAGAAAACTGCTTTTGGAGACTTTTCAAAGAGGAAGAGGAAACATTTTAAAAACAGTTAAATATGCAGGCTATTGTTATACAAAAGAAGGCTCATATGGTTTAATGCCATACAATACTTTGTTTTAAACTTTTTGTGGTTTATTTTCAAATTAAAATGGAATGTGTGTTTTGATTAGTCTTGAAGTAGGATCTGTGACATATGCCTTTTAGTTAAACATACGGTAGTTTACAAGGAGCTCCCTTCTTTCTTTCTTCTCCTTGATAATAGATGTAATTTCTGGTTAACTAAAAAAAATGTAATTCACAGAGACCCATATTAACCAATCCTTAATATGTTGAGAATGTTGTTTAACTTGTTTCTTATTACACTTTGGTTAACTGAAAAGAAATAATGCCTAGGTTTTCATTCATCTATTATTGGTTCAGAGGTTTATTTGATTTATTTTATATTCGCCATAGGTATACATCCCACTTAATCTTTCTGGGAAAAGTGAAGGTCCTCAAAAAAGAGGAAGACCCTCAGTGAGATGGAGTGTCATAGGATCACTATGAGTTGTAGTCAATTTGACAGCACATAGCAGCAACAACGTTCTGCTTAATAGGAACTTATACACATGTATATAACTTTGAGGAATGTGTTAGGGTGCAAATCGTGAATGTGCTCAACTGTCAACCAAAGATTAGGGGTTGGACTCCACTCAGAAGTTGTTCAAAGGAAAAGACTGGCGATCTACTTCTGAATAATCAGCCATTAAAAAATGTTATGGCGTACACACTGCTATTATATGAGATGGAAATGACTCTCCATCATTTGGAAAAAAGACAAACTCAAGACACTAATCTGTTGTTAATACTGTGATTTATCTATTTAGATACAGATGTAACTGGAGATGTAACTGTTTTTGCTAGGTGCTGTCAAGTTCTGTACACTCAGGTGACCCTCTGAACAACAGATCTGACCCCTGTGCTATCCTGTGCCACCCTTATCATCTGACACACTTGCACCCATTGCTGCAATGTCACTTCATCTTGTTAAGGGTCTTCTTCTCTTTTACTGATCTTCTATCTTTTCAAGCATTGTGTCCGCTCCAAGGAGTAGCCTCTCCTAGCAACACGCACCAAGTATAATAGATGAAGGGTTGCCAGCCTTGCCTCCAAGGAGCTTTCTGGCTGCACTTTTCCCAAGACATCTGTTGGTTCTTTTGACAGTCCGTGATATATTCAGTGCTCCTTTTCAGTTGCAAAACTCAAAAGCATCAATTCTTCTAGAATCCATTTTTTTCTTCTCCTAATCAAATGCATAGCAGTGATGGAAAAGATGATTGCCTGAATCAGGTGTACCTAAGTCTTCAAACTGACTTCATTGCACCTTAGTAATTTGAAAAGTCCCTGACAGCAAACTTTCCCCAATATAATATGTCAATATGTCTTCTGATCTCCTGACTGTTGGTACTAAGGGTGTTGATTATGGATCCAAGTAAGATGAAATCCTTGACAATTTCAATATTTTCTTTATCTATCATGACCTCTCTAAAGTACTCAAGAGCAACGGTGTCTCTCTGGAGACTAAGGTGCACATGATACAGGCCATGGTTTTTGCAATCACTTGTTATGCATCAGAGAGTTGGACAATGACTAGGGAGGATAGAAGGAGAATTGACGCCTTTGAGCTGTGGTGCTGGAGAAGAGTGCTGAATGTACCATGGACTGCCAAGAAAACATATAGATTCATCCTGGAGAGGGTTAAACCAGGCTGCTATTTGGAGGCAAGGATTCTGGAGCTTCGCCTGACATACTTTGGACATGTTGTAAGGAGAGACAGATCTTTGGAGAGGGACATCATGCTGGGCAGAGTGGAGGAACAGCACAGGAGGGGAAGACCCTCTATGAGGTGGATTGATTCAGTGACAGGGGTAATTGGGATGGGTGTGCCAGAGGCTATGCGATTGGCACAGGATAGAACAGGGTTTAGGGCTGTTGTACATAGGTTCGCTATGAGTCGCAAACGACTCGACGGCACATAACAACAACATCATGATGCTGCTTATTGGTCAAGTGGTGAGGATTTTTGGGTTTTTTTTTTAATGTTGAGAGGTAGTCTGTATTGAAGGTGGTAGCCTTTAATCTTCTGCTGTAAGCATTTCTCATCTTCCTCACTCTCAGGAAGCAAGATTGAGTGATCTGCAGGATACATATTGTCCGTGAGTCTGCCTCTGATCCTGATGCCATGTTCTTCTTTGTAGAGTCTAGCTTCTTGAAAGATTCACTCAGTTTATAAATTGAATAGGTATGGAGAAAGGATACTACCCTGTCTCACAACTTTCTTGATTTATTTTGCTCATAATATTTTACTTCCAGGTTCAGTTGTACAGGGTAGCCTTCCTGCGATTTCCCTGGGCTTCTGAGGGCAGAAGGGGCATTATATGTGATTTTATATCTTTGGAGAAATAGATAACTATTTCTAAAGATTAAAACTCAAGTAAAAGCACCCTTTCTTCCTTCAAAAGCCCAGGGACATCACAAGAAGCCTACCTTACACAATCACATCTGGAGTCAAATTTACATACTAGAATATACTTACACAAGTTAGAACTCAAGAATGTAAGTTCTCAGAATATCTTCTGCATCATCACATCTTGGAATAAGCCAGAACAAAAGTTTCAGTAATGGTGATAAATGGGCATAGTCCAATCTACGCCACAGAGTTGCAAAATGGTCAAAAGGAAGACCATAGAATGAACACTTTATAGCTTCTTTAAAAATTATACTTATTTATTTCAGTAATTAACTTTTCTTTTTGTTATTGTTGTGGACCATCAAATTGGATCCAACTGGCACAGGAGGAAGTTACCCCGCCTCTCCAGCAGAGCATCTGGTGGATTCAAATCACACACCCTTGGGATTGCAGTGCAGCTTCTTGCCACTAGACCACCAGAGCCCACCTATTTGTAAAGCTTTTAAACCAAAAAGATGATTATTATTGGTACTTTAAGAGTAGTCAAATACAGTCCTTATGTGTGCCTGACAAAATGTGGCAAATTAAGATATATTTTGTACATTATATGTCAGTCCAGTGAGCCAGAAGGTTGAAGGACCAGGACTATCTTTGTTTTTTCTGAAGTCAGGTGATACCCAATCTGCCCTTAAAGAAAGGATAGTTCTAACTCACTTTAAAGCTTAAGAACATCCAGTAGTTTAGTAGGATGTCCTGCTTGGTTCCCTAGTATTTTGCTCACCCCAGTGCTGAATTTAGTGTAGTTGTCAGCTCTCTGCTTGCGTATAGAGAGATGTGAGGCTCTGGAGGGTCATCTGTGGTCAGGAGAAATCAGAGGCTTAGTCAGGATTCCTCAGAATACTGATGACTCAAAACTAATCATATCATCAGACTGACGTCCGGTAGTCTTCAAGCCCTTCTCTATCACACTTAATTTCTGGGTGGTCCATCAGTCATGACACTTTCAATTAGAACACTTAGATTCTATTCACAAAGACATGTATAAAAACACAACAAAACCACCCCATAATAAACTAATCACACCTTCCTGTACCTTAAAGAACACGCTGAACTTATCTCCCATTTATTTGCAGAACTTGCCAGTTTTTACAATCGTATTTTGGTTTTGGATGAATGATAAGGTTTTTAATAGCAAGAGAGTGAAAATCAAGCTTGATGTTCTTGCAACTGTGTTTAATTACTGAATACACTGAGCTGTATGGAACCACTCTTCTGTTGTTATTTCTGAGCTAATGTTGCCTTCTCCAGTCTGCCACAGAATGTGTTTTGTGACTCCACAGCAAAAGATAAAAAGAAAATAAATGTTTGGGAATGTGTTCTGAAACAGCTAAAGTTAGAGAGCTACATAAAAGTACAGAGGCTGTGGTAGGGGTGGCAAATTAATTGTTCTGCCTTTAAGTGATAACACAGTAATTAATACATTTAATTGCTTTATTGAAATGAAAAACTCTTTTGCAGTTTGCAGAATTTCTTTATGTGATTAGATTGTTGCATAAATTTCTAAGTAAATGCATGACCTCTGAGCTGTGAAATTTTGGGAACTCTTTTTTTATCCACAGATCTGCGTTCCTAATGAGAAAAATAATTAGAATCAGGAAAGGAAAGAAAAGCAAATTTATTCTTTAAAGTCTAAGAACTTTGGGTAATATCTTGGTATTTCAGAGTCATGATTGAAGCTTATTTACAAAATAGTAATTTTTATTTCTTTGAAGGAATATATCTTGAAAGAATAGGTTTATTTCTAAGAATGTTTTAGAAAATACAATGTGGAAATTAGTCCTGAGTCTGGTGGTTTTAAGTTGTGCTGAGGGGTGTCTTTTGAGGATCCCCAGATATGTCTGAGATTCACTTTGGAACTGTGCCAGAGAAAGACTGAAATGAGTAGACGAGACATCTGCTGTGAGCTCTGTGAGGGCTTTTTAATTTTCATTATGTATTTAGTGCCTGACACACTTTGTGTATTGGAATAAATGAATGAGTAAGCTCACCTCCTTACGTCTTCATTCCTGCTTTAAATTGAGAATCTTTCATCTGTTTTCTCTTTTGCACTCAGTGTAATTTTCAAAAGTTTACCAGAGAAGTTCTAGAGATGAAGTGAAATAGTCTCTAAGGTAACTAACCTGCACCTCCCATGTATCAGTATCCTGACTTTTCTCTCTACATTATCTGCTTTCTTGTACATTTCCCTCCACCTTTGTTCCTAGGCTTCTGGCTCCCTTATACCATTACCCCCACTGGGGATCATGTCCTAAAGTGCCAAGCATCACTTTCCCTTCACCCACTGGATTGGTATAGTAATCCAAAAGACTGCCAATCCATTCCAGAGAGGGACGTGCTCTCTGAAAACAGTCATGCACTGTATAAACGCAAGAGTAGTAGTTTTATTATAGGAGTTTATTGATTTGTCTAAGTAACTGACACCACCTTGTCAGGACTGCCCAACCATAGATATCCTGAGAGTTGGATGCCTGGTTTTCCTTCGTAAGCCTTCATTGACCTCCCTTTCCCTCCTTGGTTTGGAGATGCTATATTTAAATGTGAGCATGTTCAATAGACCATTTGACCCTTGTTACACTGGGGCAGAGGAAATGACTTGTCCTCTCACAGTGTCCTTAGATGACACATGATGACGAGGTGGTTAAGAACAATTAAGATCTTTTCTTCTGTTTCCAGGCTGCGCCAGGCTGATAAAATACACTTTTAAAAAAAAATAATGATGAACTGTTGTTTCTCTTTAGAGAATGTCAGGTATGGATTCAAATGCTTCACATCCATTGAATCTTGTAATCCTGATAGTAACTCTATGAGTTAGTTAAGTAATATTGTTACCCATATTCTACAGAGAAGGGAAATTTGAACACAGGGAAAGTAAGTAACTCACTGCAGGCATCCCAGCTAATAAGACTGGATTTTGGTTATGTAGACTTGTTTCAGTCTGAAATGTAAAATACTTTTTTATTTCATCTCAGCTATGCTGTAATTACCTTTCAAGTTTTTCCTTTCATCTCTATAGATTCCAGAATGCTTCCTAACTTTAGAAAACATAGGAAAAAAACTGATAGAATTATATCATCATTAAAATATCATTACGAGAGAGATGTTGTTGTTGTTGTTGTGTGCCATCAAGTCACTTGTACAATAGCTCTGAACTGTGCCCTATCTTGAGCCAGTCTCACTCACCCTGACACAACTACCCTCATTACCCCAGTTACTGTGTCATCTTATTTGGGGTCTTTTCTCTTCTTGGAGTGCTGTCCCTCCACTCTTTCAAGCATGATATCCTTCTCCAAAGACTGGTCCCTCATGGCCAAAATACATGAAACAGAGCTTCAAAATCCTTTCCACCAAGGATAAACTTATAAAGATATGGCTGTAATATTTGTTTTCTGGTAAAATATTATCATTTTTTTAATTACAAAAAGAATGCATGTTTCAAAGAAAAAATAAAACTGTAATGAAAATATACAAAAGGAACTCATGTTTAACAGAAATCCCAGAATCCTGTGTCTATGCATATGTCCCTTTATACATAAAACTATATTATGCACATTTTGTAATCTGTTTCCATGTTTACAATATGCTGAGGGAGGTCTTTCATTGGCAATGAATAGAAGTAATATTTTTGGATACTATATAGTACTTTGGCAGCAGGAGTAGCATCCACTTCCGAAATAGCTTGCCTCTGGAAACCCTATGAACTTGGAGAAGCGCAGAAAGTTATACAAGTGTTCAGTTCTTTCATTCATAGGATGTCTACGAGTCGTCTATGACTCGATGACACTTAACACCACGACCACCACCACCATATAGTATTGCTTTGTAGGACTGTGCCATATTTTTATTAATCAGTCTAATGTCGTTGTGTACTGTCGAGTGAAAACAACTCATAGCTGACCGTCCCATGGGTTTTCAAAGGCAGTTAATGCACTAGAGGAGATTGACCATCCTTCTCCCACAGAGCAGCTGGTGGCCTCAAACTGCATGCCTTTGGGAATGCTGCACAACTTCTTCCTATTAGGCCACAAGAGCTCCCTAAAGTGATGAAACTTAAATTGATGCCAATATTTCTACACTGTAAATGATCTGATAGTAAACATGGCTTTTTGTATCTTTTTCAACATGGACAAACCCTTGAAATGGAATTGATTGGCTCGAAGGTCATATGCATTTTTTATTTTGTTAGATAGGGCAAAATCTAATAGAAGACTTTAACAACTACCAATATTTTCTGTGTATAAAAACATATTTCCTAATTTGTTGTTGTTTTACATTTACAATCAGGTAACTGATTATGTTCATTCTATGTGCAGCTATCATGATTCTTTCAGTTTTTCTGATCAACATTAATAGAAACTCTATCCTAATCTTTCTCTCTCTTGGAATTCCATTTTGTTTGTTGTTTTTAGTTGCTGTTGACTTGACTTCAGTGGTGGTGACCTTTTGTAGAACATAACAAAATAATGCTCATTTCTCTGTCATATTAATGATTATTGGTGTGTTTCAGTTCATTGTTGCAGCCAACTTTATTGGGTTCCTGTCAACCATTAATAATAATGATAATAACTGATAATAACTTTGTGTTTTATACCTGTGGGATTCTAGATTTTCACAAAAATGGGATCAGATCATATATGACTTTTTCTGATTGACTTCACTAAGTGTAATAATGCTTTAAAATTTCTTCCATATCATACAATATATTATGACTTTATTTTTTCTCTGACCAAGTAATATACTGTATGTATATATATCACATATTATTTATTCATCTGACTAGCAACATTTTTGAGTGTTCTTAATTCTTTCTCAATGTTTATATTATTAATTTCAAAATCTCTCTCTCTGATATTGAGGGGTTTTCTTTGGGTTTTTCTCCCCTAATACTCAGTGATAATGATGTTGAATGTTATGTTTGTTGATCTTTTGTATATATTTTACAAATTGCTTATTTAAGGCCTTGGCCCATTGCTTTTCATCACTATGCCCCTTTTTTGGATACATTTTATTTCTGTATCAGGAATGTTGGGAGCCCTTCTGACATAATGTGTAGGGAGTTGTACTACTAACTCATAATTGTACTTCTCTGGTTGTTTGATTCCACCAGCTGCCTTGTGGTAGAAAGATAAGCAATCTCCTCCCATAAGATTTATAGTCTCTGAAAACTCACTGGAGTGTCAATTTTGAGTCAATTTTGACTCAGCTGTAATTAAAATGAAATAAGAATATCAGGGACTAAATCTTTGTTTATCTTATGTGGTGCCAATAATTTTTCTAGAGAGAGGCTATTTCTTTAGTCATACCCCCTCCCAATTAATTGTTTAACTACTTTTTCATGTAGGAGTTTTACATTTTTTACATGGTACAGTAAATATTTTCATTTGTAATTTCTGCCTTTTGAGTCACTTTTGAAAGAACCTTTCTTATTCTAACATTATAAAAATGGTTTCTTAATACTCAGAACAAGGGTGCTTAACATGTAATATGTAAATGACTTTAATGTTTCACTTAACCTATAAATTATTTTGAAATTTAAGGAGACTCATTTGAAAAATTGTCTGATTTAATTGACTTAATAAATTGATATTATTATATTAACATTGTCCATGTGAGGAAACCAAGGCTAAGAGGATAAATGTTGTTGTGTAACGCAGAGTCAGAACTGACCCATAGTTGATCCTCTGGTGGGTTTTCAGAGGCAGTGATGGCACGGGAGGAGATGGCCCATCATTCTCCAGTGGTGGCTCTGAACTGTGTGGATTGCAGCGCGGTTTCTTGCCACTGGACCACCAGAAGAAAATGTTACCTGAAATCACGTATCTAGTTACATGACCCAGAATGCAGGATAATTTGATGCCAAATCAATGTTTTTAGCTATGATACCATATCCCTTGTGTAAAGATACCATATCCCTTGTATAAAGAAGATAACTAAAAATTTTAAATGGTATGTTTAATGCTGGAAAAATAGTCTTCATTTTTGATAGAAAGATTAGGAAATGAATCCTTGACTATTAATGTGATGGTTCTTGGAGTAATCGGCTTTCAGTCATTCTTATCAGAGGAATTTTGGTAGAAAATCAATTAGATGCTAAAAGAAAGAACCATAGGAATGATATGGTATTAAGAATAATGGGTGTGCAGTATGCTTTAGACTTTTAGAATTAAGAGGATGATATCCAAATGGTTAAAAGAATTTGTGAAAACGGGTCAGTGAGAGATCACCAAATCAGTGTGGTTGCTCCATTTTCAGACAGACATATTGTACAAATTCTTCTCTCTCTTCTCATTCCCAGTAAGTAGTTATAGCCAGCATTAAGCAGGATTTTACATGTACAATTAGAAAGGGTTTTATGCTTGGTATTATGCTGGATTTTGGTCCTGATAAATTTCTCATTCACAGAACACTTTCAGTGCTCAGGTCAGATTTCACTGTTAAAATCAAGAGGCATAGAGATTTCAGTTGATGGTCTATCATCAGTTATCACTACTCTATGTGCATGCACTGATATTTTCAGCAAGTAGAAAAGCATTTGAGACAATGAAAAAAAATTCTCTGCCCTCTTTTGCCCCTCTTGGCATAAATTTGAGTAGGGACAGTAGGCACATGTAATGTCTTGCAAGGAGAGGAAAAGAACTCGGCCTCATTAATGGAATTAGGCAATGCACCACAGAGTAAAAGATGTTGCATGACAATAGAAAGCTCCAAAACAAGAGTCAAGCAAATTTACCCTGATGGTGGCAAAACAGTCATTATTTTTTAAATGCTTGTTCATGACAGTTCATTTTTTTTTTTAAGCTGTAAGGTAAGCTACAATTTTTTTTTTAAATGTTTTGCTTCTATTTCACTTGTGTGGCTTTGTCAACCTTAATGTAATTTCCAGCATTTCTAGAAAGTGAACCCCTTTACCTCTCACATGAATTGCTTCTAGATCTTTCAGAACACTTCTCAATGGTCAGGCTGATGGAAAACTGCCTAGCTATACAATGTAGGGCTCTGCTATTTTTAACTTTGTCTGGCTCTCTTCCCTTATAGCTGCATCCAATCAATCACTTGTTGGGAGTGAGAGCAGTTATGGATGAGAAGGCCGATTTCTGCATCTCAGGATTCGTTTGAACCTGTGCCATCCTGAATGTGTATTGACATGCCCCAATGTTGTGTCCTGCTTCTTTTCTCTCTTGTCCTTCCTTCTCAAGCCAAACATTTTGGTCCCAGAGGTCCCTTGCATTCTGAATTCATTTTGGTTTTGTTTTCTATGTTTTGGGACCAAGGGGTTCAGAATGAAATCCAAGGTTTATGTGGCAGTGGAGAAAGTTTGGTTCTTTTTTGTCCTTAGAAAAGGTGTTTCAAGTTTAATGTTCTAATAAAAAAAAATGGTTTTGTGGAGTTAGGGTCTTAATTGGATCTCTGGTAATGTAGTCTGTATGGGGTTGTGCTCTTAATCCAAAGGCTCCACCTTTCTGGGGGTTGGAATTTACTAGTTGCTCTGTGGGAGAAAGATGGGCAATCTCTTTTATAGATTTGAAAACCTGATGAAAGGTCCACTAGAAGTTGGTTTCAACTTGATGGCAATGGGATAAGATGATGATAACTTGGACATTAAATGCATTTCCAGTCAGATATGGGCTTGGATTTTGGTTTCTCTCTCAATAAAATAAAGGTAATTCTGGTGGTTTAGTGGTTTGAATCCACCAGCAGCTCCCTCCGTGGGAGGAAGATGGGCAGTCTACTCCCAATTGATTTACTGCTTTTAAAAAGCTGCTGTAGTGTCAGCTGTAGGTCAGCTTCAACTTGATGGTACATAGCAACAGTAACAAAAAGAAAGCAGTGATTCTACTTATACTCCCAGATGCCAACTATTTAATGATATTACAGGAAATAATAATAAAGAATTTGAGTACCCAAGAAAAATATTGGTCCTTTTTAGCTGTGTCTTCATCCCTTTCTGTAGTCTTTTCCCAGTCAACCACTTTTACTGTGTGTGGTTGTAGTTAAGGACATGAATCTCATCCATGCTTGAATTTGAACCCTGCCTTAGCCTCTTAATTCATGGTGATCCTATAGGACAGAATAGAACTTCCACATATGGTTTACAGGGACACGCATTACATCTTTCTCCCATGTCATAGCTGATGAGTTTTGACTGCTCTTTTCTTAACAGCTGAACATTTCAGGACATCATCACCAGTGTTGGAATTTACTTAATGGCAGTGAGTTTAGATATTTGGTATTTCAGTGGCAAGCTGCTTATTTCTAAACCATGTTTTCTTCACTTTTAAAATATAAACAGTAGTAACTCCTATTAAAGTTGTAAAAAAGATTAAATGGGAGAACATGCTTTCATTGTTCCTGGTGTCAAATAAATATTAAAGAAAAAAAAATAAAGTATGACAGTTATTAAGATGCAGATTGTTCACAAACAGCAAAGATTGCAAATCTTTTTGGAATAATGTTTCTTACCTATGCATTTTCTCACTTCTATATAAATTAAAGATCTGCTACATGTATAACCTTGGAATATTTTTTGTTGCTGTTGTTGTTGTTATGTGCCATTGAGTTGCCTGTGACTAATAGTGACCCTATGTACAACAGCCTTAAAACCTGCTCTATCCTGTGCCAATCTTATTGTCTCTGACACACCTACCATTACCCCAGTCATTGAATCAATCCATCTTATCCAGGGTCTTCCTCTCTAGTGCTGTCTCTCCACCCTCTCAAGCATGATGTCACTCTCCAGTGACTGGTCTCGCCTTGCTACATGTCCAAAGTCTGTCAGACGAAGCTTCAGAATCCTTGCCTCCAAGAAGAAGCCTGGTTTCACCCTCTCTAGGAGGAACCTGTTTACTCTCCTAGCAGTCCATGGTATATTCAGTACTCTTCTCCACCACAACAGCTCAAAGGCATCAATTCTTCTTCTATCATCCCTAGTCACTGTCTAGCTTTCCAATGCACAGCAAGTTATTGCAAAGATCATGGCCTGCATCAGGCATACCTTATTCTCCAGACTGACATTGTTGTGTTGAGAAAATCTGCTATCAGGGACCTTTCCAGAGTACTGAAAAGCAATAATGTCAGTCTAGAGAATAAGGTGTGCTTAACTTGAGCCATGGACTTCTCAACTTGTTATGCTTTGGAGAGTTGGACAATGACTAAGGATGACAGAAGAATCGATATCATTGACTTTTGATGCTAGAGAAGAGTCTTGAACATACCAATGAGTGCCAAGAAAACAAATAGGTCTGTCTTGGAGTAGATGAAACGAAGTGTCTCCTTGAAGGCTAGGAATTTGAAGCTCCATCTCACATACTTTGCACGTGTGGCCAGGAGAGATCGGTCTTTGTAGAAGGACATCATGTTCAGAAGGGTGGTGGAACAGTGCAGGAGAGGAAGACCCCGTATGAGATGGATTGGTACAGTAACTGGGGCAATATGCGTTGGTGAGTAAGAGTCAATGAAACTGGCTCCTGACAGAACAAACTTCAGAGCTTCTACAGTAGGTTGGGTCCCTATAGGTCTCAGGTGACTCGACGGCACATTACAATAGCAACATTTTAGTGGTAGTAAATACTATTGAAAAAGGGCAAGTAGAGCTCGATAGGATAGTTAGGTGAGTGCAGTGGGGTAGGAACTCTGGTAGTGTAGCCTGTAGGGAAT
Source organism: Elephantulus edwardii (assembly GCF_000299155.1). Taxonomy (NCBI): domain Eukaryota; kingdom Metazoa; phylum Chordata; class Mammalia; order Macroscelidea; family Macroscelididae; genus Elephantulus; species Elephantulus edwardii. The sequence goes on along the minus strand of NW_006399854.1, from coordinate 6,924,562 downwards.
TGTGCTACTAACTCAGTGGCCATACCTTTCTGACCGTTGAATCCATTAGTGACACCACAGGAGAATGACGGCTAATCTCATCCCATGTGATTGGAGCTTCAGAAAACAAATACAGGGTCAGCTATCAGTTTGTTCTGATGAAAGGGCAATGAAAGAGGAAGAGTGACTGGAAGGAAGGCGTATATGCTCAAGAAGAAGATGATGGAGGGTCATGAAGGTGATGAGAGAATTACCTTGTGGCTATCTGCTGGAAGACCTTTCTAGACAGAGATATGATAAAAAAACAACAACAACAAAAAACAACATACCTCTTTGGTGGGAAGAGTGATTTATGTATGAATATCTTTGTTATAATGTGGAAGAGGGCCTGTAACTGCAGCAGTTTAAGGAGAAAAAGTACTCTTGTATAGTATTTGCCAAACATTATCCTTCTAGTAGATCTATCTATAGGTGAATAGGTGCTTACCTAGCTAATTGCAAGCTATTAATAACTATTATTAAGAACATTGCAAAAGTGGTGCTGAATTGACTGAGATAGACATGCAACTGTCTTGAGATGTACCTTCTGGGATAGATATATTGTGAACCATGGCTGCTCGTTAAACTAAACCTTGCTATTTAGCCCTTAAGCTAAATTGAAACTAAGATTTTACCGTAAATGCTTGCGAACAAAGGAACAGGATCTCAACAAACCTCTTGTTTTCATTATCAAAGGTTGGCTATTTTAAGATCTCTTTCCTATTGGTATTCTGTATGTCCCCTATTTGGCTTAAAAGAAACAAGTATATACTACATTAAATGTGTTGTTGTTATGTGCCAGTGAGTTGCCTACGACTTATAGCAACCCTATGTACAACAGCCCTAAAACTTGTTCTGTTGTTGTTGTTGTTGTTATGTGCCTTTGAGTCGCCTGCAACTCATAGCGACCCTATGTACAACAGCCCTAAACTCTGCCCTATCCCGTGCCAATCTCACCATCTCCAACATACCTGCCCCCATTACTACCCCAGCCACTGAATCAATCCATCTCATTGAGGGTCTTCCTCTCCCGCACTATCCCTCCACCCTCCCAAGTATGATGTTCCTCTCCAAGGACTGGTCCCTCCTTGCAACATGCTCAAAGTATGTCAAATGAAGCTTCAGAATCCTTGCCTCCAAGGAACAGCCCGGCTTCACCCTCTCCATGACAAACCTGCTTGTTTTTCCTAGCAGTCCATGGTATATTCAATACTCTTCTCCACAGCTCAAAGGCATCAATTCTCCTTCTATCATCCCTAGTCATTGTCCAGCTCTCCGATGCATAGCAAGTGATTGCAAATACCATTGTTCTATCCTGTGCCATTCTACTCTCTATGACACACCTACCACTATTGCCCCATAACTGAATCAATCCATTTTATTGAGGGTCTTCCTTTCTTGTGCTGTCCCTCCATCCTCCCAATCATAATGTTCTTTTCCAAGCACTGGTCCTGTCTTGCAATATGTCCAAAGTATGTCAGACAGAGCTTCAGAATCCTTGCCTCCAAGGAGCAGCCTGGTCTTATCCTCTCTAGGACGAACCCGTTTGTTCCCCTGGCAAACCATATTCAACATTCTTCTCCAGCACCACAGCTCAAAGGCATCAATTGATCATCCTTCGACCATCCCTAGTCATTGTCCAGCTTTCTGATGCATAGAACATAATTGCAAAGACCATGGCCTGGATCAGGCACACTTTAGTCTTCAGACTGACATTGTTTCTCTTTAGTAATTTGGAGAGGTCTCCGACAACAGACTTTCCCAATGTAATTTGTCCAAATTTCTTGGCTGCTGGTACCAATGTTGTTGATTATGGAGCAAAGCAAACTAAAGCTGTTAACAATCTCAATATCTTCACCATTTATCATGTAGCTGCCAATCAGCCCAGTAGTGGGAATATTTGCTTTCTTGATATTGAGCTACAATCCATATTGAAGGCTGTAGTCCTTGACCTTCTGCAGCAAGCACTTTAAGTACTCCTCCATTTCAGAAACAAGCAAGGGTTGTGTCATCTGCAAAATGCAGATTGTTGATGAGTCTTCCTTGAATCCTGATGCTACAATTCTCCTCACAGAGGCCAGCCTCCTGGATAATCTGGTCTGCATACAGATTGCAAAGGTAGGGAGAGATGACAGATCCCTGGTGTCCACCCTTCCCAGTTTTGAACCATGCAGTGTTTCCTTGCTCTGTTCTGATGACTGCTTCTTGGTCCACATATAGGCTTTGTATAAGCACAGTCAAGTGAGAAAAAAACCCAAAAAAACAAAAAACACTCAGAACACCAAAAAACAAAAAAACACTTTAGGATTTTCTCCCTCCAGTAAAAATTTTCTACAGTATGAACGGTGCCTGTCCCTCATATTATAAACTATAACCCCACTGCCATTGAGTCAGTTCTGGCCTGCAGTGACAGTCCCTTGGCTTTCCAAGGTGGTACATATTTAAGGGAGGAGTTTGCCCATCTCTTCTCCTTCAGAGTAGCTGGAAGATTCAAACTGCCAACTTTTTACTGAAGGAGTATACCACATGACACAGGGTTCCACCAGAAGAGCCCTTTTTCTTATAAAACACATTATAGAGTAACTTGCTTGGTGGTTTTTAATTAAAGAACATGATTTAATTGCTGAATTTCAACTGGCTCTGTGTTATATGCTAACTCTAGTTAGTTAATTCAGTAACCAGAGTTCTAGAATACAGAATCCCTTGTAGCATTCTCAACTTCTACCCCCTTAATGGAGAATCTCTTTCAATTAGAATGACATAGCTTGAGGGCCTCCTGCAAATGTAAACACAAGCAGGATTATCTCAGACCACATTAGGTGGCCATAACTGATGACTCACCAGGAGTAACTCAATTGAGGTGGTTATTAATGCTTTCTATTTTTATAGAAGGAATGTGGTTAACATCTGAAAGCAGTTTATGTATCATTATAAAATTTAATTTTTTTATAATAAGTTTTGATATATTTTTCAATTTTGGAGAAACCAGTAGAGTGGCATTCATCTATGCCTGGCATCAACCTTTAATTTACTCAGCTTACATCTATAACCAGGACTTCTGTATATGTGTTTCTTTATTGATACACTTTCAGGCTCCAAGACAAAGTGAAAATTAACTCTTGATTCTTATACAAACCAAGAGAGTTTTCAGTTGAGGAAGTTTCAGGGCAAAACTATTACTCCTCTTTTCAAGAACTCATTATATAGGAACTATAGGAAGGGAGCCAATATTTTGTTTGTTGTGTCTTAATCTCCTCAGGATATATTTTTGCTCTGTCATTGTTGTTTGTTGTTGCTATGTGCCATCGAGTCGCCTGCGACTCATAGCAACCCTATGCACAACAGCCCTAAACTCCGCTCTGTCCTGTGCCAATCACACTGTCTCTGACACTCCCATCCCAATTATCCCAGTCACTGAATCAATCCACCTCATAGAGGGCCTTCCTCTCCTG
>NW_006399854.1:6913416-6919137 GCF_000299155.1 Elephantulus edwardii | reverse complement strand
TTGCATGTTCAATCAATCTCCGATTGTAAAAGTTGGTAAAAATCTTCTGAAGAAATTACTTTGTCCAGCAATGTTACTTTAGGTATTGACTTTGAACCAATAGGAAGCCAAAACTTTTTTGGCATATACTTAAAAAATTACTTTGAATTTGTTTCCTTAATCTTTTATGGCCCTTTAGAATTGTGATTATTCTTGGTGATTATACAAATTGAATTTGTAAAAAAGTTCCTACTGCTTACACAAATTATTGTTGTATTACCCTAAATTCCAAGTTGGTTGCCCCCTCCAACCATCTTAATATAGAATTTTCTAAAGCCTGTTATATCAAAAGTGGACGTCCAGTCCTTCTTAGTCTGTCTTAATGCAGAAACTCTGCTTTCGTGCATTTGACAGATAAGTGCTGTAACCAGAAAAACAGATGATAGACAAGTGAACACACGTATCAAGAGAAGCAACATACCCTTCCCCAATATAAAAATAGATAAATTCAGCGTTGGCCTTCCTCCCCCAACTTCCAGGACCTGTGAGGAAACCTCTGACTGACCCTTAATATGATGGCTCAGACGCCAGTCAATCCTTTCTATTATGTGGACGCTCCCCAGCGAGGATGGTGCTGTGGGCTTTCTGACCAGCTCCCCAGGAGAAGTCTGTGTTCAATAGCTTGTGGGATCCTGGCCCTGCTTCCCACTGTGCCAAGAAATCTGGAGTGCAGCTTCCTGGCCAACTTACTGGAGAGATCTGTATTCATTCCCATTCCTAAAAAAGGGAATTTAACAGAATGATGAAACTGTCAATCAAAATCACTAATATCACATGTAAGCAAAATCTTGCTGGGGATAATCCCGAAATGACTAGAATGGTACATTACCAGAGAACTGTCAGAAATACAAATTGAGTTTAGAAGAGTCCACGGCACTAGGGATATCATTACTGATGTCACATGTCTATTGTCTGAAAACAGTACTAGAAGAATCTCTATTTGTGTTTGCATTTAACTGTGTGTATTACAACAAATTGTGGCTAACACAGAAAAGAATGTGAATCCCAGAACACTTAATTGTGCTCATGCAAAACCTATCCCTAGATCAGGAGGCTGTTGTCTGAACAGAGCAAGGGAACACTGCATGGTTGAAAAACAAGAAAGGAGTTCATCAACGATATATTCTTTCTCAATAATCTATATGCAGAACAAATCATTCAGGAGGTTGGACTTTATGAAGAAGAATGTGGCATCAGTCTTGGAGGAGGACTCATCCACAACCTGTGCTATGCAGATGATATAACCTTGCTGGCCAAAACAGGACTTGAAGCATGTGCTGCAGAAAGTCAAGGACAGCACTCTTCAATATAGATTGCATTTCAGCATCAAGAAAACAAAAATCATCACTACTAAGCCAATAGGAATTATCATGAGAGATGAAGAGAAGATTAATGTTTTTAACAATTTCATAGTGCTCAGATACACAATCAGTACTCTTCATACTGGCAGTCAGGAAACAAAACAAAAAAAAATAAAAAAAAAAAAGAGTTGCACTGGGAAAATCTGCTGCCAAGGACTTCTCCAGAAAGGTAAAGTGCAATGAAGTCAGTACAGAGTCTAAGGTGTGTCTGATCAAGTCCATGTTCTTCTCAGTTGCTTACTATACACAGCTGAGAGCTGAACAATGAAAAACGATGACAGAAGAATTATTGACACCTTTGAGTTGGATGCTGGAACAGAGTACTGAACACCATGGACTGTAAAGAAAATTAACTAGTCTCTCCTAGAGAAGGTGAAGGCAGTTAGCTTCTTGGGGGGCAAGGATATTAAAGCTCTATCTCACATATTTTGAGCATGTTTCCAGAAGAGACCAGTTCTTAGAGAAGGACATCATAACTGCAGGAGTAGAGTGTCAGCACAGGAAGGGAAGGACCTGGGTGAGATGGATAGATGCAGATCAGGTGTTTCAGAAATGGTGTGGTGCCCTTATGATAGGGCAAGGACCAGAGCTATTGTTGATAGTGTTGCTATGAGTCATAATCTACTCGATGGCAAATAACAACAGCTATCCTAATACACTGTGGTTATTGCATACTGTTTAGTGGATTAACACTCATGGTTAAATAAAACTGCCCCAGAAGCTTTAGAAGTTTATAATCTTTAGAGAAGCAGATAGACCTTTCTTCCCAAGGAGAGGCTGGTGGGTGTAACTGTTGACCTTTTAAGTTAGCATCTGAACGCAAATTTATCTTAAACTAGAATTTGTTTTTTATTTGTGCCTTATGACCTATTATGGAAACTGTTGAACAATATAATTAATATCACATGCAAGCAAAATACTGCTGAGATCATTCAATGGCTAGAGCAGAACATAAACAAGGAACTGCCAGCAATTTAAGCACCAGTTAGAAGAGTCTGTGGTACCAGAAATATCTTTGCTGATGTCAGATGGATCCTGGCTGAAAGTAAGGAATACCAGAAAAATGTCTATATGTGCTTTTTCGGCTATGCAAAGGCATCTGACTGTGTAGTTCATAACAAGTTGTGGCTGACATTGAGAAGAATGAGAATCCCAGAGCACTTGATTTTGCTCTTGAGGATTCTAAACCTGGACCAGGAGGCTTTTGTGTGAACAGAGCAGGGAAACACTACATGGTTTAAAATTGAGAGGGGAGTGTCTCAAGGTTGTATTCTTTTCCCATACCTATTCAACCAATATGCTGAGCAGATTATCTGAGAAACTGGACTCTTTGAAGAGGAATGTGGCATCAGGATTGGATGGATTGATCAATAACCTGTGTTATGCAAAAGACACAACCTTGGATGCTCAAAGTGAGGAGGACTTGAAGCACTTGTTGCAGAAAATCAAGGAATGTAACCTTCGGTACGGATTGCATCTCAATGCCAAGAAAACAAAGATTCTTACCACTGGACTGATAGGCAGCATCATGATGGATGGAGAAGAGATTGAAACTGTCAATAGCTTCATCTTGCTTGGATCCACAATTAATGCCCTTGTACGAGCAGTTTGGAAATAAGGAAATGCTTTGTACTGGGAATATCTGCAGTTAAGGACCTCTCTAAATTAATGAGGTGGAAGGATGACAGTTTGAAGATTCAAGTGCGTCTGATTCAGGCCATAGTCTTTCCAAATTACTTGCTGTGCATCTGAGGGCTAGACAATGAACAAGGATGACAGAAAAAGAATTGACGCCTTTGACCTATGCACTTGGAGAAGAAGTACATGGATGGTAGAGAACAAGCAGATATGTCTTGGTCAAGGCGCAGCCAGAATGCCCTTTGGAGAAAAGAATTGATGTAGCTTCACTTCAAGTAATGTGGGCATGTTGCTAGGAGGGTATCTTCCTTGGAGAAGGGCATGATGTTGGGAAAGGTGGAGGGCTGGCGAAGGAGAGGAAGACTTAACCAGGTGGATTGACATGCTGACTACTGCAATGGGCTCTTGTGTGTCAGGACGTGTGACGATGGTGCAGGATAAAACAGGGTTCAGATCTTTTGTAATTAGTGTCACTATGAATCACACTCAACTAGATGGTACATAACAACGAAACAACAAAATCTGTTCTTGATTTGTGCCAGCATTGACTACTCATGACTTATTTTATATTTTAGGTCAGGAGATACTCTAGATTTATTCTGTGGCTTCCTTCATTTTAGCAAAGCACTACCCTACCCTTCAAACCAAGTCTGCTGTTAGGGACCTCTCCAAAGTGCTGAAGAGCAATGGTGTTAATCTGGAGACTAAGGTGTGCCAGATACAGGCCATGGTCTTTGTAATCACTTGCTATGCATCAGAGAGCTGGACAATGACTAGGGAGGATAGGAGAATTGATGTCTTTGAGCTGTGATGTTGGAGAAGAGTATTAAATAGATCATGGACTGCTAAGAAAATAAAGAGGTTCATCGTGGAGAGGCATAAACCAGGCTACTTCATAGAGGCAAGGATTCTGAAGCTTCGTCTGACATACTTTGGACATGTTGCAAGGAGAGACCAGTCCTTGGAGAAGGACGTCCTGCTTGGGAGGGTGGAGGGAAAGTGTAGGAGAGGAAGACCCTCAATGAGGTGGATTGATTCAGTGACTGGGGTAATGGGTGTGGATGTGTTGGAGATAGTGAGATTGGCACAGGATAGAACAAGGTTTAGCACTGTTGTACATAGGGTCCCTATGAGTCGCAGACAACTCCACAGCACATACAACAACAGCTCTTCAAACCAAAAACAACTGGAGAGAATTTAAATTTGATAGCAATTTTGTTTTCCAAATAAATTATTATTTCTTGGGTATTATTTTTTTCAACAGAGGGTACCAATTTAGAAGTCATTTTCAAATAGGTGTTATTAGAAAATACATATAAAATTTTTAAGTAATTCTACACAGTCTGAAGGAAGAAAAAATTGTCAGTTTATCTTTTCTGTAGCAATTTATATACCCAGCAGGAGTTTAGTTTTATGTAGACAAATAAACCAACTTGTGAAACTAGAAGGGAAACATGCCATCCTATGTGTAAATTACTTCAATGTTTTTCAGATAGTTAACATTTTCTATTTCCTCTATTTTCACACACACAATGTCTTATAACAACCCTTAATCTTCTATTTAACTATGTTGTTTCTGTATGTGGAAAATTGCTTTTAGAGCCAATTATTCAAACAGATCAAAATCTAAAGGTACTAAAAATTAATGGAGAAAGTAGAAGTAGGTATTTTCAGTAAATTCAACAAACATTCTAAGAACTAAGTGCCAAATAAGACTGTGATTTTACCATTTTCTCAATTCAGTGTTATAAAATTTTGAACTAATTAATGCTAAATTTAATGAGTATTCTTGATGTAAGAAGCATTTTAACAGATTTCCAGATACTTTCACATATGACATCTCATCTAGTCTTTATAATAAGTCCACAGTAGGTAGATTAGGTAAAAATATATATTTAATCACATTTTATTAAAAATATGGACGAATTGTGTGTAAAGCACTTTACAATTTTATAGTATTTTTTTTAAATTAAGGTTTTCTTCAACTAATCTTTTGTTATTTTTTATTTTATTGTTTTTTGTGTGTGTACTGTCAAATCAGATCTGACTGCTACAGGAGGAGATTGTTCCTCCTTCTCCAGCATAGCATCTAGTGGATTCAAACTGCATACCTTTGGGATTGCATTGCAGCTTCTTGCCACTAGGCTGCGAGAGCTCCCTAAAATCTTCAACTAATCTTAAATGCTGACTTTTCTGAAATGCAGAATTTTTACATTTAGTGAGCCTACTCCTTTGCGAGTACTCACAGTGTAGGGGATTCTAGATGAGATGGATTGACATAGTAACTGCTGTGAATGGGGTAAGTGTGTCAAAGACAGTGAGATTAGCTCAGGGTAGGGCAGGTTCAGTGCAATTGTGCATATGAGTTGTCACTGAGTTGTAGTGGATTCATCGGCACATAACAACAACAACAACAACAAGGATTCCTTTATCAGGGTGCTTTGGTTCCTTGGTGATAAGAAGCTGCACTGCAATCCCTAAAGCACATTGTTCAAATCCACCAGCTTCTCTACAGGAGAAGAATGGGTAATCTCGTTCCATGCAATTAACTGTCTCTGAAAACCTGTTGTAGAGTTAGCTGTTAGTTCCTAATCAACAACAACTCCTCTTTTATCTACTTTTCTATTAATGATATTGTTTATATATGTACTAATTCTTAGTTTGGGTGGGATTTTTTTTTTTT
>NW_006399854.1:6907701-6913316 GCF_000299155.1 Elephantulus edwardii | reverse complement strand
AAAAAATGATGTCTTTGAGTTGTAGAGCTGGAAAAGAGTACTGAATATCCCACGGATTGCTAAAATAACAGATAAGTTTTGGAGAAAGTGCAGCCAGAGTGCTCCTTAGAGACAAGAATGTACATTTTGTTAGAAGAGGCTATTCCTTGGAAAGGGACATTGTGCGTGGAGATGGGAGGTTCAGTGACAGAAAGGAAAACCCCCAAATGAGATAGATTGAAACAGTGACTACAACTGTGGACTCAAGTATAACAGAGATGCTGAAGATTCTCAGGATAGGACAGGGTTCAGATCTGTTGTTCCCAGGGTTTCTATGAGTCATACTGATTCAATGGCATAGAACAACTGCAACCACCAGGGTAGTTCATAGAGAGTTGCACTACTAACTGAAATGTGGACCCTCTCTGAAGATTTGAATTATCAGAGTCATTGTGATATAAAGATTAATAGTCTTCTCTTGTGTGATTTACAGCCTCCAAAAACCCACTTACGAGTCAGCTCTGAGTTGACTTGGTACCAACTCAGCAGTAATGAGAATGAGACATTTTTGGAGCCCTGATGGGCTACTGGTAAGAAGCTGCACTGCAATCCGAGGACAAGCAGTTCCATAAATTGCTCTGTGGGAGAAAGATAGTCTCCTGTGAAATTAACTGCCTCTGCAAACTTGCTGGAGGGTCGACTATGGGTTGGCTCCAACTTGATTGTATACAACAACAACAACAACAACAACAACAGTGGGGAAAGTGTTGAGCTGCTAACCAAAAGATTGACAATTTGAATCTATGAGCCACTCTGTGGATGAAAGATGAGGCCATCTGTTCCCATTAAGATGTACAACCTTAAGAATATGATGGGTTAGAACTGATGAGAAGGTCAGAGGTGGGTTTAGTTACTTATTTACAGTTTTTATAATAATATTTATAGTTAAAATTATGCTAGACAGGGGTTTTGTTTGTTTTAGTATGAGCCATATCTAGCTATTTTCGCTTTTTAGGATATATTAGGAAGAATTTTCCACTTTCCACTTTTAGGAGCAACTTTTGTAGAATTATTATTCTTTTGTAAAATTATTATTCTTTTATTTAAAGATGTAGTTACATTTAGACAAAAAATTATTTGCACTTCTCCTTGGGTGGTGTTAGGTAGCTAGAAGAAATATTAGAAGCCACTCTGGCTACCCAATGTTTATCAATTCACCATGAAGATTCACGGCCTTAACATTCAGTCATCGCTGTGGCTAAGATGTATTAGATTGAACAGATAGAAAAAACAATCAGCAAAGGCTGAAAGTTCATGGACCAGAGTCTACAGAGGCCAGGAACAGGCTTCTGAGTCTATAGGATTAACAAGTTGAACACCCATGAAAATATCTCCTGGCGAAGCTATTTAGAGACTTCAAACTCATGGTATTTGAGGGTATCCGGTCAGGGAACACTTCCTCCAATCTGTTGGCCAGACACCCATCCTCCATATTTTCTGGCATAGATTGGTAAGTGCATCCAAGGCTGCATCTGTTAATTCAAACAAGTCAATTGGTATCCCATCAATTGCTGGGGCTTTATTTTTTGTTAATGCCTTCAATGCAGTTTCTACTTCTTCCTGCATTACGACGGGCTTCTGTTCACATGGTATGTCCTGAAATTTTTCAGTGTCAGTCAATTCTTTCTGGTACAATGACTCTGTATTCTGTCTATCTTCGTTTGATGCTTTCTGGGTCTTTCAATATAGTGCCATAGCATCTTTCAGTATTGTGACATGAGGCTTAAATTTGGTTTTTCAGTTCTATCAGCTTGAGAACTACAGAGCGATTTCTTCTCTTCCAATTCCAGCTGTCTGCACATTCCATTATAATACTTTGCTTTGTCTTCCGGAGCTGCCCTTTGAAATAATCTGTTAATCTGTTTCACTTCAACATATTTTCATAGCTAAGCAGACTCAATGTTGGCTACTAACTGAAAGGTGGAAGTTTTGTGTTTAACCAGCCAGTTTTTCCTTTGTTGCTGCTACTGTTGTTGTAATATGCCATTGAATCACCCGCAGCTCATGACAACTCTATGGACAATAGTTCTGAACCCTGCCCCATCCTGAGCCAATCTCATTGACACCTACCCTCATTACACTAGTTACTGTGTCAATTAATCTCAATTTATGTCAATTCATGTCAGTTTAGAGTCTTCTTTCTCCTGTGCTGTCCTACAACCTTCCAATCATGATGTCCTTCTCCACAGACAGGTCTCTCCTGGCAACACACCCAAAGTATGTGACAAGGGACTTCAAAATCTTTGCCTCCAAGAAGCAACTTGGTTTCAACCTCTCCAGGACAGACTTGTTTGCTCTCTTGGCAATCTAATACTCTTCTCTAGTGCTACAACTCAAAGTCTCTGCTGCTTCTTTTGTCATTCTTAGTTATTGTCCAACTTTCTAATTCTTAGCAAATAATTGCAAAGAGTATTTTGGACCAGGCACACCTCAGTCTTTAGACTGATATTGATACACTTTTGCACTCTGGAGAGGTCCCTGGTAAAAGATTTTCTTAATGTAATCCATTTTTTATTTGCTGATTCCTATTGCCAAGATTGTTGATTGTGGAGCCAAGCAAGCTGAAATTGTTTGTTAACAACTTTAGTCTCTTCTCTGTTTATCGCAGTGCTGCCTATTGGTGCAGTGGTGAAAATCTGGATGGTTTGCTCCTTGTTGTTGTTTTTACATTGAGCTTCAAGTCATATTAAAGACTATAATCCTTGTCGTTCTATAGCAGATGTTTTAGATCCTCTTAACTTTTGACAAGCAAGGTTGTGTCATCTTCATAATTCAGGTTACTGATGAGTCTTCCTCCAATCTTGATGTCACATTCCTTCTCACCCAGCCTCTGTTCTGCATATAGAGTGAAAATTTATGGAGACAGGCTGCATGTCTGATGCATCCTTTTCCTAATCTTGAACCATGCAGTGTTTCCTTGCTGTATTCTGATAACTGCCTCCTGGTCCAAGTATAGGTTTTGTGTGAGCACAATCAAGTATTCTGAGACTTCTATTGTTATTAAGATTAGCCACTGTTTGTTGTGATCCACAAAGTCAAATGCCTTTGCAAAGTCAATGAAACACAGATAAATATTCTTTTTCTGCTCTGCTTTCAGTCAAGATCCATCTGACATTGGCTATAATGTCCCTACTGCCACAACATCCTTTCAACTCAGCTTATATTTCTGGTAGTTCTCTGTCAATGTACTGTTCCTGTCATTTTTGGATAATCTTCAGCAGGATTTTGCTTGTGTGTGATATTATTTGATAATTACTACTCTCTTGTCAGATCACCCTTTTTTGTTTGTTATGGAAATAAATAGGAATCTTCTCCAATCATTTGGCCAGGTTGCCATCCTCCAGATTTGGCACATACTTGTGAGCATGTCCAGGGTAACATCTCTTTGTTGGAATATGCCCTTAGGAGAAAGTTGAAAATGATCTTCTCCTGTAAAGATTTTAAGTTTAGGAGAATTTTCATAGAGCAGTTCTACTCTTTGCTACATGGTCACTATAAGTCATTATCTACTGAATGGCAGTGAATATGGTTTGATTTGGATGGCTGTATAGACACCTTTGGGCTGGAATGTACCAACATTCTTGAGGAATTGAAAGTAAAGAGGACTTGAAGCTTACATTGAAAAAAAATTTTTTTAAACCCTATGGCCTGTATGGATTACACCTTATCATCAGGGAAAAAACTTCCTACCTTTGGACTTATAGATGATGTCATGTTCAATGAAAAAAAAATTGTCTAGGATTTCATTTTACTTGGATCTACAGTTACTATCTCTGGAAGCAGTAGTTAAGTTTGGGCAAGTCTTCTTTCAAGAATCTCTTTTAAGTACAAGTGAGGAAGGATGTCATTTTAAAGCCTGAGATTTGCCTGATCCAAATCGTGGTAATTCCAGCCACTTCAATTTGCTTGTGAATATTGGACAGTAAATAACAAAGACTGAACAAAAATGATAACTTTAAATTGTCGTGTTTGCAAAAAGAATTGACTATATCATGGATGGCCTACAAAACAATTTATTGTCTTGAGAAATATGAAGCCACAGTACTCCTTAGAAGCAAGAATGGTCAGAATTCATCTCACATACTTTTAGTATATTATTGGCAAGGAGGGATTATATTCCTTGGAGAGGGGCATCTCTTTATGTTGGAAACATCTCTTCATATTTGAAAAGTGGAGCACCAGTGAAGGAGGGGAAGAGCCTCATAGAAATAGGTTGACACAGTGAGATGTAACAATGGACTTAAGACCAGCAGAGGTTGTGAAGATGTATTTTATCAGACAAGGTTTTGACCTATTTTCCATAAGGTTGTTATGACTTAAAGACAACGCAGTGGTACCAAACAACAGGAACAACACCTAACAAGGTAATTTTTTTAACCAAAGGAGTTGTATATGATAAAGATAAAAACAAGGTCATATTAATAATACAGACTGATCAGCTTTTTCCTGTGGTTTAGAGGTTCCAGAGAGGTGCCACCTTTATGTTAACAGCTTAACAATCTGTAGACTAGGTCACCAGGGGACCTTTTGAAATCACAGGAGAGAGAATAAAAATGCACAATAAACCAGGGAATAGCATGGCACTCTGAAAACAAATCATGGAAGACTTATTTTATTTTCTTCTCTGATAGAGTGACAGGCCTCATAAACTAGGGGGTGTAATGGACAAGATCTATCTTTCTGCCCTGTAATCACTCCTGAAACACTCTGAGTCTGACTGGGCCATATTTTATGTTTCCATCCAGATGAAAAACACAAGATCTTTGTCACTGAACCTGATTAATCTGTCTAGCTTCCCTGAGATTCTACATCCGGAGCCAACATCCTGGATAAGTTGTTATAACAAAAACTAACCCAACAGAATTAGAGAAGCCTGTCTCTCTGATAGGAAAGGAGACGTGGCAGTACAGAGGTTAAACTAACTGAAAAGTTAGTAGTTCAAACCCACAACCCTTCCTTGGGAGAAAAGCATGACAATTTGTTTCTGTAAAGATTAAAATCCTCGGAAAACCCTATAGGGAAATTCTGCTCTGTCTTGTAGAATTGCTAGTTGGGATAGATTAATGGCATCATCATTATTATTATTAATTTTTTTAATCTACACCAGGAACAGGGAACTCTGGTGGGTTAGGGGTAAGGAGCAGCACTGTCAACCCAAAGGTATGCAATTTGAATCTACCCGCTGCTCTGAAGGACAAAGATGGGCTTTCCATTTCCTTGCAATCTACTGCCTCTGAAAAACCCCATTATAAGGTCAGCTATGAGTTGGTTCTGTCTCAATGGTACTCAATAGTAGCAACAACATACCAGGAACAGCAGGGGAGTCTAGCTACATGTGGCCAGCTGTAGGCAGAAAAAGTTGAGATGGTAAAGCTAAGGAAAAACACTAGAAGGCTTAAAGATACAAATCATGGCTTAAGAAAAAATTCAGGAAGAACTGAAATGGTGGTGTAAAGTTATTTATGGCAGGGAAAATATGTTGGTTTTTTGAGACATCGTAAGTAAGGTCTTTTAGGATACATTGTACAGTTTGAATATTTAAATCAAGCATCATGTTGTTGTTGTTGTTATGTGCC
>NW_006399854.1:6897223-6905515 GCF_000299155.1 Elephantulus edwardii | reverse complement strand
TATAACCTGCGTTTGTGTCTCTTAAAAAATGTATTTGCTATGAATAAGTCATTGTGCAAAATTCGATCATTCTCTCTCCCGCTCCATTTCTGTCACATTTTGCACAATCTAGCATCATATCTTTGCAAATATGTAGCCTTTCATGAGAAAAATGGGATGGGAAGAAATGTGGATGGCACACATACAATGAGGTTCAAGGAACCTTCTTTCTGCTCCAAAACCTCCAAAACAAACCAAAAAGACAAAATCACTAAAAGCCTGTTTACAGCTTTCTTTGCTTTGTTGTACTCATAGTGAGTCAAGGATTCTTGGTGATGGATAATGTCTTATGTGTTGGACTGCTAATCAAAAATACCAACACTAAATGTACCTGCTACTCCATGGGAAAACGAAGATGACAATTTGCTCTCATAAAAGTTTACAGTTATAGGAATCCAGTGGAGGGTCGCTATGAATCTGATCCAATTCAATGGAAGTTTCGTGGTGAGTTAATGGATTTCCCTATCAATGGCAGTGAATGAATTTAATCATCATTTCAGTTGGAAAGGAAAAGGTAAAAGTCCAGCTGTATTCTGTTTGGTAATCCACAGGGAGAGGAATGAATTTTTTTTTCCTGTGTCTGACATCCTTTTAAAGGAGTTTGTCCTTAGTTTTAATCTAAAGTGTGAATAGTGTTAACAAAAGTTAAAGATCTATTTGTGTGAAAAAAGAATAAGGGGATTTGACAGAAAATGGACTAATGTGCTTCATTTATATCTCTTCTCAATCACTACTATTGGGAATCCACTTATGAGATGGGCCTGTCTGGCCCTTTTCCAAACTTACATGATGCCAGTGGTGGATGTACACTGTTAGAGTTTTGTGTACACGTGTGATGTAGTTGTGACCAGTGAAAAACTGAATAAGGCTGCTCCCCTCTACTGACACTTGCTCCACTGAACAGAGATTGGGATTTCTTACCTGAAAGAGGGAAAGGTAACAGGAATTTCCACACCAGTTGTACAAAAAGCCCAAGACTCATACTATTCTATCATTTTCTCCCCTCTCAAAGAAAACATGAGGGAAGAAGAAAAAAAAAGCCTTCTCAAGCAAAAAAGAAAAAAAAGGGAAAATAATTCAAACTTGTATTTTGTAGTCATCATAGAATTAGGTTCAGGATAATAGACATGCATATTTAATCTTTATACCCCAATTCAATTGGATTCATTATCTTCCATGATTGCTAAGTAAGTGTATGTTCATATTCTTTCTCTCTCTGAAGTCAAAACAAACAATTGTTAATGGGTTAATTTTAGTGTAAATGACCTACAGGGAGGTAAATTTTTGAGATTTGGAGAAAGGTTTGGATATTTATTTGAAAGTTATTAGAAAGAAGAATAACTTTCCTTTTTTTTTTTATCTCTGCGTGGGTGAAATACTACTTGCTTTCAGAACATCTGACTTGATGACTTTTAAAGGGTCCCTCTATAGATTTTTTTAGAATTTATCTTTTATTTTATATTAGTTTGCATACAAAATTGGTATGCACATACAATATTCTCATACGTTGTGTTTTGTAAAATTAATCTCCACTGATCCATGTCCCCTGTTACTCCATCTTTTCAGGTTCCCACTGGGTCTTTCCTAATTTCCTCACCCTTTCCCTCCACCCACTAAACTTTCCAGCCCCCCCTTCACTCTCATTCCACCTCCTCCTTTTTCCCCCTCTGAACTTTAGTACAAATCTTAATAGTAATCATTATATTTTTACAATAACTGTTTTATACCATTGTTGTCCTTATGAGACTAAGTCAGTTCACCCAAAATAATGATCTCCAGCTTCTCCCATGTTATACAGTATTTTTGAAATCATTGCTCCTGAATGCTACATAGTACTTCATCATGTGAGTGTACCACAAGTTCTCAATCAATTTGTTGTTAGACATTTTGGCTGTTTCCATTTTCTTGCTATTGTGAATAATGATGCTATGGATATTTGTTTACAAATCTCCATTTGTGTCTTGGTTCTGATTTTCTTGAGGTATATTCCTATTAGTGGAATAGCTGGGTCATATGGAATTTCTATGTTCAGTTTTTAATGTTTTTATTACACTGGTTTATTTACAAAGTTTGTATATGTTGCTTTTCATACTAGCTCTTTCCCATTTGCTTCGCCTCCCCTCCCTCCACCCATCAAATTGTAGGACCCTATGATTAACCATCCCTGCTCCCTGCCTATCCTCCCGCCTCTGTCTCCCCTCTTCTCCCACCTTATACATCCTTCAACTCGTTCTTCAATAATGGTCTTTTATAGTGTTTGTCCTTATGAGACTGAGTTAGTTCACTTAGCATAATGCCCTCTAGTTCCTTATATGAAACCTATACTTGGACCAGGCAGGAAACAGTCCTCAGAACAGAGCAAGGAAATACTTCATTGTTCAAAATCAGGAAAAGGGTGTGTCAGGGTTGTATCCTGTCCCCATCCCTTCTCAATCTATGAGCAGGTGGATGGGACACAACCTTGCTTGCTGAAACTGAGGCAAACCTGAAGTGTTTGCTGCAGAAGGTCAAGGTCTGTAGTCTTCAATAGGGATTGAAGGTGAACATCAAGAAGACAAATATTCTCACCACTGAGCCAATTGGCAGTACCATGATATAAGGAGAGGTTGTTAGCAACTACAGCTTGCTTGGCTTCACAGTCAACATTCTTGACATCAGCAGTCAGGAAATCAAAAGATAAATTGCGCTGGGAAAATCTGCTGTTGGGGACCTCTCCTAAGTGTTGAGAAGCAGTGATATCAGTATAGAGACTAAGGTGTGCTGATCTAGCCCATGGTCTTAGCAGTTACTTGCTATGCGAAGTCAATGTTAAATATTTGTAATAAACTGAATGCTATTTCAGGATGTGGGGGAGGCACAGTTCAAGCTAGAGTTCACCCTGAGGCACTAAGGTAATCCTTAAGGGTTTGCTGGATACTTGCATTGTATTTGCTGACCCCTCCCTCCTGATTCTGAAGGAAGGTTTTCAATAGAAAGAGCTTGGCTTCATTTGCATTGAATTCTTTGTGATTTACTTCTTGATAATTTTCAATAAAAATACGGGGAAGCTGGAATGAAGGTCTTCAGTTGAGAACTGTTGGCCCCCTGTTTTATAATCTGTTCTATCTCATGCCTGTCTGTCTTTCTCATTATTCATAATTACAAAAATACTTTACCCTTGGTCTGCAACAACTTGCTATGCATCGGAGAGCAGGACAATGACTCAGGATGCTGAAGAAGAATTGATATCTTTGGGTTGTGGTGCTGGAAAAGAGTCTTGAATATACCATGGACCGCCAAGAAAACAAATAGGTCTTTATTGGAGAGGGTGAAATTAAGTTTCTCCTTGGAGGCTAGGATTTTGAGCTCTGTCTCATACTTTAAGCACGTGGCTAGGAGGGACATCATGCTTAGAAGCGCGAGGGAACGGCAAAGGAAAGGAAGACCCTGGATGAGATGGATTGATAAAGTAACTGGGGTAATGAGGGTAGATGTGTCGGAGTCAGTAAGACTGACTCAGGACAGGGCCGACTGACTTTGGAGTTGTACATAAAGTTGTTATGAGTCAAACAGGTGATTCGACGTCACATAACACCAACATCAACAACAATGGAGATCATGGTATTATGTCAACATTTACAGTAACTTATGTAAGAGATGTATTGTCCACATTTTTCAAATGAGGAAACTGAGAAAAATTAAGATCCGTTGCCAAATTACTGGTAGAGCTGGAATTTAGCCAGAAATATTTGTCTATAAAAATTATGTTATTAAAAATCATATTTTACTAGTTCTTTCTAATACATTGCAAGTATTAGGCTATTGAGATATAAGATCTAAGATTGTCTAATCTGGAAGATAAATATGTAAGTAAAAAAAGGTGTAATGCATTTTTATAAATGTATAATTTAAAAATATTCTTTATATTTGCTAATATTGTGTTGTGAGAAATAGTAGTCTAAAAAAACCTTGTAAAATAAATATACCACATAAAAGTAGTAAAATGTTCTTAGTACTGAAAAAACGTACCAAAGCTTTAAATATCTGTATAGCTGTAATGAATACTGATAGTGCAGCAGTTAAGCATCCAGCTGCTAACTGAAAGGCCAGTGATTCCCTGTGTGGGAGAACTGTGTGGCGATTACCCTTGTGGTCCTAATGGCTCGCAGTGAGCTGGAAGTGGCTTGATAGCCAAGGATTTGGGTTTGTTTTATGGCTCCTTATAAAGCAAAGTGTTCCTTCTTCTGTCTTAGGGAAAACCATTTTTTTTATCCATATCAAGGAACTGTATTTTCAGACAATTAATTTATAAAAATAAATTTATTTACTGGATGGGTTCATATGTGAATTGCTTTCCTGGATTAACTGTACTTTTTAGATTTAGTTATATTGATACATAATACTATAATTCTTTTTCAAAACTGATCAGTTTCATTGAACAATTACTACTTTTCTAGAGAGTTGAAATACGTGTTGCTTATTATAATTATTTCTAGTTTTATTTTGGAATACTTGGGCACTTCTTGGCAGTTTTATCTTCTTGGGAGCTCCAACACAGGAGAAGAATGAGCAATCTCCTCCCGTGAGATTAACAGCCTCTGAAAACCCACTGGAGTGTCAGCTAGGGGTCGCATCTGACTCCATGCACAATAACAAGGAGCTCTGATAGCACAGAGGCCAGAGGCTTCAAACAATCAAACATTTTGGGTAGAATCCCAATGCCTTAACTACTGTTGCTTGTTGTTCTTGTGTGCCATCAAGTCAAATCTCAAAAGCATCTATTTTTTTTTTCTGTCATCCTTAGTCATTGTCTAGTTCTTAGATGCAGAGCAAATAATTGAGGAGACCATGGCCTGGATCAGGTGCACCTCAATTAACAACCTCAGTCTTTTCTCTTTCAATCATGAGGCTGCCTGTTAGCCCAGTGGTAAAGATCTTTGTGTTCTTGATATTGAGATGTGATCCACATTGAAAGCTACAGTCCTTAATCTTCTGCAGCAAAACCTTCAAGTCCTCCCTAGTTTCAACAAACAAGGTTGTGTCATCTGCATAATGCAGGTTATTGATGAGTCCTCCTCTAATCTTGATGCCACATTCTTTTTCACAAAGTCCCATCTCTCGAATGATCTGTTCCACGTACAGATTAAAAGGTATGGAGAACAGACACACCCCTGAAGCTCTCCTTTCTTGATTTTGAATCATACAGTGTTCCTTTACTCTGTTCGGATAACAGCCTCTTGATCTAGGTCTAAGTTTCACATTAGCATAATCAAGTGTTTAGGAGGCCTGGAGCAACTGCCTTGCCAGTAAGCAGAGAGCCCAGATACACTCTTTGCTGGGGAGGATTCTGATAATAGATGGTCATGACTGGAGCCTGAGCCTTCTTGTTAAGGTCTAGTTAAGACTGATATTCCCCCAGCTGACCATAGCCAGACAACTTCCAGACCCTCTATACCATGTGCCACTGCTTTTATGTCAAAATCCCTGTCACTGTCACCTTAATATCTCTATATTTGCTTTTCCTTGTAGTTTGCTTTTTAGGGTATCAGATATCTGTCGGTTTTGATATTGAAAGAGTGTATTTGCATGTTGTTGCTCTTAATAGCATAGACAAGTATATGTTTGCTTGTCTGTCATGTGCACTTTTGGTTATAGAACTTATCTGTCAGATGCTGTACTGAATTGGAACTCTCAGACTAAGGGCAGACTAAGAAAGGGCAGACCATCCATCTTCTGAAATAAGAGGCCTTGTAAAATCCAATGAACAATACCCTGTTCCATTAGTGTTCTGTAGGTTGTTGTTATGTGCCATCAAGTCACCTGTGACCCATAGCAACCCTATACGCAGCAACTCTGAACTCTGCCTTGTCCTGAGCCAGTCTCACTAATTCCGGCTAATTCCTTTTGTTCCAGTTACTGTATTAGTCCGTCTCATCCAGTGTCTTCCTATCCTGTGCTGTCCCTCCACGTGATATCCTTCTCCAAGGGCCTGTCTCTCCTGGCCACATGCACAGAATATGTGAAATGGAACTTCAAAATCCCAGCCTCTAAGAAGAAAGCCGACTTCACCCTCTTCAAGACAGATCTATTTGTTTTCTTGGCAGTCCACACTATGCTCAAGACTCTTTTCCAGTACCACAACTCAAAGGCATAAATTCTTCTTCTATCATCCTTAGTCATTGTCTAGCTCTTTGACACATATCAAGTAATTGCGAAGACCATGTGAATAGATATAGGTACAATATTATATGCATGTATGTATAGATAGTACCACAGGAGCAGAGAATTTTGTCATTTATTATATTTTTAGCTTCTGTATTGCCAATATATAGTATTTGGAACATAATCGTAATTTATAGTAGTATTTTTAAAGAAATATTTTTAACTATAGATTTTGACTAGGAAAATAACTGGTTTATCTAGCTGACTTTTAACTAATAATAATAAATTTGTATTACTTATAAATTTTATATGCTTTATGTCGCTGATCACTATATCAACATTTTAAAAAATTCATTCTTTGTACTTTTAATTAATTTTCTTGTCTTCTTGAAACTAGTTACAGTCCATAGTAAAATAATTAGCAGGAAATAATGAAAGTTAACATTTTTATCTTGTTCCTGATTTCACAGGAACTTTTCCATTTTACCATCAACCATGATATTTGCTTTAGGTGTTTTTGTGCTCTATAATGTGCTAATGAAATGATCTTTGATCTTGGTTATTTTTTGTGAGTAGTATAAAATTTAAAGAGCACTTCCTTTAAATTGTTAATATTTTATATGTTTAAAATATTTATTATATATATTTATATATACATTTATAAATGTATGTAATGTAAGTATGGGAGGCTAGAATCTATGAGGAGGAATGTGGCATCAGGATTGGAGAAAGACTCATCATCAACCTATGTTACATAGATGAATGACACAATCTTGTTTGCTGAAACTGAGGACAACCTGAAGCATTTTTTTGCAGGTCAAGGACTGTAGCGTTCAATATAGATTGAAGTTCAACACCAAGAAAACAAAGATTCTTACCACTGGGCCAATTAATTAACAGCATCATGATGGATGGAGAAGAGATTGAAATTGTTAACAACTTCAGCTTACTTGGCTCCACAATCAACATACCTGGGACCAGCAGTCAGAAAATCAAAAGAAGAACTACATTGGAGAAGTCTGCTGTCAGTTACCTATCCAGAGTACTGAGTAGCAATGATGTAGTCTAGAGACTAAGGTGTGTCTGATCCAGACCATGGTCCTCAGAGTTACTTGGTATACATCAGAGAGCTGGTCAATGATTAAGGATGACAGAAAAAGAATTGTTGCCTCTGAACTGTGCTGGAGAAGAGTACTTAATATACCATTGACTGTTAAGAGAACAAACAGGTTTGTCCTGGAGAGTGTGAACCAGGCTCCTTGGAAGCAAGGATTTTGAAGCTCCATCTGACATACTATGTGCATGTTGCAACTCCTTGGAGAGGGACATAATGCTTCAAAGAGTGGAGGGACAGTTCAAGAGAGGGTGACCCTGGATAAAATAGAATGATTCAGTAACTGGGGTAATGGAGGTAGGTGTGTCAGAGATGATGAAATTGGCTCAGAACAGAGCAGGCTTCAGAGCTGTTTTACATAGGATCACTATGAGTTCAAGTTAACTCAATGGTACATAACAAAACCAATATAAATGTATATGTAATAGAAATAATCTTTTAATGGGATGAATTTAATGAGTAAGAAGAGATAGTTGCTATAGAATTGACTCCAACTCATGCCAACCTATTTCTAATTCTGAATCATTGTTTGGTCATCACATAGAACTATTAAAAGGTAATTGGTTTAATGTTGTTAATATCTTGCTGTGAATTTTTCCTCTGTATTCATGTGATGAGTTTTTAGTGTTTTTTTTTTCTTATTGCCTTTGCCTAGTTTTGTATCAAGAGAATCTTGTAAAATGAGTAGAAAGCTTTTCCTATATTTCTAGTTCCTGAAGGAGTTTATGTAAGACTGACCTCACCTTTTTTCTTTTTTCTTTTTTTAATTAAATTTTATTAATTTCAATGAGCATTTACAGAGATTTTGGGTTTCCATTCATTCACTGTTGCACTATTTTCTCTACCCTCCTCCCCAGTTTGTTCCTCTTTTTTCCCCCCCTTGAAAGTCTGTTTTAATTGTCCAGTTGCCACAGTGCTTGTCAAAGCCAGTTCTGATTAATCTCCTTTGTCAGTGTGTCCTTTGCCATTCCCTATCACTCCTTCCTGAGAGAGACTTC
>NW_006399854.1:6880376-6895443 GCF_000299155.1 Elephantulus edwardii | reverse complement strand
AATAGGAATTGGAAAATTTCATCCTCTTTTTTTTTTTCTTTTCAGAATGAACTTTGGCTTAATTGACTCTCTCAATCATATATCTTTGTTATTTTTTAATTTTGTTTTTATCTTAATTATTTACTTTAGGAGGCTCCCTTTCTACTTATTTTTCTTATGTATTCATTTAGAGGCTATACTCATTTATTTCCACACTTTATTTTTTAATTATACATATCCAATATTCTTTGAAACTCTCCTTAGTTTTATTATCCAATTCTAATATGTGGTGCGATAGTTCACTGACATTAAGATACAATTTATTTTAAATACTCTGAATAAAAAAAACCCACAGAACCCACTCATGATAGAATGATTTCTCATTCTGTATAATTTTTATCTTATGCCTACTGGACAATAATTAAGATCTTTAAAAATACAGTGTCTTATATATTGCTTTTATGCATACCAGTGAAAATATTATAAAAGTATTAATAGGTCAAGAGGATATTTCTTAAAGTTCTTCAGACACAGAATCTGAAATCTCTGATTTAAATGTTTATTCAGTCGTAGCCTTTGGAAGCTTTACATATGAGACTATTCTCTTTGCCATCAAGAACATTTATTTTCCTTGAATTGGCTTCCACCTTGATTATAGACAACCTGTGAGTTTGATTCTGGTACTTTCTTGATCCTAACCTAAAATAAGTCACCGAATAAGTCCATCAAAAATTAAGGTTTTTTTGTTTTGTTTTTAAAGAGAAGATATATATTTCTTCAAGTGGTCCTTAAATGTTTTGCACACTGAAATATGGGTGAGATGAATTTTTTTCTTGTTGTTAAGCCCCAGGTGTCATAATCCATTTTGTTCAGGTAATGGTAATTATGTTAACTGGCCAAGAATAATTTGAAATCATCATTGATTATAAAAGAACCAGTACTCAAATGAAGAAGCAAGAAACATATTGCTTATATAATGTTTCAAAAATATTACAATGTGGAAAAAATGTGTCCCTTAGATTGTTGTTGTTGTTGTTGTTATGTGCCTTCAAGTTGCCTGTGACCCATAGCGGGTCTATGTACAGCAGCTCTGAAGCCTGCCCTGTCCTGAGCCAGTCTCACTGATTCTAGCATTCCAAACCCCATTTTCCCAGTAACTGTATCAATCCATCTCATCCAGGATCTTCTTTGCTTGTGTTGTCTCTCCACCCTTCCAAGCATGATTTCCTTCTTCAAGGACCAGTCCCTCCTGACCACATGCCCAAAGTTTGCGAGATGGAGTTTCAAAATCCTAGACTCCAAGTAAAAGTTAGTTTCACCCTTTCCAAGACAGACCTATTTGTTTCCTTGATTGTTCATGGTATGTTCAAGAATCTTCTCCAGCACCACAACTTGAAATTAATCGATTCTTTTTCTGTCATCCATCGTCATTGTCTCTGATAATAGCAGTAAAGACCACAGCCTGAATTAGGCTCACCTTAGTCTCTAGACCGGCATCATTGCTTTTTAATATTCTGGAAGAGTCCCTGACAGCAGATTTTCCCAATACAATTCATCTTTTGATTTCCTGATGGCTGGCAATAACAGTATTGATTGTGGAACCAAGCAAGCTGAAATTGTAAATAATTTCAATCTCTTCTTCATCATGGTGTTGCCAGTTGGTCCAGTGGTGAGAATCTTTGCCTTTTTGGTATAGAGCTTCAATACATATTGAAGGCTACAGTTCTTGACTTTCTGCAGCAAGTGCTGTAGGTCCTTCTCAGTTACAGCAAGCCAGGTTGTGTCATCTGCATAACATTTATTGTTGATGAGTCTTCCTCCAATCCTGGTGCCACATTTCTTCTCTTAAAGTCATTCTTCCTGAATATTCTACATATGAATTGAAAAGGTATGGAGGTGGGACACATCCCTTTCCTGATTTTGAACCATGCAGTGTTTCCTTGTTCTGTTCTGAAGACTGCTTCCTGGTCTAAGTATAGGTTTCACATAAGCACAATAAAGTGTTCTGGGATTCCCGTTTTCATCAAGGTCAGCCACAATTTGTGATTTACACAGTCAAATGCCTTTACATAGTTAATGAAACACAGATAGACATTCCTCTGATACTCTTTGCTTTCTGCCAAGATCCATCTGACATTTGTGATAATGTCTCTAGTGCCAAGGCCTCTTCTAGACCCTTTTTGTATTTCTGGTAGTTCTCTGTCACTGTTCCAGTCATTTTTGGTTTATCTTCAGTAGGATTTTGGTAGCATGTGATATTGTTTGATCATTTCCACACTTTGTTGGGTCACTTTTTTTTTTTAAATGGGAATAATATGGATCTCTTCCAGACAATTGGCAAGGTGGTTGTCCTCCAGATTTCTTAGCACAACCTGATGAGAACATCTAGGGCAGCTTCTGCTTGTTGAAATATGTCAATTGGTATTCTATCAATTCCTGGGGCTTTATTTTTTTGCCAATTCCTTCAGAGCAGCCTGAACTTACTCCTTCGTCACCTTTGCTTCTTGATCACATGTTGTTTCTTGAAATTCTTCTTTTTGGTACAGATTAGATAAAATATAGTGTTTAGTTTTAAATATTTTCTAATTAGATTTCTCTTTTAGTACTGGGGTTTTTGGCTTGTTTGAGATTTTGTTTTGTTTTTGGGAGAGGGTATTGTATTGTGCTTTGGGTGATAGTTCATATAACAAATTAGTTTTCTGCAGATCCATTAGTAATTCCCATAAGTTTTGTGTCATTGGTTTCAAACCTGCTTTTTGTCAGCATTCTTCATTTCTTCAATGGGCTCCCTGTTTTCATTCATCTGATTTCTCTGTCCTTTCTGATGGGTAACCTTTAATTTGATAAAACGTAGCCTTTCTGGTCATGAATAATTTATTGTTCTAAGAAGTAAATTCTTCACAAGTGTTTCTGTTTGTTTTATAGGTGTTTCTGCTGTTTGGCTAAACTGTGGTGTTTGAAATTGTCTTTAGTTTGAAGTCAGAGAGCTATTTTTAGGACAGTAGTTTTGTTTCTTCGCTCCCCCACCCCCAACATTTGAATTGTTTCTGTATATTGTATTCATTCTAACCAGGATCTTCTAT
Organism: Elephantulus edwardii; assembly: GCF_000299155.1. Lineage (NCBI taxonomy): Eukaryota > Metazoa > Chordata > Mammalia > Macroscelidea > Macroscelididae > Elephantulus > Elephantulus edwardii. The sequence goes on along the minus strand of NW_006399854.1, from coordinate 6,892,381 downwards.
TGTGGTTCCAGTTGAAATGATTGGTAGTGATAATGATACCTACTAATTCTGGTTTCGCCTTAGAAGAAAAGCTGATTAATGTGAGACATTAGTGCATTGGATGAATAAATTGCTTCCTTGAGTCTAAGGTTTTCTTCATTCTCCTTTGTTCTTCTTGGGGGAAAAATAATTAACAGTTGCTCCTTAGATAGTCACAAGCTTTTAAACATAATCTGCTACTCACCACATTGGAATGTAGAACGTTATCTTTATGAACTATATTTTGTCAATTGCCTAGATTCTCCACCTCTACCCCTTGTGACAAAACCAAGTTCTTCGTTGCTAGGTGACATCAAGTAGGTTCCACTTCAGAGTGATCTACGTATAACAGAGGAAATATTGCCCAAATGAGAGCTATCCTTACAATATCTGTTGTGTTTAAGCCCATTCTTTCAGTCACTGTGTAAGCCCATCTCCTTAAGGGTCTTCCTCTCTTTTATTGACTCTACTTTTCCAAGCATAGTGTTCTTTTTCAGGGACTGACTCCTTCTAATAACCTGCCCGAAGTATGTGAAACAAACTCTTTCCATTCCTGCTTCTAAGGAGCACTCTGGCTTCGTTTCTCCTAAAAGATACATGGTTTTATGATAGTTCATAGTATATTTAATATTCATTGCAAATATAGTTGATTTTTTTCAAAAACAAATCCCTCACTTTGACATTTCTAAAGGTATGAGTTTTGTTTTTAGTTAGAAATGTGCTCTGTAGCCTGTTAGTTTTGCTTCTGTGAATCTACCTTAATTGCTTATTTGATTGAAATGAAATAATCAGGAATTACTTTCAAAATGCAGAAATACTCAATTTTTTCATCTTTAGCTTTAGTTAATGTGTAAACGTGAATGATTTTATAAATTGGTCTTATTTGTATGAATAATATCCTATCAATATCTACGTGGTACTTCAGAATATATATTGAAATACTCTTTGTAGGTGCGCCTGATCCAGGCTATAGTCTTTGCAATTACGTGCTATGTTGCACAGTGAATAAGGATGATAGAAACAGAATTGATGCCTTTGAGCTGTGGTGCTGGAGAAGAGTGTTGAATATACCATGGATTGCTAGGAGAACAAACAGGTTTGTCCTGGAGATGGTAAAGCCAGAATGCTCCTTGGAGTTAAGGATTCTGAAGCTTCATCTGACATACTTTGGGCATGTTGCAAGGAGGGGACTGGTCATTGGAGAGGGAAATCATGCTTGGGAGAGTGGAGGGATGGCGCAGGAGAGGAAAACCCTCAATGAGATGGATCGATTCTGTGAGTGGAGTGGTGGGAATTGAGTGTGTTTGAGATGGTGAGGTTGGCATAGGATAAAACAGAGTTTAGACCCTTGTACACAGCATCACTATGAGTCGCAAGCAACTAGATGGCACATAACAACAACAATAACTTTGTGACAATGAATATAACATTATTTCTACTCAATTTGTCATTTCTGGCATAGTAGAGTATGCATTGTTGCTAGGTACCATCAAGTCAACTACGACTCATAGCAACCCTATGATCAACAGATATGAACTATGCCCTATGAATGAGATTGGTTCAGAAAGGTCAATATAGGTCTATTTCAGCTCAGTAATGCCTAGAATAATTTTTTCTTCATTCTATTTCATGTTTTCTGATGACAAAGGTGCATCTGATTCGCTTGCTATGTATACAAGTGCTAGACAATGAATAAGGATAATAGAACAGATTCACAATTATTAGTGATAGAACTGAAAAAAGAAAACCATTGAAAACAAAGAAGACAGACAGAAATTGGACAATATGCTCATGGTGATTCAAAAGAATGTTGGAGAGTACATGATAGAATTTTACATGACAATCTTTTACCCATTATAAATACCCTTTCCAATATGTATGGAAACTATGTAAATGGTTGCCAGAGGAGTGCACATTCTTGCAAACAGACAGACAATGACAATTATTAATGTCACTGTCAACAGAACAAAGAGGTTAACTGTGCAACTGACCATCAATTGTTCATGTGTAAATTAGAGTTGAAACCAAATGCCTAAGAGTCAGAATATATTTCCAAGAGACCTTGAGTATATCCTACCTACATTTAAAGATTATATCAAGAATATATTTTACTTATTGGACACTAATAAGCAAATACCAAAGAAGTGGTGGGATAACAACAAGGAAATCATACATGAAGATAGCAAAAGATTATTAAAACTACAGGAAAGAAAGAAAGAAAAGAACAAAATGAATTTCAAGAGACACTATGAAAATTTCTATTGACAATAGAGAATATAAAGCAATCAGAAGAAATTATGAACTAGGAGAGTAGAATAGGTAATTTCTAAGGGCACCTTATTTTCCAAAGATAAAGTAAGTTATTATAATGAAATAAACACAAAGATGAGTTAGAAAACCAAGGATTGCATAACAATGAAAGAGTTTTTCTTTTTCTTTTCAAGGAGAAGAGTGAATCAGTGGGGAGTAAAGTGTAACAATGAATGACAGGAAACCCCTAAGTCTCTGTAAACGTTCATTTAAATTAATTTTAAAAATGTAAAAAAAAAACCCCAAAACCCAACAAACAAAAAAACCACCAAAAACTGAGAGGTAACTCTCTTGGCATTTCTCTAGCTGAAAAAACTGGAGATTAAAAACAAAACAAAACAAAACAAAACAAAACAAAACTTTACAGAATTCTACAGATCCTGAACAAGAAAAAGACTGATAATACAATTACATATTCAAGAGGACTCAGATTCTCACCACTGATACCATTGGCAGCATGATGATAGATGGAGAAGAGATTGAGGTTGTTAACAATTTCAGCTTGCTCAGCTCCACAATCAATATTCAACAGTCAGAAATTCAAAGGAGTAATTGCATTGGGACAGTCTGCTCTTAGGGACCTCTCTAGAGAACTGAAAAGCAATGATGTCAGTCTAGAAACTAAGACCCACCTAATCCAGGTCATGGTATTTAGAATTACTTTCTATGCATCAGAGAGCTGGATAATGTCTTAGGATGACAAAAGAAGAATCAATGCCTTCAAATTGTGGTCCTGGGAAATAGTCTTGAACATAACATGGACCACCAAGAAAACACATAGGTCTGTCTTAGAGAGGGTGAAACCAAGTTTCTCTTTGGCAGCTAGGATTTTGAAGATCAGTCTGACATATTTTGGGCCAGGAAAGACTAGTCTTTTGAAAAGGACATCATGCTCAGAATGGTGGAGGGACAGCACAGGATAGGAAGACCCTGGATGAGATGGATTGATACAGTAACTGGGGCAATGGGGGTTAGTGTGTTGGAATTAATGAGATTGGGCAGAGTTCAGAGCTGCTGTACATAGGGCCGCTATAGGCAACTCAACAGCACATAATAAGAACAACAATGGGCAAAAGTCATGGAAAGACTTTTCACAGAGGAAGATATTTAGATGACCAACAGATACTTAAAGAAATGCTCCAAATTACAGGCAATAAGCGAGAGACAAATTAAACCCACAATGAATTATTATCCCACCCTGGTAGCAGTGGCAAAGTTTAACAAAACAACAAATAATAAATGTTGGAGACAATGTGGAGAGATAGGAACTCTCATACACAGTTGGTGGGATTGTAAAATGGTGCAGCCACTTTGGAAGGCAATTTGGTGTTTCCTCAAAAAGATGAACATAGAAATTCCATGTGAACCAGCTATTCCACTGCTTGGACTATATCCTCAGAGAATGAGAACTGAGGCACAAATGGAGACTTGTAACACCAATGTTCATAGCAGCATTATTCACCATCGCAAAAACATGGAAACAGCCCACATGTCCAAGCACAGTTGAGTGTATTGAGAAATTATGATACATTCACATGATGGAATATTATACAGCATGCAGGGGCATTGATTTTGAAAATCACTACCTATCTTGGGAGGGAATGGAGAGAATTATGTTAAGGGAACTAATTCAGTTCCATAAAGACAAATATTCAATAAGGCCATTATTGTAGAAATAGAAAGATATCTAGTAAATTGTTCAAGGATCCAGGGGGGCAAGAGTACTAACAGAGGGGTGAGGATGGGCTGAGGGGAATGATAGGGTCCACAATTTGATGGATAAGGGGAGCAGGTAAAGGAAATGAGTTTGAAAACAATGTATACAAACTTTGTAAGCAAATCAGTGTAAAATTTTTGTTTAAAACAAAACAAAAAGCTCATATTGTTATCAGCAGAATATTAGGTGACATAAGAAGCATCAAAAGAAGATGAAAAAAATATACAAAGTCATTATATTAAAAAAGAATTGGTTGATGTGCAGCCATTTAAGGAGTTAACACATGATCAAGATTGATGGTATTGAAGGAAGAAGTCCAAGCTGCCATGAAGACATTGACTCAAAACAAGGCTCCAGGAAATGATGAGATGTATATTGAAATGTTTAAAAAATAATGTAGTACCATAGCTGCTTACTCATTTATAGCAAGAAACTTGAAAGACATCTACCTAGAAAGATTTGCAAAACATAGGAGGAATCTGAATGAGAAGGATTTATATATGATGCAACAATGGGCTATAATTACCTAAGTATTTGGAGGATGGCAGATGACCAGGTATTGTTTCATTCTGCGGTAAATAGGGACACTATAATATACAGGACTTGATGCCATCAGTTTTGACAGTGTTTTTTTTTTGAAATGGGTCAAGACTTTAAAAAATTATCTCTAATGTCAAAATTTTTGTGGATGTATGTGCCTACTTTAATTGAATTTTCCAATTTTTGTGACTTTGGGATTATCTTGATCAATATTCTTTTAAATCTTTGTGTACTTTATGATTTAGATGCTGTAGAATGTCAAGGCCTGAAGCCTTCAATATGTATTGCAGCTCAGGATCAAGAAAACAAAGCTTTTCACCACTGGCTCAATTGACAGTACTATAATAGAGAAGAGATTGAGGTTGTTAGCAATTTCATCTTGTCCTTATCCACAATCAATAATACTCTTAACACCAGCAATTAGGAAATCAAAAGATGAACTGCATTAGGAAAATCTGCTGTCAGGGTTCTCTTCAGAGTGCTGAAGAGCAATGATGTCAGCCTAGAGACTGAAATGTGCCTGATCCATGCCATAGTCTTCACAATTACTTGCTATGAATTTAAGAACTGAACAGTGACTAAGAATGATAGAAGAGGAATAGATATCTTTGAATGTATTGTTGGAGTAGAGTATTGAACATACCATGGACTGCCAGGACAACAAACAATTAAGTCCTGGAGAGGGTAAAGCCAAGTTGCTCATTGGAGGAAAGAATTGTAAAGTTCTGTCTGAGCATGTTTCCAGGAGGCACCATTTCTTGGAGAGGGATATTATGTTTGGAAGGGTGAAGAATCAATGAAGAAGAATACTTAGGAAGAGATGACTGACAGAATAACTGGGATAGTGAGTTTGGTGTGTTGGAAACAGTAAGATTGGCTCAGGGTAGAGCAGAGTTCAGATCTATTTTTCATAGGGTTGCTGTGAGTCACAGTCGACCCAAGGGTACATAACAACAACATTTGAAATGGAAAATTACTTTAAATACTTTAATTATGATCCCTAAATTATGATAAGATTTTTCAAGCCCACTGTCCAATCATTTCCTTTTTTAGCAATCCACAATTCCTTAGATAATTCCATGTTCTTGATTGTTATTGTTAGATGCTATGGACTTGGCTCCAACTCATAGATAAATGCTTATTCCTCTGTTAGGCTCAAAATCGCTGTTAGGTTGTTGTAGCCGCTGTTGTCAGTCAATTTTACTAAAGTCTTTCACTTTATCTCTGATTCCCTATTTTATCAAGAATAATGTCCATCTCCTGATAATATGTTCAGAGTTCATCTTTAGACAAAGTTTCACCATCCTGTACTCAAGAAACATTCTGCATTTACTTTGTTAAAGACATATTTTTTCATACAGTATTTTTTGCCAACAACAAATTCAAATGAATCAATTTATCTTTAGTTTTCTTCATTATCCTGGGAAATCTGGTGTTCTGGTGCTAAGGAGTTAGTTGATCTGCCAACCTAATGGCAGGCAGTTCAAATCCACCAGCTGTTGCACTTGAGAAAGATGGGCAATCTCTTCTCATATGATTTACTTCCTTTCAAACCCTGCTGGAGAGTCAGCTAGGAGGCATTTCTGACCCATTGGAAATGAGATGATGATGAAATGCATTATCTAGGCTTCACATGCAATATGAAGCAATTGAAACTACTATGATCAAGAACATCTTAGTCCTCAAAGGGACATCTGTGTTGTCTAATACTTTTAAAGAGGCCATTTGCATCAGATTTACCATATATTCCTAGATCATTGACTCAGCTTCTAATTATAATTATGAGCTTTCATTAAAAGAGTAATTCTAACATCCAAATGAAAACATTTAGGATTTTGTGAGGTTTTCTGCCTCTGCTGTGGTTTGTATTGGCTTGCTACGGTCCATTTCCATAGGACTGATTCAACTGGAAGTTTCAATTACCAGGTGGGTGGGTGTGGGAAGTGATAAGCGAGAAGAGAAATACAGAGAAAGAATGGGGAGACGAAAAAAAAAAAAAAAACCAAACAAACCCAAAAACAAAACAAAACAAAAAAACACCAAACACTGTATTTTGGCCCTACTTGAAAAACCAGTAAACCTTATATGGTTTCATTTTTCATCTGCTGCTCTGTTTACCTAACCATACTCTCTTCTCTGTTACTTATTGACATCTGAGTTCTCATCATCTTGCCATGCTGTAAGAGGCAGTGATATATTTTATTCTTTTCGCCTTGCTTTAGGTCAAATGAGGCCACTGTATATCCAAGACAAATTCTGTGCCTCTTTTCTTGTTTTCATGCTATGCTATTCCAGTGTTTCAGCATCTTCCAGTTTAAAAAGGTTTTCTTTAGTGTGTTCAACACTCTTGTTAATTTTTCATTCTTATCTTTTCCTCTTGGTTTGTCTAGAAAAGCATTTCTTTCTTCAAAATAAAAATAGTTCTTTTATTTACAGAACTTGATCCAGGAGTCGCTTTAAAAATACACTTAACCTTCACTTAAGATTTAAAATGGTGCCAGAACAGACATTGTACTCATTATTTATAGTTTGTAAATTGTGGGTCAGTGTATTGTTAATAGGAATTTTTACTATTTCTTTCTCCATATCCTTGATTTAAAAGACGCTTACCTTGTCTTTGGTCATTTTCATTATGTTTGTGAAGTTAGTAAAGTGTAAGTAAAATATAAAACATTGGTTATTAATGAAAATGAAGCAACCTCTTTAATGCACACTTGTGATAAAAGTTTATTACATATTACTAGTACTCTTATATAATAAATTGCATAATAATGTGACCTTATGCACTTGCTAAAAAATAATATGAAATCCCTAGACTTTACTAAAAGTTTTTCTCTAGAGAGAAGCAGGGTACCTGCTATGTATATTTGTTAGATGATGAATATATTTACACAATCTTTTACAATAAAAAATACCAACCAACAATGGGAGTACCTTTTTTAAAGTTACATGTAATTCTAGTGCCTTAAACACTCAAGTGTAAGATTCCTATGACTTCATGAAAGTTTTTGTTTATGAAAAATCTTTAAATTCTGGCCAGAATACCTAGAGAGAAAAAAAATTAAATTATTTGTATTTCAATTAACAGTTTATTGTGCAAGTTATGCTGATTGATGATGAACACAAGCTGTATTAGTCATAAGAGAAAACTTTGAATCTATGCCAAAAAACCTGGTAACATATGGATAAATCCACTCTATTCGTACTTTGTTGTTATTATGTGCCTGTAACTCAAAGCAACTATGCACAATAGCTCTGAACCCTGTCCTACCTATCCTGAACCAATCTTACAGTCTCTAACACACCTGCCTCTATGACCCCAGTCACTGTGTCAATCTATCTCATCCGGGTCTTCATCTCTTGCATTGTCCCTCCATGCTTTCAAGCATGATATTCTCTAAGTCATACAAGGACTGACCCCTCCTGGCAACAAGCCCAATTTATACTTACATACCGTATTATGTAGAAGAATGTAGAGGTGGTTCCCCCACAATTCTAAACCTTCATTAAAAATTCACACCCATTACATCAAGTCAGAATGAATTTATAAGTGACCTTCCAGTGAGGTTCTTTTTGGGGGGAGGGGTGTTGTGAATTTTCCCATCTTTTCTCATTCAGAGCTGCTTGTAGATTCAAACCACCAGAAAGGTGCCATTTTTGGGTTATTAGCAAAAACTGTCTATAGACTAAACCCCCAGAGCCCCCTGAATCTTCAATAGCACTGTGAATTGGGGGATTGAAGCAGCTAATATCAAGACGGTTTGTGGTACTGTCGAGGGTTACATGCTGCTGTGATCCTGGGAGCTATGCCACAGATATTTCACATGCCAGTAGGGTTAGTCATGGCAGACAGGTAACAGAGGTGCTTCCAGATGAAGAAAGTCTAGAAAGCTGTATAGACCATCTACTTCTGAAAGAATTGGCCACTGAAAGCCCTATGAATAGCAGGGAAGCATTATTTGAAATAGTAGGAGAAGGTGAGTCCTCCAGTTGGAAGGCACCTGGAGTACAATTAGAGAAAAGTTGCTTTTTCAGTATAGAGTTGGCCTAAATGACATAGATGGATTGAAGCTTTTAACCAGTGAAAAAATTTTATTTGCTGGTGTGACAGGGCTCAAAATAAAAAGAAATTGCTTCAAACATTCATTAATTATAGAAACATGAAATGTACAAAGGATAAAGCAGGGAAAATTGGAAGTTGTCAAAAATGAAATTGAATGTGTAAATATCAGTATCATTGGCACGAGTGAGGTGAAATGGATTGATATTGTTTTGAATAAAACAATTATATTTTCCACCACGTCTGGAAAGGCTGGGAGCTCTGGTAGCATAGTTCATAGGAGTTGTGCTGTTAACTCAAAGGCTGCGCCTCTGCATAGAGAGCTGAAATTAAACTGCAATAAACTACCATGCAATTGAACTGCCTCTGAAAACCCACTGGAGGGTCAGCTATGGGTTGGTTCTAACTTGATGACATGGGAAAACAGCAGCATGACTGAAACACATTGTAAATGAAAGATTGTATAAAACACTATGCACATGCATTATACATAGTGTGTACAAATGATTGCATGCAAATCAATGAAAATATGCTTTTAAAAAACACAAATCTAAAACGACCATGTTTCACTTGAGGTTCAAACCCAACAGTGGTTTCTTGGGAGAAATATGGGCATTTCCTTCCGTCTGCTGGGGGTTCAGCTGTGAGTCACTTCCAGCTCCATGACAGTGAGTGAAGTTGATGCCTGAAATTATAAACTGAAGAGAAATGCTGTCATCTTCACTCTAAGCAAAGAATATTTCATCATCCATCCTGAAGTACAACACTGTCAGTGATAGTATACTATGCCTAAGCATAAAAGAACGACCTAAATAGTATGGCTGTCATTCAAATTTGTGAACCTAACATTAAAGCTAAAGATGAAGAAATTGAGGCTTTCTACCAGCTTCTGCAGCCTGAAAATGATCAAGCATGCAATGAAGACATATTGATAATGACTGGTGATTAAAATGCAAAAATTGGACCGAAATAAGAAGGATTAGCAGTTGGATAATATAAATTGAGGTATACAAATGATGCCATACATGGCAAGAGAGTATTCTATCTTATCAGTGATTTATCCATAGCAAATGCAATCCCAATACAAATACCAATTCCATTTTTCAACAAGATGGAAAAAGCAATTTCCAGTTTCATTTGGAATGGAAAGAGGCCCAGAATAAGCAAAGCATTCCTTAAAAAGAGAAATAAGGAGTGGAAGGAGGGAATCAAACTCCCAAGATGGCGGCTGCGTCGGAGGAGCGAATGGTTGAGGAAGGAGGCGGCGGCCACGGGGACGGCGGCTCCTGTTCGACCGCCGGCTCTGCCCAGAGACAGCCCTCTGTGCCCCCGCCCCAGCCTTCGCACCCAGGCTCCCAGGCACCCCCAACCCCAGTACTTGCTCCCGACCAGCTGCCTCAAAACAACACACTGGTGGCGTTGCCCATCGTAGCCATCGAGAACATCCTCAGCTTTATGTCCTACGACGAAATCAGCCAGCTCCGCTTGGTTTGTAAAAGAATGGACTTAGTTTGCCAGAGAATGTTAAATCAAGGATTTCTGAAAGTGGAGAGGTACCATAATCTGTGTCAGAAACAAGTTAAAGCACAACTCCCAAGGCGAGAGTCAGAAAGGAGAAACCATTCATTAGCTCTTCATGCAGACATCCTTGCTGCTGTTGAAACAAGGCTATCACTGTTAAATATGACTTTCATGAAGTATGTGGATTCCAATCTCTGTTGCTTCATCCCAGGAAAGGTGATTGATGAAATTTCCCGTGTACTGAGATATGTCAATTCTACCAGAGCCCCTCAGCGAGCTCATGAAGTACTTCAAGAGTTAAGGGACATTTCATCAATGGCAATGGAGTACTTTGATGAGAAGATTGTTCCCATTCTAAAGAGAAAATTAACAGGATCAGACGTGTCCGGAAGACTCATGGGTTCTCCCCCAGTCCCAGGACCTTCTGCCGCCCTAACAACAATGCAGCTGTTCTCCAAGCAAAATCCTTCAAGACAAGAGGTCACCAAGCTCCAGCAGCAGGTGAAAACCAATGGTGCTGGTGTGACTGTTCTCAGGCGTGACATTTCTGAGCTCCGCACTAAAGTGCAGGAACAGCAGAAATAGCTTCAGGACCAGGATCAGAAACTGTTAGAGCAGACCCAGATCATAGGTGAGCAGAACGCATGGTTGGCAGAGCTGGAGCGCAAACTGCATGAGGTAGTGGAGAGCGCAGTGGGAAACTCCTCAGGTTCCGGGCAGAGCGACGATTCCCCTCGGAAACGAAGAAAGGCAGCGGAAGCCATCGACTCTCTTAGGAAATCTAAACGCCTTCGGGATAGAAAGTAAATTGGAACGAGGGTCAAGCCCCTGAGAAGACCTAGCTTAGTTGCTTGAGCAGTTATGCATATCAGGATACTGTGAGCACGCAGCGTCCCTTAGCTTTCTGGGCTTTCCGAACACAACTTCAACCCGAACTCCTTCATGGTTAAGACAGACTTTCCCGCTTCTCCTGGATAAATGATGCACAGAATCTTTTTACTTTGCAATAGATTTGTACTAACCAGATTTGTCCTATCATGTTTTGAGGAGTTAAACTTTTTTCCCTGTGCTGATAATGTTTAAAGTTTGTTTCTGCATATATGCACATTACTTGTGGATCGTAAACCCAGTTTTGACAGACTAAAAAGTTTAAATACAGAAAATGTCCTGTTCACTTGAAAGAAAAAGACCTACTTTTTAAATGGACACTATCTTGTTTTAAAAGAAAAAAGTTTTTTGTTATAAGTGACCTTTGTCTGAAATGTCTGAAAAGTAGTTATTGCCTTTGGGTATTGAAGTAATGGATGATTAAAATGGACTTCCATAATATTGACTGTAGACAGGCCTCTACAGTGCTGACTATATATTTTTATAAACTGCTGGCAAATGACTTAAAAAAGAAAGAGAGAGAAATAAGGTGGGAGGCATTTCACTCCCTGATTTCAAATCCTATTACACTGCCATGGTAGTCAAGACAGCATGGTATTGGTACAATGACAGACACATGGATCAATGGAATATAATTGAGAAACCAGAAATTAGCCCATCTACCTTTGGTCAACTGATTTTTAACAAGGAGATGAAATCAGTTAAGTGGGGAAACAACAGCTGTTTTAGCAAATGGTGCTTGCAAAATTGGAAAACTGTCTGCAGAAAACTCAAGCAAGATCCACACCTCACTCCCTATACAAAAACCAATTCAAAGTGGATCAAGGACCTAGGACTAAAACCAAGGACTATAAACTTCATTAAAGAAAAGTTTGGTAGAACTCTAGAAGTCCTAATCCACACATTAACAGTCTTCCAAGCATCCTGGAAAATCAATAACCAGGAGAGGAT
>NW_006399854.1:6855873-6879526 GCF_000299155.1 Elephantulus edwardii | reverse complement strand
AGATATATGCACATGCATGTTTACTGTGGCTTTGTTCGCAAAGAGCTGGAAACAACCCAAGTGCCCATCAATAAACGAATGAATGGCTAGAGAAGCTCTGGTATATTCACACAATGGAATACTATGGTGCATTGAAAAACAAGGAACTCATGAAATACTGTACAAAATGGATGACCTTGGAGGACATGATGCTGAGTGAAGTATCTCAGTCACAAAAGGGAAATATTGCATAGGGCCACTGTTGTAAAACGGGACTGGCATCAGGGTTGCGGGAAGACAGAAAAGGAGGGGAGGAATGATGTATATTGCATTGAAACAGACGAGGGAGAAAACTGTTTAAAAGGTATATATGAATGGGTATTCTTGTCATTAGAGAAGTCAAGAGTGAAGGCTGCATAGTGGGGTGGACTTGGGGGGGAGAGATTGCATAACAATGAAAGATTTTTTTTTTCTTTTCAAGGAGGAGAGTTAATTGGGTGGCGGGAGAAGGTAGGGAGAAAAGTGCAACAATAAATGACTGGAAACCCTAAGTCTCTGTAAAATTTCATGAAAATTAATTTTTTAAAAAACCACATAAAAATACCAGCAACCCACCATAAAGAGTGAGTATGCATCTTGACTTGATCAAATTAACTACATCTTTGAAACAATAGAGAAACTCAATGTCACCTATCAGATACACATCAAGTTGTAGAGGAAAAAGTATTTAAAAATTAAAGGGAAAGAGATTCAAATATGATTTTGAATGTATGCCATCTGACTTTAGTGCTCATATCATGAACAGGTGTAATTCATTGAACACTAGTGGCTTATTAGCAGATGAGTTATGTGATGATTTCAAGGACATTATAGCTTAACAAAGCCATTAATGAGGAAGGAACAGAAGAGAAAGAAAGAATGATGGATTTGGACAGAAGATTTCAAAGGGCTGTTGGGAAAGACAGTACAAGTGTTATAATGAAATATGGGAATAGAAAAACCGAAAACTAAGAATGCTTTCAGCATTTATTAAGCTGAAGTAACTGAAGAAATGTTCAAATCTCAAATTGTATACTGAAGAATTCTGTGGACCGAATATTGAACGCGACAGGACATACTACATGGAAACTGAAGCAATACAGCTTTTCTACCAGAATGAATTGATTGACACTATGGCATTGAAAGAGGTGGAATATGATCAAGAACCAAGGAACTGAAGGAAGAATTCTAGGCTGCACTGGAGACACTGGGGGGGGGGGGGGGGAGCTCCAAGAATTGACAACTTAATGATTAAAATGTTTCAACAAGTGGAGGCAGAACTGGAGGTACTTACTTGTCTTTGCCACAAAATTTGGAAGATGACTACTTTACCAACAAAGTTAGAAAAATGTCACATTTGTGTCTCTTCCAAAATAAAGGTGATCCATCCTACTGCTTGCGAAAATTAGTGAACAATATTATTAGTACCACATCCAAGTAAAATCTTGCTAATGATAATTCAGACATGGTTGGAATAGTAGAAACTTCTGGAAATTCCAACTGGATTCAGAGGAGAATGTGACATGAAAGATTATCATTGTAGACATCAGGTATATCTTGGCTGAAAGCATAGAATAACAAAATTGAACCTGTGTTTAATTGAGTATTCATTGAGTATTCAAAGCCATTTATCTATGCTTATCATGACAATTTATGGATCATATTGTAAAGAGTGTTAATTGTGCTCACCTGGACCCTGTTTATAGATCAAGAAATAGTAGGTTGGAAAAAAAGAAAACAAACAAACACAAAACAAAAATAAGAAGATACTGCAAGGTTTAAAATTATTGCCCTGACAGTCAAATTTGCCAGTGCAATTCATCTCTTGATTTCCCAGCTATTGGTACCAAGAATATTAATTGTGGAGCCAAGGAAACTAAAGCTATTAACGACCTCAATCTTCTCATCATCTATCATAATGTAATGTAACTAATCATTCCAGTGGTGAGAATCTTTTCTTGATGTTGAGCTTCAATCCATGTTGAAGGCCTCAGTCCTTAATCTTCTGCAGCAAGCACTTCGTCAGGTCTTCCCCAGTTTCAGCAAGCAGGGTTGTATGATCTGCATAATGCAGGTTGTTGATGGGTCTTTCTCCAATCATTATGCCACATTTCCCCTCGTAAGGTCCAGTCTCCTGAATGATCTGTTCTGCATATAGATTGAAAAAGTATGGAGATAGGATACATCCCTGGCGTTCACCCTTCCCGATTATGAATCATGCAGTGTCTCCTTGCTCTGTTCTGACAACTGCCTCCTGGTCCAAGTATAGGTTTCCCATAAGCACAATCAAATGTTTTGAAATTCCCATTCTTCTTAGAGTCAGCCACGGTTTGTTATGATCCACACAAATGCTTTTGCATAATCAATGAAACACAAATAGACATTCCTCTGTTACTCTCTGCTTTAAGTCAAGAACCATCTTAACATTTTCTATAATATCCCTAGTACCCAGCCTGCACATCTGGCAGTTTTCTGATGTACTGGTTGATGTGCTGTTCCAGTCGTTTTTGGATAATTTTCAGCAGAATCTTGCTTGCATGTGATATTAATGATGCTGTTAAATCATTTCCACATGCTGGTCACCTTTCTTTGGAGTGGGAACAAATATAGATCTCTTCCAGTCAGTTGGCCAGGTGGTTGTCCTCCAGATTTCTTAGGTTTAGGATTAAAAAGTGTTAGAATTGTATTCTTTCATCATACTAAGTAATCTATGTTCTGAGTATATAACCCAAGTAGCTGGATAATATGTAAAATCTTGGCATCAAGATTGGATGAAGATTTATTAACAACCTGTAATAAGATTACACAGTCTTACTTGCTGAAAGCAAGGGACATGAAGCATTTACCGAAGAAGATCAAAGACTACATCCTCCATTATCATTACACCACAACAGAAGGAAAACAAATTTCCTCACAATTGGTTCAATATGATTCATTTAAATTGATTCTGTGCTTCCATACTGACTCAGGAAGTTATTTTGTTATTAGTAACACCAAGGGAGCTCTGGCGGCCTTGTGGTAAGAAGCTGCACTGCAATCTTGAAGGCACGTTGGTCCAAATCCACTAGGTGCTCCATGGGTGAAAGATGGTCAGTCTCCTCCCGTGTGATTAATTGGCTCTGAAAACCTGCTGGAGGGTCAGCAGTTGGCTGATTCCAGCTCAATGGTACAAAACAACAACAACAACAATAACTTATCAGAGGAGATCTCTTACTAGGGAACTGGTGTGCTAGTGGATTAGGAAATTGTTCAGTTGGGCAGCTTGAATTCACCAGCTGGTGACTTAGTGGTAAGGAGTTGCATCACCAAATCCAAAACGCTTGGCTTGCATCTATGATCTTCTCTGTGGGAAAAAGATGGGCAGTCTCCTCCTGTGTGATTTATTGGCTCAGAAAATACCTTGTAGGGTCAGTTATGAATTAACTGTAATTTGATGGTACATAACAATAGCAACCATAGAAGAAAGATAGTCAGTCTCTTCCCTTGAGATTAATAGCTTCTGAGTTGGTTCTGACTTTACGGCATTGACTTGAACTGAACTTATCAGAACCTGTTCAGAATTTCCCAAAATTTTGAAAATATTAACTAAAATTTTATAATGTATAATAGTATATGGAGCTCTGGTTAGCTTCTGGAAAAAACAAAAAACAAAAACCAAACCCCAACAAACTGTGCTGCAGCCCCTGAGGCACATAGTTCGAGGCCACCAGCTGCGCCAAAAAAGATGGATGGACATTTTCCTCCCATGCGATTAACTGCCTCTGAAAACCCACAAGAGGGTCAGTTATGGATCAGTTCCAATTCTATGGAACACAACGACAACAACAACAACATAATAACATGTAGGAAAATAACCTAGTTTTAAATCTTATTTAAGAGTTAATTCAGTATCTGGGAATCATTAACCAAGTCTGAAGCCATAGAAAGGCTGAATGTCAGGTCCCATTTCATTTATAGGTTCAGTATTATGAAGTGAATATCTTTTACTCTGTTTCTGAATTATCATTAGAGTAGGTTATAGGCTTGGCTATCTATAGATTCTCAGCTGTAGAAGAGAAAGAAATATATCCATATCAAATTTTAGAAACTAAATTCAAAGGAACTATCTTCTGAAATATTTGAAGAGCTTATTGAGCCTTGGTGAGTTCAATTTCAGGCATTTAGTGGAAGTCAAAGGTGCATCCATTTAGTTAAGGCCATCAGATGAAAGTAAGTATTCCTATCTGAAGAGACTTAGATGCACGAGTGGAGAATGACTTACAATTAACCTCTTGCTTCTAATTTAGCAAACGGTCAGGCAAAAGCTATATAAAATTTGTTAATGCAGTAGAAATTGACAACCTTGACTTTTGTTTGTTCTCTGGGATGGAGTTTAAATGTTTGATTTAAATATGATGATAAAAATAGATATGCGATAATTTGCTCATATGAAACTTGGGTTAATTAAGTGGTGGTGTTCATCAATCACCATAGAGGAATTCTACATAAATGGCTAAACACACACACACACACACACACACACACACACACACACACACACACACACTTATACAACAGGAACTTAAAGAAACATTTAAGTTCTTTGTTTGATGACAGGTTTTATTACATATATGCCTTTATGAACCCTTCCGTACCCCATTCCCAGGTCTCCCTGAATGTAGACACCTCCTCTATAATACTTTGATTACACATATATGTTTTGTGGTTTGTGTATTTTGAAGAGTATAGAATTATAAGGGGCATGATATTTTATTTCAAATCTGGAGTTATACTGATTTGATAACTGACTGATCCATGTCATTTTTTTATGACCTTCACCTTGCAAATTTCTCCACTAAGCCTCCTAATGCTTTCAGTGGAACCCATAATTATCTTGTTTAACATCTATAGTATCTTATCTCTTATGTAGTTCTGCGTTCAACTGAAATCGCTAATATGCAGGATAATTTATTACCTAACTAAACTGTTACTGTGCTGAGTTTGAGACTTAATGAGTCCATTTAACCTCACATCCAAATATACTGAAATAGCTTGAGTGTCAGTCTGTTGCCCCTTGCCATGCAGGGTTTTGAGCTCTTACGAAGAAGAGAGGGAGAGCAATGGGAATTGAGCCAGCATCTACAGTTCCAGCCCTTTCCAGATAGTTCATCTGCTTGGCTGCTCTCTAGACCACTGCATCAACTTGCCTTCTGTTTCTGTGTGTCTGACTTTTCATTCTTGTCTCTCTACTTTATCACTTGAATGGGCTATTTCTAATATTCTTTTCCCCGCAGTTGAGCTTCCTGCTTATTAGTCTTCTTTTTTCTCTGTTCCCAGATGCACAGATGCACGATGATGTGCAAGAATGAAAGGATGGGAGGACTTTTGTTTATTTAGTGTTGTGCTCTGAATGCTAAGAGTGGTGCCTCACGTGTGGCAGACAAATCAATTAATAAGTGATTAAGTGGAATTCAGTGACTTTTGTGTGAATTTCTTTTCCTCTTTAACTTTTGCATTGCCATGAGGGACCATGGATCACCAGGTGTACATTGCTTATTTAGAGCGATACAGGAACTCTAGATCCAATATCCTCTATCTCAGGGCTCATGTCCACCCAGCCACTTTGAGCCCACATCTGTCCGTCTACTGAATGAGATTCCTCAAAGGATTTAATATTATAGTATGTTCTCACCGATTAAAATATGTTACAGCTGACATCCAAAGATACATGTTTGTTGTTAGGTTCTGTCAAGTCAGAACTGATTCATAGCTGACCCACTATCAGCTTTTTGGAAGCTGTAAGTCACATGGGAGGAGATTGCCCATTTTTTCCCTCTGGACTAGCTTCTGGATTTGAACCATGTGCGTTTTGGTTGGCAACATGACTCCTTACCACTAGGCCACCAGAGTTCTCCAAAGTTAAGTTAGAGTCTCCAAATGACCGGATCTTTTCCAAACCAGGCATATTCATGGCCCAACGGAATTATGTGGGTAAATGAGTTTATCTCTAGAGAGTATTTTTATGATCAATGGCCTTTTCTGTGGCATTAAATAATTGGGCAGGGGGAAGGGATACATTTTCAAATGGATTTTTGTATATGAGTGCTCTGAGAACTTAAGAAATTTCACTATTAATGTTATTACTGTGTGGGTCAACATGTGCACTGATGTGTGCTTCTAATAGCTGGTGACAATGTTTCTGCCACTGAGAATGAATTCGATACTTTTATCTAAGACTTCATCTAGACTTATTACAGCCAAGTTGAAATTTACTCATTGATGACCCTCCAGTGTGTTTCCTGAAGCTGTAAATCACAAATGAAGAGATTTCCCCCAACCCCCTTTCTCTTGCAGAATCTGTCTAATGGATTTAAACTGCCAGGGAGGTGCCCCTTTCAGTTAGTTGCATCACACGCCACCAGAGCTCCCTGTTTTGTTGTTTGTTTTTTTTTGTTTGTTTGTTTGTTTTAAAGAAGAATCTTAAACTTCTATAAGATTGAGTTTATAGTCATTTAGATAAAATTGTTTTCCAACTTAAAAACCACTGCAATATTGAGACAACTGCTGACGGTCAAGACAGGTATGATTTGAATTTTATAAAAGTTATGTTTGAAGATATGAGGCTCAAAAGACTGAGTGGTTTTCTTGTCTAACTCAATATGGCAAAGCTAACGTACTGTTCTCATAAGTTCTGTTTCAATTCTCCTTTTCTATTAAAATTCCATTATAGTATGTCAATTCATAAACGCACCATTTTATACTGTGAGCAGCACTTTCAGTTTTTAATAGTTTCGGCTTAAAGGAATTAGAAGTTCAAATAAAATTTACTCTCTTTCAACAAGACAGAGGATGTGTTCTTTGTAAGGAAAGCCTAGTGACCCTTAATAAAAGGTACTGGGATTCAAAAGTCATTTGCTGACCTCAAATTCTTGATTGAGAAACAGAATTCCAGTATTTTCCTTTGTTCTTAGGCAAATAAAATGTAAAATTCTATTGTCTCCTATATGTATATAGACAAATTTCTTAACATTAGTAGAAAGATTAAAAAATTGCTGCTGCTGCTGTTAATGGGTCATCGAGTTGAAACTGACCTGTAACTGATCCTCCAGTGGCTTTTCAGAGGCAGTGAATTGCATGGGAGGAGATTGCCCATCTTTTTCCCAAGGAGCAGCTGGTGGATTTGGACTGTGTTGCCCTTGAGACTGCAGTGCAGAATTTAGCTCTGAGAGGTGAGCTTTCAAGGATTTCATGCTAGATTATAGCACTGATATCAAAAGTTATGATCCCAAGGTCAAAACTTCTCCCAAACGGATAAAATTAGTTTCCCTCTGTAAGTCTCAGTTATTATATCATTATCAACATTCTTTTATCTGATTTTCTCAGAATTATGGCTTAAGAATTTATTTCCATACTATTTTGAAAAATATGCTTAAATGATTATTGCAGTATTGATGAGTTGGACTTTGTCTTTACTTTTTATTGCTTTGTCTTTATACTTCTGGAAATAGGAATATTCAAAGCATAGTCTGAAATGGAATCATAAGAACCACACAATTTCTGGTCTTGTGTCAGAGGCTTAGGAATGATCATCAGTGCCACAACCAGAATAAGTAATACTATCCTGTCCCCTTCTCAACAAAAGCAATTCAACTTGTGTTGCTTTTTTGCCAATGCCAAAGGATCACATAGCTCATCACTGTGATTCTGAAATCCAGTGTAGCACATGGAGTTGACTGAACCTGGGTCCTTCCAATTCATGCAGTGATAATTGTAAAATATACATCTTATTAAAATCAGTTAGAAAATAATTGCTTATTGAAAGACATTTGAGTTGCTAATTATCCATTCTTCCTTGGAATCCACCGCCAAAGATAGGTAAATCGGTTTGTTATTTGGTATTTTCTTATGTGTAGAGATATTCTTTCAACATTCTTGACAAGAACATCATATCTTGCCAATATTTTTATTACCAATTCTACTTTAATTATTTAATTTTTCAAATTTGTCAACTAACAAAGACTTTATTGTTGTGCTATCAGTTCCTCTTAATTGTTGTTTTCCTTTTTATAAGTTCTCAACTCATTACTCTCAATTTGAAACCGACTCATAGCTATGTCTCTAGTGGATTTTTGAGACTGCACATTGTACAGGAGGAGATTGTCCATATTTACACCTTGGAGCTGTTGGAAGATTTGAAACCCCAGAGCAATGCAACCTTTAGGTTTATAGTACAACTCCCTAAAGACTACACCAGCAGAGCTCCCTTTTCAAAGGGAGTGCAGAGATACCGTAATCCACATATTTTACACAGACAGATATAACCTATCTTCCCCTTGCAGAGCCACTGGTGAATTTGAACAGCCTGCCTTTAGAGTGGCACCACAACTCATTAATCTCTAGACCATTAGAGTTCACACACACACACACACACACACACACACACATCTCCTTCTGTGTGAAAAGAGTGCCTCTGAAAACATGCTAGATGGTCAGCTATTGGTCAGTTCTGATGTCACACAACAACAACATCAACAAAATGCACATACATACACACACACCCCTCCCAGAATTATAGAATTTTGTTATTAAGTGCTGTTGTGTCCTCAACTATTGCTTATAGCAACCCTGTGAATAATAGATCAGAAACTCGCTCCTTTCTCACAATCTTCTCCGTGTCGAGCCCATTGTCTCAGTAAAGGTGTCATTCCATTTTGTTCAGAATCTTCTCTTTTGCTAGTCCTCTACTTTTTCATCATGATTTTCTAAGGTCCTATCCTTCATGCCCAAGCTTGGAAGGAGGAGTGGGGTCCACTTCCATAATAGCTTGCCTCCGGAAATCCTATGAACCTGGAGAGAGGATGAAAGGCACCCAAGCATTGAGGACTCTCCTTCATAGGGTCACTATGAGTTGCCTGCGACTCGATGGCACTTAACAACAACAAAAATCCTTCATGCCCAAAGAAGTAAGGTGAAATTGCACCATTCTTGTCTCTAAGGACCACCCTGCTTGCATCTCTTATGAGGCAGATTTGCTTGTCATCTTGGTAGTAGTATTATTTCAATATTTCTTGCCAATACCACAGTTCAAAGCCATAGATTCTTCAGTGTTCTTTGTTCAAATTTCATATCCATATGAAACAATTGGAAATACCATGGCTTTTGTCAGGTAAGCTTTAGTCTTTAAATAGACATGTTTGCTTTGTAGCTCTTAAAAAAGATCTTTCACACGAGAATCTACCTTTTGCAACACGTTTCTGTTTTTTCCCTGCTGCCACCATGGCTGTCTCTGCTTTCAACCAAGAGCCATCTAACATCAACAAAGAACACAGAGAATATAAAAAGGATGTTTCTGTTGTTTTAGGTGCTTTTGAGTCAAGTATGATTTATAGCAACCCTATGAACAACAGATCTGAACACTGACCTATCCTGTGCCATTCCTAAATTCTCCAATAACCTTAAGGACATTGCTGCAGTCACTGTGGCAATCCACCTGGTTGAGGGTCTTCCTCTCCTTCCCATTGTTCTACCTTCCCAAATACAATATCCCTCTCCAAGGCATACTTTCTCCTAACAATTTGCTCAAAGTATGTAAGATGAAATGTCATCATCTTTGGGTTCAAGGAGCACTCTCGCTATAACTTCTCCAAGGCATATCTCTTCTTTGGGCAATGCATGGGATATTCAGCACTTTTCTCCAACACCACAATTAATTGTCATCTTTATTCATTGTCCAGGTCTCAATGCATAACAAGTGACTGAAAAGACTATGATCTGAATCAGGCACACCTTAGTCCTCAAGCTGATATCATTGCTCCTTAATAATTTGGAAAGGTTTTTGACTATAGATTTTCCCAGTGCAATACATCTCTGGTCTCCTGACTGCTAGTACCCAGTTATTGATTGTGGATCTAATCAAGATAAAGTTGTTGACAGTTTCATTTTTTTCCTCCATTTATCATGATGTACCTATTGGCCCAGTGGTTAGGATTTTTATTTTCTTGATGGTGATATACAATCCATACTGAAGACTGCAGTTTTTGTACTGTAACAAATTCTTCAAAATCTCATTACTTGCAGCAAGCAAGGTTGTGACACCTGCATAATGAAAATTATTGTCTTATTCCAAACCCCATGCCACATTCTTCTTCATAAAGTCTAGGTCCTCAAATAATCTCCTTAGCATATAGATTGAATAGATATGGAGAAAAGATACAGCTCTGACACACACCTTTCCTAATTTTGAATCATGTAGTGTCCCCTTGCTCTGCTTGCACAGTAACCTCTTGGTCTACGTTTAGGTTTTACACAAGCAAAATTAAGTGTTCTAGAATACCCATTCTTCTCGTAATGTGTTATGATCCACAATCAAATGGTTTTGCACAGTTAATCCAGAACTCATCTGACATCCCTGGTGTCACAGCTTCTTCTAACTCCAGCATGAACATTTACTTGTGTTTCTTTGACATGCAAATGTATTTGACTGTATGGGTGAGAACAAAATAGTTATAACATTGAAAGAGATGGGACTCTCAGAACTCTTAATTGTGCTAATGTGAAATTTGCACATAGACTAAGAAGCCGATGTTAAAAAAAAATTACAACACCAAAAAAAACCACAAACAGGGAACACGGCATGGTTCCAAATCAAGAAAGGTGTATCAAGATTATATTCTTTCTCTGTACATGTTCAAATAGTGTGCTGTGCAAGTCACTCAACAATCAGGACAATATGAAGAAGAAAGTGGCATTACATTTGGAGGGAAACTCATTAACAGCCTGTGTATGCAGAGGACACAATCTTACTCGCAGTGGTAAAGAGGAATTGAAACACTTGCTGCAAAAGACCAATGACTTTAGCCTTCATT
This sequence comes from Elephantulus edwardii, assembly GCF_000299155.1. Lineage (NCBI taxonomy): Eukaryota > Metazoa > Chordata > Mammalia > Macroscelidea > Macroscelididae > Elephantulus > Elephantulus edwardii. The sequence continues at coordinate 6,868,664 of NW_006399854.1, read as the reverse complement.
GTGGGTTGCATGATATCATCAAGAAAGTAAAAATTTTCACTTCTAGATCAATAGGCCAAACTAGACAAGTTTGTCTATGAAAGATGTCCATGATAAATGGAGAAAATATTTAAGTTGTAAACGCTTTCATTTTACATTGATCCACAATCCAAACCCAAAGGAGAATTGATGCTTTTGAATTGTGGTGCTGCTATTGAATATAACATGTAATGCTGAAAGAACAAAGAAATATGTAGTGAGGAAGCACAACCAGTGTGCCCCTTAGAAGCAAAGAGGGGGGAACTAGAGACAAAGTTTGGGCATGTTTTCAGGGGTGGGGGTCGGTCCTTGGAAAAACATACCATGTTAGGGAAAGGTGAGAAGCAGAGGAAGAGAGGAAGACCTTCAATTAGATAGACTGACACGTTGACTAAAAAAAATAGCCTTGAGCTTGATGGAGATTGTGATGATGGCACCTAAAAGAGCGAGGTTCAGTTCTATTGTTCACAGAGTCTCTATGAGTTGGCTTGAAGGCATCTAAGAGCAGCCACACCCATGGGTGTCAATTGGGAATCATAGCAGAATAAATCCTTGACAACTCCAATTTTTTCTCCATCTATCCTGATATTATTGAAAACAAGGGAGAAGGACTGGTAGTTGGAAAATATGACCTCAATAGGAGACCAGAGAAAGTATATTAGAGTATTGTATGACCAGCAACTCTTGGCACCAGCAGCCAGGAAATCAAAAAACCTATTGTGATGGGAATGTCTGCTGTTAGGGACCTCTCTAAAGTACTCAACAGCAATGGTGTCTCTCTGGAGTCTAAGGTCTGCCTGATACAGGCCATGGTTTTTGCAATCACTTGTTATGCATCAGAGAGTTGGACAATGACTAGGGAGGATAGAAGGAGAATTGACGCCTTTGAGCTGTGGTGCTGGAGAAGAGTACTGAATGTACCGTGGAATGCCAAGAAAACATACAGATTGATTCGTCCTAGAGAGGGTTAAACCAGGCTACTCCTTGGAGGCAAGGATTCTGGGGCTTCGTCTGACATACTTTGGACATGTTGTAAGGAGAGACAGGTCTTTAGAGAGGGACATCTTGCTGGGTAGAGTGCAAGGACAGCACAGGAGGGGAAGACCCTCTATGAGGTGGGTTGATTCAGTGACTGGGGTAATCGGGATGGGTGTGTCAGAGGCAGTGCGGTTGGCACAGGATAGAGCAGGGTTTAGGGCTGTTGTACATAGGGTCGCTATGAGTCGCAAATGACTCGACGGCACATAACAACAATAACAACAACAACAACATATCCCACCATAATTTCAAGCATTCTAGCATTTAAGAGTATCAATAATACATTTGAAGTTTTAACCTCTAGATTGGACACCAGAGAAGTTATGAGATAACATCAAGGTCATCATATATGAAGAAAATAAAATATGAAAAAGACAATGTTTGTAAAGAAGATCAGAAAGTATTTGTAAAAAGAAGATAACAAAGAAGATGCTAAGTTACATTATCAGAGAACACTTTGCTTTTGAACTTAGAGGAACTATGTAGAATAAAGGAAATTATTGCATAAAAGCTGAATAGAATATTTTAAAGGACAGCTTGGCAAGACATAGCAAAGTGTTATACTGAAATGTGCAATGACCTGAAGTAAGGAATCAAAAGGAAGAAAAAACTGGCATTTTTCAAGAGTGCAACAGTGGACATAAGCTCAATGGAGATTGTGTAGATGAAACAGGATCGAGCAGGGTTTTTTTCAGCTGCCCGCATGTTCACTATGAGTCAGAGCCAACTAGGTGGCATCTAGCAACAACAACTCAAAGTATTACAGCTACTGGTCCAATTGCTTCATATTGAATTGAAGTATCTTTTGAATTTGGATCTTTTGGATCTTTTAGCTTGATAGATTCCAAATGAAGCTAACTGAGCAGTTAGAGCTATTTTAGAACATATGTACCAAAGTTGTATCCTGAAAATGCCCAGAAGAATGCTATTCTTAAGTGTTTTATATGTGCGTTTTGTCTGCAGGTGGCAAATTTTTAAGGAGAGAAGCATTCAGCATGAACAAATATGACTAATAATTGTGCAGTATTTATTTGCAAACAGACAAGAGTTGGCAGCACAGAATACAAAGCAGAAATTATTGCATTAAAGAAGGGTTATGGGACTTTCCCCCTAACATTTTCATTTGTTTGGAATGTAAGAATTTTTTTGATATTTAAAAACCAGTAAACACTATGTAGTAAATTGAATCTAGGTGTGTGTTTTAATAATACGTCATCAATCTGATGATGAATAATGACGGTGCAATTCAGATGTGTGCTTAAGTAATTATTTTCAACATGTTGTCACCAAACTTTTCTATTAATGCTCATAGAATTTAAAGTATATACTTAACTGCCTGCTAATGCAGTTAAATGGAATATAATCTGTTTAATTTTTCTTTGTCTCCCCATTATCTGATACAGTACTTACAAATAATACACAAATACACATAGTATTTGCTTGGTAAATTATCTTTATCACTGAATTATTATTTTCAATATCTGCTAAATATGTTTTATATGGTAAATTTTTAAAACGTCACTCTTTAAATTTGTGATATCTAGCATTTTTTCCTTAGCCAATTGGCACTTTGTCTAATCAAGCAAAATCTTATTTTCCTGTAGTATATTTTCTACTTTAAATTAATTAATGATTGTTAAGCTGTTTCAGTAATAAAAATTGATAATTCCAGCTACAAGCTTTAATTTTTTTTCATCATACTTCTGGAAAATACAGGGTTTTTATTTCCCCCTTTTAAATTCTTCTACAAGATAAAAATCAAAACTTTTCCATCAGTTTGGTAAATGGTGGGGACTTGCTGTGATTCTGGAAGCTATTCCATTGGTATTTTAAATACCAGTAGAGTCACCCTTAGGTGACAGATTTTAGCAGACTTCATAACCCCAGTCACGGAATCAATCCACCTTATAGAGGGCCTTCCCCTCCAGTGCTGTCCCTCCACCCTCCCAAGCATGATGTCCTTCTCCAAAGACCGGACACTCCCTAGAACATGTCCAAAGTATGTTAGACAGAGCCTCAGAATCCTTGCCTCCAAGGAGCCACCCGGTTTAACCCTTTCCAGGGTTAAATCTGTTTTCCTAGCAGTCCATGGTACCCTCAATACTCTTCTCCAGCACCACAGCTCAAAGGCATCAATTCTCCTTCTATCCTCCTTGGTCATTGTCCAAGTCTCTGATGCATAACAAGTGACTGCAAAGACCATGGTCTGTATCAGACGCACCTTAGTCTCCAGAGAGATACCATTGCTCTTCACTACTTTGGAGAGGTCCCTAACAGCAGACTTTCCCATGGCAATATTCCTTTTAATTTCCCGACTACTGGTGCTAAGAGTGTTGACTGTGGAGCCAAGCAAACTAAAGCTGTGAACAATCTCAATCTCTTCACCATCTATCCTGATGCTGCCAATTGGTCCGGTGGTGAGAATCTGTGTCTTCTTAACATTGAGCCTCAATCCATATTGGAGGCTGCAGTCCTTGACTCTCTGCAGCAAGCACTTTAGGTCCTCCTCAGTTTCATTAAGCAGGGTTGTGTCATCTGCATAACGCAGATTGTTGATAGATCTTCCACCAGTCTTGACCCCACATTTCTCTTCATAGAGCCCAGCGTCCTGGATAATCTGTTCTGCATACAGGTTGAAAAGGTATGGAGACAGGACACATCCCTGCCGTACGCCCTTCCCAAGTTTGAACCATGCAGTGTTTCCTTACTCTGTTCTGACGACTGCCTCCTGGTCCAAGTATAGGTTTCTCATTAGAACCATCAAGTGTTCTGGGATTCCCATTCTTATCAGAGTCAGCCACAGTTTGTTATGATCCACACAGTCAAACACCTTTGCATAGTCAATTAAACACAGATATACATTCCTCTGGTATTCCCTGCTTTTAGCTAAGATCCATCTAATATGAGCTACAATATCTCTAGTATCAAGACCCCTTCTAAACCCTGCCTGGATTTCTGGCAGTTCTCTGCTGATGTGCTGTTCCAGTTATTTTTGGATAATCTTCGGTAGAATCTTACTTGCATGTGAAATCAATGAGATTGTTCTATAGTTTCCACACTCTGTTGGGTCACCCTTCTTTGAGATGGGAACAAATATAGATCTCTTTCAGTCAGTTGACCAAGTGGTTGTTCTCCAGATTTCTTTGCACAACTTGGTGAGCATGTCCAGGGCAGCATCTGTTGGCTGAAATATGTCAATTGGTACGCCATCTATTCCTGGGGACTTATTTTTTGCCATTTCTTTCAAAGCAGCCTAACTTCTTTCATCACCATAGGCTCTTGCTCATATGTTGTTTCATGAAATTATTCTGTGTCTGCGAAATCCTTTTGATATAGTGACTCAGTATACTCTTTCTGTCTTCTTTTAATACTTCTTGGATCATTTACTATTCTGCCGAAAGCATCCTTGATTATAGCAACTCGAGGTTTGAATTTGTTCTTCAGTTCCTTGGGCTTATGCTGAGCGAATTCAACCCTTTTGATTTTCTGACTCCAACTCCTTGCACATTTCATTGTAATATTTTACTTTGTCATCCCATGCTGCCTTTTGAAATCTTCTATTGTGAGTTCAAAGTATTAGTCAAAAACTTGTGAATCACAATAGAACATTATCGAGTTTGCTTAAGTTGTCTACATCATTGAGTAAAGCCAGTCACTGTACGAAGACAGTGTGTTTAGTGAGGCAGAGGGACATCAAGGGCAAGGGAAATCTTTAGTGAGAGGAGCTGCCACAGTAGCTACCATGATGGACTTGAACCTGCTGTTAATTAAGGATCCACAGGACTAAGCGACATTTAATTCTGTTGTCTTTAAGGTTGCCATGACTTTACTCGATTACGATTCAGAACTATAACACAACATAATATACTTACTAAATTTTCAGAATATGGCATATAAGAGTTATTTTACTAATATAATTATCTTTTTTTTACCTTTTTAAAAATTTTTATTTTGATGTGTTTACAAACTTTGAATACATTGTTTTTCACAAAAGATCCTTCCCATTTTCTTCACCCCACCCACCACCTAAAAAGAATTTTAGGTGCATGCAACAATCCAAAGGATAAATAAATTAAGGTCCAGAAAGGTGATAAGACTTTGTTATTGCATCAGGTTCTTGTTATTATATACCATTGAGCTGGAACCAACTGAGAACTCTCTAATAGTTTTTCAGAGGCACTAAATCACATGGGAGGAGATTGCCCAGGTTTCTCTTGAATAAAAGAAAATGGTTTATTCTAATTTTTTGTTGCACATTTTCTTTCACCCGCACTCCCCTCCCTCCCTCCCTGAGCCTTCCCCACAGTGCACCCCTTGTTTCATATTGTCTATCCTGAATTCAAACTGTGTTCTTTGATTTGACAGTACAATTCCTTACCATTAAGCCAGTTGAGAGTTTCTGGTGGCTTAGTGGTAAGGAGTTCTACTGCCAACCCAAAGGATCAGGGTTCAAATCCGCTAGCCAGCCATTCTGTAGGAGCAAGGACAGTTTCTCTTTGTGTAGTTTACTACCACTGAAAAGCTTCTCGAGGACCTGGCTCATGACATAAACCAGTTGTAGTTTGTTTGGTTATATTTTTTGAAAAGTAGTATTATAAGATTCCCCCCCTGCATTTTATGATGAACACTAAAAATATCATAATCATTATCACTATCCATTCTTTCTTCAAGAAATGGATTTTATTTTGTGTGTTAAGTATTTCTTTTTAAGATCCCTGGAACTTAAGATAATATTTTTTATTTATCCTGGCACCCTAGAACATTGTATAATAATTCATAAATTGATTATATGTCTTTGTTTTCAATACTTTATTTAAGGAATATGTATTAGTTTAAATTCAATTGTTTTGCTCTGAAAATGATTTCATTTTAGTTTTACATTTCAGATAAAAATTTTCCATACTTAGTACTAACTCAAAATTTAGGTTTTATGTGGTTTAATAATAGATCTTTTCCTCTTATACTGGCATATAATTTAATGTTCTCCTTTGTGCTTGTCATATACACAGAATTGCAATTTTAATTTTTAAGTCAGCTGATTGGAATTCATACCATATAAACCCAGAAAAATATTATATGTAGCTATGCAGCCACAATTTTAGTTTGCTTGGCTCCACAATTAACACTTTCAGTACCAGCATCCAGGAAATCAAGAGACAAATTATACTGGGAAAGTCAGCTGTCAGGGACCTCTCCAGAGTACTGAAGAGCAATGATGTCAATTGAGAGACTAAGGTGCTCCCAATCCAGGCCATAGTCTTTGCAATTGCTTTCTATGCTTCAGAGAGCTGGGTGATGACTAGGGATAATAGAAAGAGAATTAATGCCTTTGAGCTGTGGTACTGGAGAAGAGTGTTGAATATACTACAGACTGCTAGGAGAACGAACAAGTTCATCCTGGAGAAGGTGAAACCAGGCTACAAGGAGGCAGCTGTTCTTGGAGAGGTCCATCATGCATGGGAGAGTGGAGGGACAGTTCAGGAGAAGAAGACCTTCGATGAGATGGATTGATTCAGTCACTTGGGCAATCAGGGTAGGTGTGTCAGAGATAGTAAGACTGGCATAAGATAGAGAAGGGTTTAGGGTTCCTTCAGGTCTGTGACTTCAGACCTTCTCAACTGACATTGTAGGAGTCACTCTTACCTTCCAGGATCAGGACCTTGGACCTGCTGATTTGGTATCATGGGAGTCAGCCTGTCCCTCCTGGCCTTGGGGCTTGGACCTGCTGAGCTGGCATTTCGGGAGTCAATCTGACCCTCTAGGCCTGAGACTTTGGGCCTGCAGAGCTGGCATTGTGGGTTCAACCTGACCTTCTAGGCCTGAGGCCTTGCTACCTGCTAAGCTGGCCTTGTGGAAGTCAGCTTCACACTCCAGCTTCCAGGACTTGGGCCTGCTGAATTAGCATCTAGAGTCAGTTCAACCCTCCAGGTCTCAGACATTGGGCCTGTTGAGCTAACATCTATAGAGTCAGCAAGATTTTCCAGGTTTCAGACCTTGCACCTGCTGAGCCACCATGTGGCACTCCTAGGCATTCCAGACCCTGAATCAATCCACCTCATACCACCATCTCACTAAGGGATCTCCTGCCACCAGATCCACGATATCTGTGTGTTTGCTTAACCTCAAGATTTGCTGTTAGGGTTGTACTCACTTATCTGTCAGTTTCTTGTATTGCAAGGGGGAGATGATTTGCATGTTGCTTCTCATAGTAACTTAGATATGTATATATTTGCATATTTACTTTGTGCTCTTATGGATCCAGTGCTCATCTGTCAGATGCTGTACTAAAGCAGAGATTAAGACAGGCTAGGTAGAAGCGTTAGGCAGCCACTTCTGAAATAAGAGAACTTTTAAAACCCTGTGAAAAATAGTCCACAGTTACACAGGTAAACAAAGCATCAGAGGCAGAGCCATCAAATTTGAAAACACTAAAAAATGAAGAATAGCTGTAATGAAGAACATCTATCTACTAATAACTGGAGCACAGAACATAAAAGGTATGAATGTAGGAAAATTGGACATTGTAAAAAATGGAATGCATAAAGTTTAACATACTTAGTATTAGTGAGCTGAGATGAACTAGCATTTGCCACATTGAATCACACAATCATTTAATTTACTGTTCTGGAAATGAAAATTGAGGAAGACTGGTGTTGCATTAAGTTAGAAAGACTGTTTCAAGATCTATCTTGAAGTATAATGGTGTGAACCACAGAATACCATCCATATACGAAAAAAGGAAGATCTGTTAATATCATTATTATTCAAATATATGCACTAACAACTAAAGCTAGAGAAGAGGAAATTGAGGGTTTTTTACCACTTTTGCCAAAAAGAATTGTTTGACAAAAGAATTTAATGAAATAATATATGATTAAGAGGCAATGGTCATATAAACCTTTAAGTTGTGTTGCAGGAGAAGAGTGCTGAATATCTCTTGGACTTCCAAAAGAACAAATAGATACGTTTTGGGGTAAAGTGAAGTTGACTCACATATTTTGGGCATGTGAGAGGCTTTTCCATGGAGAGGGACTCTAATTGATCATAATCACATTACATAAAGACTTTTTTATCAAGCAAAATCGTAATTCCTTGGTACCCAAGCGATGAACCCATTTACTAGTTTTCTAAAACAATACAGTAAGTTTTTCTTAAACATATGCTCAGTAATTGGATTATCCTGAATTTGAAAATACATCTTACTAAAAGGAGAAAAACCTAACCAAACCCAAACAAATATAATATTTTATGATAACAGAAAGAAAACAAAAACAGTACACTTACTGGATCACATCCTTTTCATGTGCGGTAAGGATGTAGGAATGGAATAATACTTCCGGGAACAGAAAGAAAACATATGCTGTTTATCTCCCAGATTGATGAGTACAGCTCCATTGGAAGAATGAGTACTAATTAACTAATTAAGTAGTTCCCACCGTGATTCCTCAATGTAATTTTAGGCTAAATTGAAGTTTAGAGACTCGAAACCAAACTGCAGAAGCTTGTCATTTTAAGCTATTAAGAAAATACTGAGTGACATTAGGCTTTATTAGGCCACATAGCAAGTAGAAAGGAAGTAATGCAAAGCTAAATTTTTAGTGTAGAAGGCACGCAAAAAATGGCTTTGTTTCCTGAATGATCATTAAATTGACAAATATGAGTGATAATTACATGCTTTATTAATAAGAGACTGGTCTGGTTGTGAATATGCATCTCTGTCTAAAAGTTATATTGCTCAATTAAAATATACTCATGGTGAATATTCAACCTGTTTTCTAGTGGCAAAGCAAATTTAGTTAACTACATTATAATGAGGAAACAAGAAAATGAACTGTCCAAAATATGTTGCATAAAGTTAACTATTGTGTAAAACAGAATGGTGATGCTATTTGTTACTCCAGGGCATACAGTGCACTACAGATAGATTAGAACCTCAGAGGCGTTTGGATTGTAAAGTCCACTGTATAAATCTCAGTAGTGAAAATTTCATAGATTAAATATGAGCAGAGTTATCTAAAGATCCTAGGTTGTGAATATCAAATAACATAGAATTTCTCAATGGAGCCCAGTAAGCTTCTGCACTTCTTGTTCTCTATGCCTAGAGCTCTGGTGGCTTGTTGTTTGTGGTGGTGCTGTAGAGTTGAGTAGGACTCATAGCAAACCTACAAGCAGCAGATCTTAACCCCATCCTGTCCTGTGCCGTCTTCACATTTCCTGACACATTAAAGTCCATTACCAGTCACTGTGTCAGTCCATCTGGTTGAGGGTCTTTTTCTCCTATGACAACTCTCCACGCTTCCAAGCATCATGTCCCTCTCCAAAGAATAGCCCTTCCTAGCAACGTACCTGAAGTGTATGAGAAGTCTCATCATCCTGGCCTCTTAAGAACACTATGGAGTGTTCTTGCTGAACCCACTCCAAGACATATTTATTTGTTCATTTGGCAGGCCATGCGATGTTTAGAGCTCTTCTCCAGCACCACAGCTCAAAGCATCCATTCTTTTTTAAACAAATTGTTTTATAAAACTTTTTGTTTCAGTTGTGATTTTAACGTTCTTACACAACAGTGAGATTTTCATTCATTCATTGTTGCACATTTTACCCCCTCTTCATCCATTACCCCTCCCCCAGTTTACTGTTTTTTAAAAAACCATTCATTCATTCATTGTAACACAATTACCTGCCCCTCTCCCTCCAGTTCTCTTTGCAATGTACCTCTTATTCTGGGCTGGTGTTATACATATAATGCCTAATCATATATTCCTTTTAAACAGTTCTTTCCTTCATCTGTTCCAAGGCTATGTTCATCATCGATCCACTAATCCTATTCTCCTCCCAAGTCCTCACATCAATTCTTCTTCTGTCATCCCTAATCATTGTCTAGCTCTCATATGCATACATAGTAAGTGATCAGAAAGACCACGGCCTGAATGAGACACACTTTGGTCTTCAAAAATGACATCATTACTCCTCAGTGATTTGGAGAGGTCTCGAACTGCAGACTTTCTCAGTGCAATGCATCTCCTTATTTCATTACTACTTATACCATGGGTGTTAATCATGGATCCAAGTAAGATGAAGTTGTTGACAGTCTCAATCTTTTCTCTATCCATCATGATGTCGTCTATTGTTTCAGTGGTAAGAATCTTTGTCTTCATGACATTGAGATGCATTGAGTCCTTATTTCCTTCAGCATCTGTAAGCCGCCCTATCATTACGTGGAGATTTCCCCTACAATACACACCATATCTGATCACTCTTACATTCAAATTGTTTTTCTCTTTCCTCATTTTAATAAGTGCTTATTATATATGAATTCATTTTCTACTCCTCACCCTCACAATAACCATATTAGAATTATTTTCTCCTTGTGTAAACCTTTCTCTAGATTTTTAACTACAGTGGTCTTGTATAGTACTTTCCCTCTTGTGATTTTTTTTGAGCACAATGTCCTCTAGACTCATCCAGGCTGTGTAGCATTTCATTAATTCTTCATTGTTTTTTCAATGCTGTATAACATCCCTTCGGATGAATAACATTTTTTTTCTCTTGAATTTAGCAATGTCCTCCCACAAAACTTACTCTCATCTCTTTTTTTCCCTAATGAGATTCAAGGTTTACAGACCACACCATAGGAAAACTCCTCTTCTTATATTCAATTAAGGTTATGATGGCATTAAGGGAGTTGCATTCCACTCTTTTGCATAGATTCTACATTGCATCACTGCATGCATGTATTTTTTGAGAACATAATTTCCCAAATGCTACTCTATTTACAGAACCTTTGTTATTTCCAAGTTCGTCTTGAAAACAAACACAACTAGGATTTGCCTTCCCATCCCCCACCCCCAGATATTCTACTGCATTGTGAAAGGGTTTGGAAAATGCCCTCACATTTTCTTCTGATGTTTTTCTTTCATTTTAGAAATGTGGAATATTATGTGTGACTATATGAGGTCATATGTGTGTACATACATAATAAGGATGATTTATACCTCTGATACATGGTTCTAATGTTGTTGTGGTGGTATGCCATTGAGACAGTGCCTACCCATAGATGACCGTCCAGTATGTTTTCAGAGGTTATAAATCACATTGGAGGAGATTGACCATTCTTCTCTCACTTGGTTGTATGAGTAATGGACTCTTTTCCACATGACACAGTCTGCTCCATGTAAAATACAATTGTGTATAGAAAGATCACCTAAACATAGAGCTGTGACAGTGCCCTTGATGGTGAAAGCCTCCATCACTAGGAACTGAGACCAAATATTTAATGCAGTACCTTGCACATGTGTTGTTCTTAGTTGCTATCAAGTTGAGTATGACTTATAAAAACCCTATGAACAACAGGTCTGAACCCTTTACCTATCCTGTACTATGTTTATGACATATTCAAACTCATTGCTACAGTTACTGTGACAATCTATCTGGGTAAGGTTCAATCTCTTTTTTTGCTTATCTTCCACCTTTGAAAGTATGATGTCCTTTTCCAAGGAATAGCCTATCCTACGAACATTCCCAAGGTCTGTGAGACAAAGCTTTGCCTCCAAGAAGCAGTCTGGTGGTGCTTTCTCTAAGACATATCTGTTTGTCTTTTGGCAGTCCATGGAGTATTCAGTACTCTTCTCCAACACCACAGCTCAAAGACTTCTTCTTTCATCTTCATTCATTCTTTAGTATTTCTTCGGCCATCCTTATTCAATGCCCAGCTCTCAGTTGGATAATAAGTGATTGGAAAGACAATAGCACCAGAAAGAACTCTACTAAATATTACCAGAGCTGTAGTTGAAGATTTATTTTAAGTTTGAAATAAGCTAAACATTAGGTAATAATGGGCTATTTCAAGAACTTAATCTATTCAATTAATAAGAATTATGTACATATTATATAGCAGACACCTAGAACAGATGATATGTATATAACTTGATATTTATTACAAAGTAAATAAGCAGAGTATGATCATGGAAATTGTGTATGAAAGACAAGGACAGAAAAACACATATAATGAATATACAGTGTAATTTTAGTTAGCAATATGTGCTTAAAACAAAAATAAAGTTGATGAAGGGAGATTAATATTATATTAAAACTCTTGTTCCATTTTCAGATATTAAAACCTATTCTTCAGTTGTTGTTGTTAAGTGCCATCGAGTAGTAGACGACCCATAGTGACCCTATGAACAAAAGACCTGAACTCTTGTATACCTTTCATTGTTTCTCCAAGTTCATAGGGTTTCCGGAGGCAAGCTATATTGGAAGTGGATTCTTCAATTACCTTAATAAATATCTTGAATATCACTTGTATAATTCTCTTTCTTGATGCTTCTTTCTTAGATTAACAGTCAACATCCGTGGAAGCATCAAACAAGAATTAAAAAACATTCTGCATTTGGGGAAATGAACTGCAAAGTCTCTCTTTAATTAACACTTTAGAGAGGGGGATACAAAGATAAGCCTATTCCAAGCCAAAGTAGTTTCAGTCTCTTTATATGTGTGTGAAGTCTGGGAAATGGGAAAAAACAAAACAAAACAAAAAAACCACCCACAAAACTGTTGTTGTTGTTATGTGCCGTCAAGTCGTTTCTGACTCATAGCGACCCTATGCACAACAGCCCTAAACCCTGCTCTATCCTGCATCAACCACACCGCCGCTGACACACCCAACCCGATTACCCCAGTCACTGAATCAATCCATCTCATAGAGGGTCTTCCCCTCCTGCGCTGTCCCTCCA
>NW_006399854.1:6849378-6852954 GCF_000299155.1 Elephantulus edwardii | reverse complement strand
TTACTTCCCAGCTCCACCCTCCACCAGGATAACCCTTCTCATCTACCAAGTCCCTTCAGAAAATATCTTCCATTGTCCAACCCATGATCTGACAGGTGTATCTTAAGCTTTCTTGGCTTCTGTGATTCCAAAAACGTCGACTGCTGACATTTTTCTTTTGCCCCCAGTGTCTCTTGAGTTTAGTTGAGCTGTCTCCAAGGGAAGGTGCCGTGTCCTGTAGAACTCCTGAGTGGATTATGTTTCCCCGGAAATGCTGGGTACCTTTGAAAAATGCCTCTTCGTCTCTTATCTGGGCTGGAATTCCTTGTGCCCGCCCTCAAGTCTCCCTTCCGCCCAGGAGCACGCCGGAACTAGAAAAGAGTTTATACCATTAAATTGTGGTATTGATAAACAATAGTTAATATACCGTGGAATCCCAGAAGAACAAATAAATCTAACTTGGAGGAAGTACAGACAAAATGCCCTTTAGAAGAAAAAGATGGCAAAGCTTTGTCTCACTTATCTTAGATACATCTCCAAAAGGAATCAATTCCTGGAGAGAGACAGTAAGTACAGGGTCAGCGAAATAGGGGAAGAACTTCAAGAAGATGAATCAGTATAGTTACTGCAACTAAGGGCTCAAATATAGTAACAATTATAAGAATGACGATGCTTTGCTCTCTTATGCATAAAGTCACTGAGTTGGACCCAATCTGATGACACGTAGTAGCATCTACAATTCTTTGCCATTTCTCTAGATACCTACATTATGACAAATAACCCAACTAAATGAAAAAATAAAACACAAACCAAATTCAAAAAACTATCATACTAATTTAATTGTACCTCTAACATGCAGTCTTCCTGTGCTTTCTAGATAATGTCCCATGTATTTAGTGAGGTCTTTGCTCAGCTACTATGAAGGTACTTATCTATCAGACCTTTTACGAGGCATGTGGATGGGTAGGGGGTGTTAGTCGTAGGGTTGCACAATTTGAATTTAAAAAGCTACTTTTTGCTTGGCTTCGTGAGATTTTGCTCTTTGTACATCTTAGAATTTAAAGATTCAGTGGTGTCCTTCTGCACATTTCTGAAGGTCCCTCCCCCTCCACCTGACATTTTTATTTCTGATAATCTGCCATGAGCTACGTCATCACTGAGTTTATTTATACCCATGGTGATCATATAGCACAGAGTAGGATGATACTATGGGATTTCAGAAGCTGTGGCTAAAGAGTTGTACTGCCAACACAAAGGCAGGCAGTTTGAATCCACCAGCTTCTTTGTGAAAGATGAGCAGTCTCCTCCTGGGTGACTTTCAGCCTCTGAAAATCTACTGAAGGGTGGGCTAGGAGTCAATTCTGATTCAAGAACATATAACAAAACAACAACAATAACTAATATTTGAAAAGTGGACTGTCCTTCCTTTCTCCTGCTCTTCAGACCTTTCAGGTAGCAGCCAGCACTTAATCACTGCTCTGCTAGGGCTCCCTCTACCAGCAGTTTGAAGGAAGTAAGCATTCACTTATAAAAAGGGTGATGAGTTGCTCTTATTATGAGCTCTTCCCCAACGTTTTTGATCTACTGTACTGTAGTAACAAACATACAGAGTCTCCAGCAAAAAATCCACCAAAATAAACAAACTAGCTTACTCCCAAATCAAAGTCCAAGGGACAGACTTTATCCTGAGCTGCTTGGCTTTCCTCTGTGGAAGGGATGACTTGCTTCCTTCCTTCCTTCATTCATTCATTCCATTTGCCATTAGCTGCAAGAATTGAAAGCCGTGTGTATGTTTAAGAATTAATAGACATAGTGCTTCTAAGATACCCTTTCATAGTGGAATCCTGTGTTTGTGATGAAGAAAAGGAGAAATTATTCTTATACTTTGTATTAACAAGAACCAGATGATTCCCAGGTGGGCCATCACTATTTGAGTCAAAGCAATCCCTCTCTGTCAGTAAATGGCAGAGTCTGGAGATTGTTCTCATTCCAAAGTGCTTTCCTGCGTGGCACCTGATCCTATCATTTGAGAAAATATATTGAGGGTGATTTTTGTATGTTTATGAAAAATGAGCAGATTTTTTTTTTATTTTCTCTACTCTGACTCTTCTAAGAGAAATGAAAATAAGTGTTTGATTTTTTCCCCCAAGGGTTTACAATGTAGTTAATAAAATTCAAATCATTGGATCATTAAGTAATCACATGTCCCAAAGATAATGCCTATGGATTTAACCAGTTGGATCACTTGCTTTAATGGGTGCCCAGGGGCTATAGCAAGCATATTGCTATATGCTTCAATCTCTGATTTGTGGGTCCTCTTCATTTTCAGATAAATCATATGAGTTTTTCTGCCTAATGCCTCAACTAATTACAGAAAAGGCACTTCTATCACTCGGCAAGAGCTACATTATAAGCCTGCAAATTGGTAATAAAAATTAGCTCTCCTCCCCTTAGACCATGGCCACTCTTTTAAATTATCTATGATTTTTAACTAGTCAGGTCTTTTCCCTTGATGTTTAAAAACTCTTCGTTTTTTACCCTTCGGGTTATAATGTGCCAAATACAAAGCTACTTTTGTCTCCCATACTTTTGTCTTCCCCGTTTTCTTCTGTAATTTCTATCATAATTTTCTTAGACCTGTAGGGGCTCATCTATTTTCTATAATCTCTGGCTAAGTGTAGAATGCATAATTTTTTGATCTTTTTTTAAGGCCATTTAATTTTCTCTTAATGTTCTTACACCATGTGCATTGAGAGCAGTTAGAATTTATATCAAATTTGCCTTTTCCTCTATTTGTTTCTTTTATTACTTGGCCCAGAAATTATAAACAAAATGCTTTAATATTTTGTCCTTACATTTTCCAATGCTATCTTTAAGGGGGAGAAAAAGAATATTAGTTTTAAGTGGATTGTATTTGAAAATCACTTCCTATAGATGCCTTAATGTTCTGGACCTCTGGTGGCCTAGTAGGCCTAGCTGTGCTGCCACCCCAAAAGTGGGAGGTTTGTATTCGCTAGGCGTTTCACTGGAGATAGAAGACAGGCTCCTCCTATGTGATTTACGGCCTCCCCAAACCCCTTGTATCGTCAGCTGTGAGTCAGTTCCCACTTGACAACACATAACAACAGTATGGTGTCTTGCATGTACTAGAATCCTGGAGAATGTTTGTTAAATGAATAAGAAATTTACTGAAAATAGTTAAAGCATTATCTTTTTTTTCCTTTTTTTTTAAGTAGTCTGGAAGAAACTCAAATATGCTTACTTGATGATGAGAAAATGTCATTGAAAGGGAGAAAATAGACTATTCAATAAAGAAAAGGAAGAGATAAATGGTAATATATGGTTTCTGAGGAAAAGGAATTGGATGGTATCAAAGTATGATACCATCAAGAAGCTGACCTTGGAGGTGTCATTCAACACAAATGATGACTCAGCTGCAGGCTAGAGATACTTATGCAAATTATGTATTTGTCTTGATTCTGATAAGTCTCTATTGATGTGGGTGTTTTTTGTACTATTTTTTTAAATTTTATTTTAATAATTTTAATTTACAGAGATTTTGGATTTCCATTCATTCATTGCTGCACTTCTCTCCCC
>NW_006399854.1:6844630-6848596 GCF_000299155.1 Elephantulus edwardii | reverse complement strand
TGACTGGGGTGAGATGATATCTCATAGTTGTTTTGATTTGCATCTCTCTTAGAGTTAGGGATTTTGAACATTTCTTCATATTGTTGTGTAGAATAGAATAGAATAGAATAGAATAGAATAGGTTATGTACCATTGAGTGAGAGCAACCTACTGACTCATAGCTGTGCCTCCAGAGGGTTTTCAGAGGTTGTAAATTGCACTGGAGGAGATTGCATATCTCTCTCTCCAGTGGAGCAGCTGATGAATTTGAACTAATGCCTTTGCGTTGACACCACAACTTCTTACCACTAAGTCACCACATATAAGCTCTATCTCTCTCTCTGTGTATAATATTAAAAAGAAAAACCATGGGTTTTGCTATATTATGTTATTGTTGTTATATACCATCAAGTTGGAGCTGACTCACAGCTGACCCTCTAGCAGATTTACAGAGGAGATTGTCCATCTTTCTCCTCAGAGTAGCTGGTGGTCTTGAACTGCATGTCCTTGGGTTGGCAGCATAACTCCTTATCAGTAGGCCACCATAAATAGCTTCTTAACTATGTTATATAGTGCATATATATAAGTATGTGTATTTTATATAAGTAAAATGAATGCATGTAACTATACATGATATAAAGGAAATAAAGTTTTATTTCATTTCCTTAGGTCTTTTCCTCTTTCTTTTCATATACTATAATAACATTTGATGCATTTTTTCTTATATTGGAGCTTCATACTAATTTCATCTTCTTTCTCTGAATGTGCTTAATTTGTAATGGAATCCGGACTAATTTCAAAATTCCCAGTCCACGAGTTGGGCAAATAAAGCCCCAAATTGGAATTCTCCTTGTTGTGGTTTTTTTTTTCCTCAAGGAGATATATCATCTCATTGAATTGAAGTAGAAATTGAGCTGTCAATCAATTTTCACTCAACTGACACAGTTTGGCTTGAGTGTTAGCTTTGTCATATGAGCATACACAATATCAAACAGCTTTTTTTTTTAGGTTAAAAAATTAGTATATTTAAATATACAGGTTTGTTTTGGGTTGTTTCTTTTACAAAAATTTGTTCCTGTAGTGCTTCTATGGAATGGTTGGTTGGCTCCCTTTATGAAACATGAATTTGGTCTCTTTGTTCTCCTCAACTACCAAACCTATGGTTGAGCTCATAATTGATAGCTGATATACACAAGGACAGTTTCAGTATAGAGAAAGCTGGGAATTTTAAACCAGGTTTAGATTACAGGAAATGCTTTAGCTATATCCACTGAATGCAAAATATATTCACATTCATGATACATTTCTTCCATTCTACCCAGATCTCTTCCTCCGGCAACAAAGTAGGCTACTGTTGTTGGCTACTGAGTATAAACAATTTTTTTTAAGTTTTTTTTTTTAATTTTTTCATTATTTTTGTGTGAGTATACCGTCAAATCAGATCTGACTGGTACAGGAGGAGATTGTCCCTCCTTCCCTGGCAGAGCATCTGGTGGATTTGAACCGTGCACCTCTGGGATTGTAGTTGCAGCTCCTTGCCACTAGGCCACCAGAGCTCCCCGACTATAAACTATTTTTGAAAAATGTTTAAAAATTCCTCTGGTTGAGTTCTCAAGTTTAGATTTGTTGCTACTCTTGTGGGTTCCTGAAGTATTCTGTGTAGTATTTGTGACACTGAACAGAAATGGTTCATCTAGTGAAAATTGGCTGTTTTACAGTGAGTTTTTAGGGTTTCCTTTGTTTGATTCCCTCCCCCCCCCAACACAGCCTAATATTATTCAACTCTTACAAACTATAACATGTCCTGTGGCAGGAATATAGATTAGAAAGCAGTTGGAGTAAGCAGGCTAAGGGATATTGCAAGTCAAGACCAGGGTAATGGTGGTTTGGATAGGAGAAGGGAAATTTCTAATGTATAAGGGATCAATTGAGTCCAGTCTCCAAGATTATAAGGAGGACATGGGGAAGTTAAAGCACATATATAAATTGTGAATGCTGTTAACTCTTAGGTAATGTATTTCTGCTTCTTCACAATGTTAATGACAGCTGTCAGGCTTAGTGATCCAACCTCTTCATGTAAATGCTCAGTCTTAACCTACTGTCAGCTTCTATACTACCTGACAGGAGCCCTGAAGATCTTTTTCATCCCATGCTTATTACAGTTGACATTTCTGTCACAGTGATGTGCTCAGTAGAATGAACTTGATATGGCTTTATTCCACACATGTCAAACGTTGGCAGCGATAATTTATTGAAAAGGTGAACATTTAGTACCAAGTGTGATTAAAGAAGAATAAGACCTAGTAATAAGGTAGGTGGTAGAGTAATAGAAGTGCTATTCATTTTTTGTTATTAAGAGGAACAATTCAGTAATATATTCTGCAGGTTTCGTGGGATACAAAATGTTGCTAGAGAGGCAGAGACAGTTTGTATCAAGACTTACAGTCTTCAAAATGTATTGAAAAAAAAAGTATTGAAAAAATGTAATTTCTGTTATTTTAGAAGATTGTTTTGACTCCATTCATTATAAGATGTTAAGAACTTACTAGCCAGTTTATGGGGTAAAAAAACCAAACACTTTTTTTGCAGCCAGAATAGTCAATTTGTACAGTTTAGGGACCTGAGAAATACCAGTAGAATCTGCTTTTTAAATTTCAAGATGTTGGAATTTTCTCATGTTTCTCTATTTCATTATATGTATTTTGTTCCTTTAATTTTGAAGTTCAGATAGATTTACATTTTCTAATCTTGTGATAATTGGTGTTTAATAATTTGGCCTTGTTTAAATGCAAAATGGGATATTATTTTAAAGAGTTCAAGTTGTTTAAATAACTTTATTTAAGATTATATGAACAGAAGTTTGATTACCCCAATAAGATTTAATTCTTATTTGTGAAATACATCATCCATAAAGATAGAAGAGAAAGAAAAGAATAGAAGTGGATGTCAGGAGAGACTCTGAAAATCTCACTATAGCATCAAAAATTCAAAACAAAGGGAAAAGAGATGAACAGAAGATTTCAAAGGGCAGCTTGAGAAGACAAAGCAAAACATTATAATGGAATGTGCAGAGCTTGACGTGGAGAATAAAGAGGGAAGAACTTGCTCTGCATTTCTCAAGGTGAGAAACTTAAAAACAAATTTAATATTGAATGATGCTTATTGTGCACATACAGCATCTTTATCTAGAGCAAGAAGCTGCTGTGCAAAAGTGGCAAGGGAACACTATATAGTTTAATATATATATATAAAAAAAAGATGTGTATTCTGGTTGTATCTTTCCCCCATATCTATTCAGTCTGTATGCTGAGCAAATAATTAATGAAAAAGGACTCCATGAAGAAAAAGGTGGCTTCAGGATAGGGAGAAGACTCATCAAAAAACTGCATTATGCAGATGTCACAACTTTGCTTGCTGAAAGTGAAGAGAATATGAATTAGTTGCTGCAGAGGAGCAAGGACGACAGCCTTTTTTGATTGTGTCTTAACATCAAGAAAGCAAAGGTCTTCACTATAGGACCAACTCTCAACATGATAAGTGGAGAAAGGATTAAAGCTGTCAATAATTTCACCTGGCATGGATAAACAATCAGCACCTTTGGTCAGGAAATCAGGAGACATACTGCATTGTGCAAGTCTGCTGTCAGGGACCTCTCCAGGATGCTGAAGAGTAGTGATTTCAGTTTAAAGACTAAGGTGTGCATGATTCAGGCCATGGTCATCTGTTATGCATCAGAGAGCTGGATAATGAATAAGGAAGAAGAATGGATGCCTTTGAGTTGTGGTGTTGGAGAAGAGAGCTGACTATCCCATGGACTGCCAAAAGAACAAACAGATGTGTGTTGCAAAAAGTGCAGCCACCATAAATGACATCCAAGTAGATATATGCGTACCCATGTTTATTGCGACTTTGTTTACAACAGCAAGGAGTTGGAAACAACCTAAACGCCCATCAGCAAATCAATGTGTAGAGAAGCTGTGGTATATT
>NW_006399854.1:6824156-6844186 GCF_000299155.1 Elephantulus edwardii | reverse complement strand
TGGAATTCAAAAATCTCTGTAGATGTTCATTGAAATGAAAAATAAATAAATTTTTTTAAAAAAGTGCAGCCAGAATGCTTATCGAAAGCAGGATATTTCCTGTTTTGGGATATGTAGCTAGGTGAGGCTATTCCTTGGAAAGGGACATCATGCTTGGCAAGTTGGAGGATTAGAAAGAAGGCCCTCAAGGAGATGAATTGACACAGTGCTTTCAGCGATGGGTTCTAGTGTATCAAAGATGATGAGGATGACACAGGACAGGGCAGGATTCAGGTCAAATGTTCGTAGGGTCACTATGAGTCATACTCAGCTTATGGCACCTAACAACAAAAGGAAGCATAAAAAGAAGATGGAGCGGATACACAGAGCCAACTGTATAAAAGGAATTGACTGACACTGAAAAATTTTAGGAAGTACTGTATGAACAGGTGACAATACTAAAGAAGGAAGCTGAAGCTACACTGAAGACATTGTAAGAAAATAAGACTTCAAGAATCAATGGGATACTGATTGACATGTTTCAAGTAACAGATGCAGGCCTGGATGCCCTCACTATTATATGCCAGGAAATTTGGAGGACCGCTTTCTGGTCAACTGAAGATAGATTCAACTGAAGGTAGAAACTATTAAACAATATTAACATTCCCATTCTAAAGAAAGGTGACCCAACAGAGTGTGGAAATTATCAAACAATATCATTAATATCACATGCAAGCAAGATTCTGCTGAAAATTATCCAAAAACATTTGGGACAATAAGTCAACAGAGAACTGCCAGATGTACAGGCTGGATTTAGAAGAGGTTGTGGTACTAGGGATATTATAGCTAATGCTAGATGGATCTTGGCAGAAAGCAGAGAATACCAGAAGAATGTCTATCTGTGCTTCATTGACTATGCAGAGGCTTTTGACTGTGTGGATCACAACAAGCTATGACTGACTCTGAGAAGAATGGGAATCCCAAATCATTTGACTGTGCTTATGCAAAACCTATGCTTGGACCAAGAGGCAGTCATCAGAACAGAGCAAGGAAACACTACATGGTTCAAAATCAAGAAAAGGGTCTGTCAGGGAGTGTATTTTGTCTCCATACTTTTTCAATCTGTATGCAGAACAGATCATCCTAGACGCTGGGCTGTATGAGGAGGAATGTGGCATCAGCATTGGTGGAAGAGGAACAAAAACCTGCATTATGTGGATGACACAGCCCTGCTTGCTGAAACTGAGGAGGCCCTGAAGCACTTGCTGCAGAAGGTCAAGGACTGTAGCCTTCAATCTGGATTGAAGCTCAACATCAAGAAAACAAAGATTCTCACCACTGGGTCAGTTGGCAGCATCAGTACGGATGGTGAAGAGATTCAGATAGTTTATAGTTTTAGTTTACTTGGTTCCACAGTCAACACTCTTGGTAACAGCAGCCAGGAAATCAAGAGACAAATTGCATTGAGAAAGTCAGCTGTGAGGGACCTCTCAAGAGTACTAAAGAACAATGATGTCAGGCTGGAGACTAAGGTGTGCCTGATCTAGGCTATAGTTTTCATAATTATGTGCTATTTATCAGAGAATTGGGCAGTGAATAGGAATGATAGAAAGAGAATTGATGCCTTTGAAATGTGGTGCTGGAGAAGAGTTTTGAATATACCATGGACTGCTAGGAGAACAAACAGATTTGTCCTAGAGAGGGTGAAGTTGGAATGCTCCTTGGAGTCAAGGATTTTGAAGGTTTGTCTGACATACTTTAGGCATGTTGTGAAGAGGGACTGGTCCTTGGAGAGGGACATCATGTTTGGGAGAGTGGAGGCATGGCACAGGAGAGGAAGACCCTCGATGAGATGGATCGATTCTGTGATTGAGGTGGTGGGAATGAGACTTCGGAGACGGCGAGGTTGGCACAGTATAGACCGGTGTTTACTGCTCTTGTACACAGGGTTGCTGTGAGTTGCAAGGAACTTGATGGCACATAACAAAAACAATAATATCATCCGTTGTTGTTGTTTTTATGTGCCGTTGAGTCACTTGTGACTCACAGCAACCCCCTGCTCTATCCTGTGCCAATCTCACTGCCTCTGACACACCCATCCCTGTTACCCCAGTCACTGAATTAATCCACCTCATTGAGGGTCTTCCCCTCTTGTGCCATCCCTCCACCCAAGGACCTGTCCCTCCTTAGAACATGTCCAAAGTATGTGAGATGAAGCCCCAGAATCCTTATCTCGAAGGAGTAGCCTGGTTTAACCGTCTCCAGAATGAATCTGTTTGTTTTCTTAGCTGTCCATGGTACATTCAATACTCTTCTCCAGCACCACAGCTCAAAGGCATCAATTCTCCTTCTTTCTTTCCTAGTCATTGCCCAACTCTTGATGCATAACAAGTGATTGAAAAGACCATGGCCTGTATCAGACACACCTTAGTCTCCAGAGTGACATATTACTGAAGGTCATTAAAAAATGGCTAGAACAGTACATAGATAGGGAACTTCTAGAAGTTCAAGCAAGACTTAGAAGAAGCCATGACACACCAACTATCACTGCAGGTATCATTTGGGTCCTGGTTGAAAGTAAAGAATATCTCTTAAGAATGTATATTTATGCTTTCTTAACTATGCAAAAGCATTTGACTGTGTGGATCATAAGAAGTTATGGCTGACTTTGAGAAGCCTGGCAATCTTAGAGCACTTAATTGTTCTTGTGTGAAGCCTACACCTAGACCAATAAGCTGTTGTGTAAACAGAGGAAAGAAACACTACAGAGTTTTAACTTAAGAAAGGAATGTGTCAGGGTTATATCCTTTCTCCATACCAATTTAATCTGTACTGATCAAATTGATCAAATTATTCAAGAAGCTGAACTCTTTGGAAAAGAATGCAGCATCAAGATGGGAGGAAGACTCATCAATAACTTTTGTTATGCAGATGGCACAACTATGCTTGCTGAAAGTGAGGACTTGAAGTGCTTGCTGAGATTGCAACTCAACATTAAGAAATAAAAAATTCTTATTGACTGGAATGAAATGCAACATCATGATAGATGGCAAAAACGTTGAAATTGTCAACAAGTTCATTTTACTTGGATTCACAGTGAACACCCTTTGTACCAGCAGTCAGAAAATTTGGAGACATATTTCACTGGGAAACCTGCAGTCAGGGACCTCTCTAGTCACTTGCTATTTATCTGAAAGCTAGACAATGAATAAGGATGATAGAAGAAAAAATGATGCCTTTGAACTATAGTTTTGGAGAAGTGTACTGAATATTCCATGCACTGCCAAAACAATAAATAAACATGTCTTACAGAAAGTACAGCCAACATGTTCCTTGGAGGCAAAGATGATAAAGTTTCACTTCACATACTTTTAGCATGTTGTTAGGAGAGACTATTCCTTGGAGAGACACGTGATGCTTGGAAAGGTGGAACATCATCAAAAGAGAGGAAGACCCTTAGCCAGATGTACTGACACAGTGATTGCTGCAATGGTCTCTAGTGTGTCAGGAAATGAGAAGATGGCACAGGATAGGACAACAACAGATCTCTTGTTCATAGGATCACTGTGAGTCATAGTCACTCAAAGGCACCTAACAATAACAACACCAGTTTAAGTAATTAAAAAACTCAAAAGCAACCCATAACTTTTGAACCAATTCCAATTCATAACCCAAGTATCAGGTGGAGTAATATTTTCACACGGAATCTCTCACAGGGTGGCTGATGGATTTGAGTCAGCAATCCTTCAGTTAGGTGTTGAATACGTAATCATTATACCTATCATTGTACACATTGTTTCTTTGCAGAAAGTGAATACTTGAATCATTTACTGAAGAAAATGCCTTCAACATGCATTACGTCTCAATATCATCAGTTGCTGTTTTGTTATTAAGTGCCGTCGAGTTGTGGGCAACTCATAGGGACCCTATGAATGAAAGATCTGAACACTTGTGTAACTTTCATAATTTCTCCACGTTTATAGAGTTTCCAGAGGCAAGCTATTTCAGAAGTGGATGCTATTCCTGCTTCCAAGCTTGTTTTAATTGGGAAGCTCTGCCAAACATTATCCACCATGGATAACCACGATCACATTTGAATATCATCAGTAGGCCTCCATAATTCTAGAAATTAGTGGCAATATAAGACCCAGAGTCTGGGTAAGTCAGAGGG
Organism: Elephantulus edwardii; assembly: GCF_000299155.1. Taxonomy (NCBI): domain Eukaryota; kingdom Metazoa; phylum Chordata; class Mammalia; order Macroscelidea; family Macroscelididae; genus Elephantulus; species Elephantulus edwardii. Next base: position 6,840,036 of record NW_006399854.1, on the reverse strand, counting down.
CCTCTGTGTTTTCTCTCTCGGCAAGCTTTGGTCAGAAAAAACAACATACACTATTCAAAGCTCTACTGTCATTCATCTTGTACACAGTCAAGCTGCACTCTGCCTCATTTATCTTATGGTCAAGTTCAAGCTTGCCCTTATTGTCTATCATTCACACTTGCTCTTCTTGCTGTTAAATACATTTCATGAACAGTTCCTTCTATATATCCACCTGCTGTATTGTTTTATATAGCAACCACCAGTTTTTAGATTTGTTAAAAATGTATTTCTCAAATACAATAGCATTGTTTTGTAGCAACAACCTCAGTCAGTGCCTCAGTGTCTGCATCTACTGCGTGCTGCAGTGACTGCAGAGTGGTTTTCATGGAAATCTTAAAAATGTTTATAGGTTTCCTGTGAACAGAAGAATTCCAAGAACAAACAAGAAAAATGGTGTCTCTACTGCATGAGTTTGCAGAGCTTTTGATATGCTAATGTTCATTGTGATATGCTAATATGTATTGTGATATGCTAATGTAAATTGAGACTCTCCAAGGAGTGATAACTAATGTACAATATTAATGAAACTTATTTGATACAGAAGCTATTCTTTGAAACAGAAACATCTGTTACCATCACAGAAAATTAATGTTCCAATAGAATACCATTTACCAATTTTGGATTGCTCTGCTAAAACAAATTCTTTGCCTTTACCAACTCTTCTTCTCTGTGATGCTCTTCTCCTCACTTCAATATATTTTCTAAAATGTATTGCCCATTTTATTATTTTCTTTTAAAAAGAAAATGTTTTATTTTAATTCTTTTCTATTGTTGCACATTTTCTTTCACCTGCACCCCCTCCCTCCATCCCTTGGTCCTCCCTACAATGCACCCCTTGTTTCATATTGTTTTCATACATATAATGCCTAAATATATTCCTGTTAGATAGTTCTTCCCCTCATCTGATATAATGCAGTGTTCAATATCTATCCACCCTTTTCCCATTCTCTCTCCACTCTCCCCAAATCTGTCCTATTTTCTAACAGGGATGTTATGTAGTATTTGGCCTTTTGTGACTGAAATTTTTCACTCAGCATAAAGTCCTCCAGGCTCCCCCCATGTTGTGGAATGTTTTACGAGTTCATTGACAAAAGTCAATTGAGTTATAGTTGGTCTAGAAATAAAGAAGAAAGTTATTTTCCCCAAAGAAAAGAGTAAAGGAAATTGTCAGTGATGATATGCTGATCTAAGTCAGCAATAATTAAGTTACCCCAAGATTTTGATATAGTTTCCACTATAAAAGTAAGCTTTTAGAACACTTTTTCAAATGTAGTATTTTTTTATTTGTTTCTTACTGAATTGATAATTTATCAGATTTCAGATATATAAGTGCTAATGACTTTTAAAAGTACAGGAAAAGTCAGTCATTCTTGTGCATAGAATTTTATTGCAATCAATATGCTTCAATTTGTAGTTAAGAATAAAAATACATAATTACAACTCAGTATGTACATATATCTCATATTATTTAGCACTTTAACACAAGCACTCAAAAATGTGTGTTCATTGAATTAATGAATATTCTGTTTTAGCCAATTCAAGCATAGTCTAATTATAGTTCTAAAGAACCACCCTTAAATGTTTTCAAATGTTCATACAATTTAATACATCTTCTTGATCCATACAGATATTCTTAGCATTTTATCAGATAATGGACGTAGTTCAGTGTAGTGGCTTTTATTTTTCATGTTAATTGACAACTTTGTGGATATTCCACTTTGTTAAAGGTTTTCTAGTTATTTATGTGTGCTATGAGGGAAATAGATTATCTTGGTCCTGCCTTAAAGAGCTTAAAGCACAAATTTATTCAAGGATTATATTTCCTTTTCTATGATGAACTGGTTTCTGTGCATTACATGAGATTATAAAGGTAGTAATATAATTCATATACCACATCAGACAGCATAATCACATTAATGCTCTACTATACTCACATGGTCAGAAATAGCCTTACATGCCTTTATTTGTAGCCAGCCTAAATTAGCTTTTTTTTAAATTCACAGAGAGCCACTCTGATTTTGATGAAAAACTTGTGGGTGTAGTTAATGACATAATTTCTTCTTTTCAGTAGTTTACATGTCTAGGTAGGGAGTAATAAATCAGTTTAAAAGAATAAAATCTAATGTCTGATAGATCATTGATACACAAGCCTTCCTCATTTGTCTCATTACATTTATCTTAGATGTTTACCTAGGATGTCTCTATCTTAGGATGTATGAGGAGACACTAAACATTTTTAACAGGAGAAATTAAGTGCCAAAAAGAAACATTTTAAGATATTTTCCCTGATGGTTATGTGTAAACAAAGAGAGCTTAGAGATAGGGGACTAGATAGACAACCTTATCTGGAATGTTAAAAAAAGAAGGCTATGAGGATAAGGAACAATCTGAAAGGAGAATTTTTTAAAAAAAAATAATAGTAGTAGCTGATTCTATAAAGAGAATCATAGAGAAAGATAAACTTGCAAAGACCCATGGTGACCAGTAATGCTCTTGATTAAACTATCTACCTGGCAAGAGCATTTAATTTTAACTCTGAAAATTTGCAATTTTCTTGGCATTTCTGCCATTTAAAGTGCTGTATCAGAATGGACCTCAAACCATCCTTTCTGAAAATGAATGCAGCATCATTCCTCTTCAGTTTGTCATTGCTGACCTGGTACACTATACAATTGCCGAGTTAAGATGACAAATATCAGTCTATTTCAGCTTACTAATAGTGATTTAGGTGGTTCTGGTGGTGTAGTGGTAAGAAGCTTCACTGCCACCCTAAAGGCACTTGGTTCAAATTCTACCAGCTTCTCTGCAGGAGAAAGATGGGCAATCTCTCCCCTTATGATTATACTGCCTCTAATAACCTGCTGGAGAGTCAACTATGAATCAGTTGTGAGTTGATGGTTCATAACAATAATGAGGACTTGTAATGATATAGCTTAGTGGTAAAGAGTTATAACCAACCCAAAGGAATATGGTTTCAGCTCACCAATTGTGACAAAGATGGGAAATCTCCTCCTGTGCAATTTACTGCCTCTGAAACATCCATTGGATGGTCAGCTATGGGTTTCTTCTTACTCAACAATACAGAACAACAGCAGCACCACAATGGCAGCTCAGTGGTAAGGAATTATGCTGGCAATTCAAAGGCATGTGGTTCGAATCCAGTGGTTAGCTGTTCTGTTGGAGAAAGATAGGCTTTCTCCTCCTATGCAATCTATAGCCCTTGAGAACAGGCTGGGGGGTCAGGTATGAATTGGTTTTGACTTGATGGCCCATACCAACAACAAACACAAAGCCTAAGACGTCAATCTGTATCCATTGTAGTTAATTTTTACAACTTCCGGGTTTCCTACATTCACACTCTGTCTGATATTCCAATTATTAATGGACATTTGCAGCTGTTTCTTCTAATTTTAAGCTATGCCACATCAGCAAATGAAGGGGAAACTTTATTGCTCTGAGTCATTAAGGTATTCTGTACTTTAAGGAGACTACTCTTCCCCAGTCATATTTTGAGTGCCTTGCAACCTGAGAGTCTCATCTTCTGATCCTTTATCAGACAATGTTCTGCTGCTCTTAACAGTGTTTTGAGGGTTGGACAGTGAATAAGGAAGACAGAAGAAAAATTGATGCCTTTTAATTGTGATGTTGGTGAAGAATGTTAAATGTTTTGTGGACATCCAATGAGGATGTTTTTAGAGGCAAAGATGGTAAAACTTCATCTCATATACTTTGGATGTGTTGCCAGCAGGGTCCAGTCCTTGGAAAAAGACATCAGGTTTGGAAAGGTCAGCAAAGAGTGGAAGATCCTTGACTAAATAGATTGCCATAGTTAGAGCATGACAGAGATCATGAAGATGGCACAGAATAAGACAAAGTTCTGATGTTCGACAAATCACTATGTGGTTGTTGTTGCTATGTGCTGTCGAGTCACCCACATGCGACTCATAGTGACCAGATGCACAGCAGCTAAGAAACCTGCCTGTCCTGAGCCGCCTCATTAACTCCAACACACCAGCTCCCAGTGCCCCAATTAGTGTATCAATCCATCTTCTCCAGAGTCTTCCTCTCCTACAAATTTCTATGAGGGGTAGTGAAATCGAGGGCACCGAACAACAACAAGTATTTTGATGTTGATGGCCAGTCCTGCTTCTTAGTCTATCTTAGTCTTGTCAGTGGCCTTGGAACCTGCTGATATATTTTAATTATACTAGCTTATTTACAAAACTAAAATACATTGTTTTCCAGAACAGATTCTTCCAATCTCTCTCAATCTCTCCGTCAAATTGTACAATTCCATGATTAATACCCCCATCTCCCTGCACATCTTCCTCCCTCTGCTTCTACCCTCTTTTGGATCCTTATTCTCATTTTACAATAATGGTTTTATACAATATTTGTCCTTGTGGTACTGAGTTGGTTCACTCAGCATAATGCTCTCCAGAGCCTCCCAAGTTAGGTAAATCTGCAAAATCATTGCTCCTACATATGCTACCTGCTGATATTTTATATACCAGAGCCATAGCTTCCAGGATCGTAGCGTACAGCAGCATGACAAGCTGAGAGACAACTGACGGGTTTATAATGAGGAAAGAATGGTAAATTAGTGTATAGACGTGTGGGATGGTGCATAGATACTTCATAATAGCATTCACTTAACCACTTTTTAATTAATTCTACATATCTGAACTATCCAAATATTACTTTTATAATCATATTTCCTCATTGCAAAAATTCAAGTAATACAGAAAAGTTTAAGAGAACAATTACCCATTGCTCCCATTGCTTAAATATAACAATTATTTACATTTTACCAACTTCCTTTCAGGTGTGCCTAAGTTTATAGTTGTTGTTATGTGCCGTCGAGTCGCTTGTGACTCATAACAGACCTAAACTCTGCTCTGTCCTGTGCCAATCGCACTGCCTCTGACACGCCCATCCCGATTATCCAAGTCACTGAATCAATCCATCTCATAGAGGGTCTTCCCCTCCTGCGCTGTCCCTCCACCTTCCCAAGCATGATGTCCTTCTCCAAGGACCAGTCCCTCCTTACAATGTCCCAAATATGTCAGATGAAGCCTCAGAATCCTAGCTTCCCCACATTCCTATGTACAATTACAAAAAAATTACAACTATTAAAAAACTCTAGGAAAAAGATAAGTGATCTTATTTTTCTAACAAAATGTGAAATCAAGATTTTGAGTATATTTATTTGTAAACTATCAAATTTGAACATTTATGCTCCTATTCTTGTATTCATGGCTTTAATTAGTATTTTTCTTCATGATATTTTGTGATTTTACACCTGTTAATATTTTTATCCTCCATCTCTTTAGAAAATAAATTGGGCAAAAAATATTCTCTGTCATATTTGTATAAGGATGTTGTTCCTTCTGTACTTTTGCTTCACTTTACTCTGTAGGAAGGACCTTTTACAATTAATTCAACTTTTTTACTGTATTCAGAACTGCACAGTCACCAAAGAAATAACATGAAATTGAAAATGTACTAGCTTTCAGAAATTCTATTGTATTTTCAGCAAGCTTTTGTGTGTCAAAAGTGTGAGAATGGCACAGGATAGAACAGGGTTCAGATCTTTTCTCATAGGGTCTCTTTGAGCTGTACTAGACTGGATAGCACCTAATAACAGCAGCAACATGTCAATATACAGAAACATTTTACAAGCAACAGAAAAGCAAATATGTAATAACTGTACTAAGAAGTAGTGATATATTGGTAAGTTCTACAGAAAAATATAGAAAATCTTATGACATGGAATAATTTAAAATGGCTTTATAAGGGATTCCTAGGCTCTGAGGTGTAAATGGTTCTGGATCTAGCATTTAAAAAACAAGAATGTCAGTTTAAAGACTAAAGTGTCCCTGATCCAAGCCTTGGTCTTTTAAATTATTGAAACTTGGACAACAAATAAGGAAAATTTAAGAAGAATTGATGCCTTTGAATTGTGGTGTTGCTAAATATATTGGAAATTCCATAGACTACAGAAAGAACAAACAAATCTGTCTTTTTAGTAAGTGTAGCCAGAGTGCTCCTTAAAGGCCATGATGGTGAAACGTTTCCTCACTTACCTTGGGCATATATTCAGAAAGAATCAACCTTGGAGAGAGATAAACCAGCAAAGGTAGAGAGTCGGTGAAAACTAGTAAGACTTTCAGTGAGCCAGACTGACCTGGTGACTACTCCAACGGGCTTGAGCATGACCGAGAGCATGAGAAGGGTGCAGGAAACGGCAAGCTTCAAATCTCTTGTTCACAGTGTCGCTATGCATTGTACTTGACTTGAATACACTCAGCATCAACAACTAAGAGTATCCAGGTTTCAGGAAACATGGAGGAAAAGAGTATTTCCACTATGGAGATACTTATTATTTAGTGATTAATGTGTACGGAATGACTGAAAAACAGTGATTGAAAGCCACAAAGATTTTGGGTCTGGATTTGTTTTCTCATAATACTGTGGCTCATTTGGGCATGTGGATCTTCTGCTGATCTTTCTCAAGCACACTGAGGCAGCTGCATTTAACCGACATTGTGGCTGGCAAGAAGGTTCAGCTGGGAACTGAGATAACGAAGTCTGTATTCTTGTTGGCTTTCAATCCCTCAATGCAACTCAGGCTTCTTCAGAGATGGTGATTGTATGGCAGCATTCCCAGAAGATAAAAGCAAAGACTCAAAGTACTTTAATGTATAGTCTTTGGAGTTTTCATAATATCACCTCTGCCACCTCTGCCACATTCTATTAGCCAAAGAAGTCACAAATCATACCCAGATTCAAAGAAATAACTTTTTTGTGAGTGTGTGTGAGAAGTGATAAAGCCTCAATGTAATGTAATGTGCGTACTAGAGTGAGTTTGTGATCATGTTTTAGAACTCATCACAAAGAATGTGCATACGAATTTGGAAGCAGTGATGAGTTGTTGAAAGTCAGCAAAAAGATAGGTCACGACACTACTTATCACTGTAAGAAGCTTGTGTCTGTTCCATTGGCATCAATCTCAAAAGCCCTAGGTTCCCAATTAAGATGTTGGTAGTGCCATTAAACTCTTAGATCAGTAAAATGGGTGTTTTGGCAAATAACTATTTCAACATTGTGTTAGATATTGTATTGCTTAGTTTTATACGTCAAGTAAGAATGATTGAAGTCTGGTGGCATAGTCTATAGAGAATTACACTGGTAAACCAAAGTCTGCGTGTGTGGGTGGTTTGACTCAACCAGTATTCTGTGGAACAAAGGTGGACAGTCTCCTCTCAGTGTAATTTACAACCATAAAAACCACTGGTGGACCAGCTAGGGTTAACATTCATTTTATAGACTGTGATGCAAATAATTTCATTTTATTTATTACAAGCATCAGGGAAGTTATTTGCATATATAATTGCCGAAAAGCTAACATTTCTGGGAAATGTAAATGCTTATCTGTACAGAGGAGCTCTGATTGCCTAGTGAGTAAGGAGTTGCACTAACAACTCAAAGGTGGACATTTTTAATTTACTCTCCTGTAGAGAGAGATGAGCGATCTCCTCCCATGTGATTTACAGTCTTGTAAGCCATCTGGAGGGTCAACTATGATTTAGTTTTGACTTTACAGCCATAAGTTGTTTCTCTAGCATAAAATAAAAGAACATTCACAAGTAAAAGAGATTCAACCTTTCATCATAATGGATTTTCATCATACTGGAATCACTGTTTTCTGATTAAGTCTTACTTATAGTTGATAATGATGGTATCATAAATAATTGTAGCAGCTGTCTCTTTGCAGTTTATAATTTAAAGGGAATAGATACAACTTATGCCATTACCATCTAGTCATTAAATCAGATCAAAATGTGTTTGTGCGCGCATGCACGCGTGTGTGTGTGAGAGAGAGAGAGAGAGAGAAAAGGATGGTAGAGAAAGTGTGTTTCTCCAAACATAAAAAATACCTTAGAAACAAAATATTGTTGTTACTCTTATGTGTCATTGAGTTGACTATGACCTGTAGTGACCCATGAATAACAGATTAGAACCCTGTCCTATCCCGTACCATCCTCACAATTTTGAGCCTATCATTACAGTCAGTGTGTCAGTACATCTACTTGAAGGACTTCTTCTCTTTTACTGACATTTCTTTTCTCAGCATCACATCTTTTTCCAAGGACTAGCCATTCCTGACGGCATGCTTAAAGTTAGGGAGACAATGTTTCACCATTCTCCTGTCTAGGGAGCATCCAGGTTGTGTTTTCTCCAAGATAGATTTGCTTTTCTTTTGACAGTCTGTGAGATATTCAGTATTCTTTGCCAACCTATAATTCAAAGACATCCCTTCTTCTTTAGTCATCATTATTCAGTGTCCACCTTTCTGATGCAATTGAAAAGATCTGAACTAGCAAGCTCTGGTGGCCTAGTGGCAAGAAGCTGTACTGCAATCCCAGAGGTGAGCAGTTCAAATCCACCAGATGCTCTGCTGGAGAAAGAGGGACAATCTCCTCCTGTACCAGTCAGATCCAATTTGATGGTACACACACAGGAAAAATTAAAAAAAAAATTTCTGAACCATGGTTTGGACCAGGTTTACCTTATTTATTAAACTAACTGTGGACTTTTAGCACTTTGGAGAGATCCTTGACATATTTTTCCAATGCAATATGTCTTTTGATTTCTTGACTGGTGCTACCATTATTATTGCTTATGGATCCAAGTTAAAGAAAATAGCTGACAACTTTACTCTTTTCACCATTTATCATGATGTTGTCTATTGATCCAGGGTAAAGCATTTTCTCCCTGGAGTCTCTAGTGGCCTAGTGGGTAAAGAATTGTGTCTTCTGGTGATGTGAATCCACCTTTGGCTCCACTCTGTGGAAGAAAGATGCACAATCTCCTTCTGTGAAATTTACAGCCTCTGAAAACCCACTGGAGGGTCAGCCCTGAGCTGATTTCATCTCAAGGACAGTGAGCAAAATAGAAATACCAAAATCCCCTATGATCAGATGTATATAACTATCCTTTCAATTGTTCCTTGAAACTATAAAAAGAAAACACTTTTGATACAGACTATAAAAAAACAAACAAAAAACTCTCTACTGCAAAAAATGTCAAATGTGCCCTCTTTTGATGTTAGTATTCTGTTCCTTGAGAACATAATGTTGTTTGCCTTGACCTTAGCCACATTTTACATCACTTGGTACAAACATATTTTATTCTAGCAATTTATATTCAGCATGTGTTGTATTCTTTTTTAGAAACTGTGATTTTTGAAAAACAATGCAAAATAAAAGTTTCTCTTTCACCTCCTAACAAGGTCGAGTGACTCTGCTTCACTAGCAATCTTAGATCTTGCTCCAGGTGCCTTTTGTTCTCCATTCCCCTCACTTTCCACATCCCTCCCCCCCTTTATTTTCAGGTGGGTTTGTAATTCCTAAGAAACATGAACAAGAGTGACCAGGGTCCCATGGTTAGCATACCCTACAGTGTTCTCAGTTACCTAAAATTACCTCTGCTCCAAAGTATTACTAAATTAGCTTTTTGTATCAGCCACCTGAGATACTGAAGCAAGGAAGAAGGTGTAATGTTTTAGCTAATAAGAGAGGTTCTATGAAAAAGGGGGTTTTGGGCAATAATAGTTGAACACAAGGTAGAAAATTAGATGAGTTCAGGATGGATCTGGGGAATGAAAAGTTATAATTTTCACTTCTGATTTCCATTGCAAATTGATATATTTTGAGGATTATTGCTTTATTCACAATAAAGAAATGAGAGTATATTTTTTATACTGGTATTATTTTTACTTATTATTTTTGGTTCTCAGAGGAATTGCTTTATAATGCCCATCTAGCCTCTTAGAGAAATCTAAAAAGTTTATACAACTATAAAATCAAGATGAGTATGCTAATACAATACGGCTTAATGATTGCAGGATTAAATAGAAAAAAGAAAATTATTTATGGAAATCGACTCATCAACAAAGACTAAAGAAATGAATTACAGTGTCTTAGAAGAATTAACGCCTTTGAGTTGTGGTGCTGGAGAAGAATACTCAATATCCTATAGACTGCCAACAGAACAAACAAATAATGTCTTGGAGAAAGTGTAGCCAGAATGCTTCTCAGAGGCAAGGATGGCAAAGCTTCATTTCACATACTTTGGGCATGTTTCTAGGCGAAGGTTTTCCTTGGAAAGGCACATTATGCTTGAAACGTGGATGGTAAACATAGGAAAACCCTTGAGGAGATGGATTAACATAGTGACTGCGACAGTAGGCTCAACAGTGTCAGAGATGATGAAGATGGCATGGGATAAGACAAGGTTCACATTTGGTGTTCAGAGGGTTCTTATGGGCCATGCTCAACAGATGGCACCTAACAACAATAGTAACATCTTCAAAGGATAGACTGGATCTGAAGTTACCTTAATCCTTTCTCATATTTAATTTCTTAGAATTCTTTTTGAGTGAGCCATCTACTGTTCAATTTACATTTCCTCTTCATTGTTATATTGATTGGCATTGGTTCATTACTCATTATCTCAAATGAGGTGGCTTTTTAAAGTATACAGAAAATAATACACATAATATTATGTTATTATGGTTAGGTTGATGAAATTATTTGTGGTGGTAACTAAATTATAAGCTTTAAGCTATTGTTGTTGTTAGGTGCCGTTGAGTCACTTGCAACTCATAGCGACCCTATGTACAACAGCCCTAAACTCTGCTCTGTCCTGTGCCAATTGCACTGCCTCCGATACACGCATCTCAATTACCCCAGTCATTGAATCAACCCACCACATAGAGAGCCTTTCTCTCCAGCGCTGTCCCTCCACCCTCCCAAGCATGATGTCCAAAGTATGTCAGAAAAAGCCTCAGAATCCTTGCCTCCAAGGAGCAGCCCAGTTTAGCCCTCTCTAGGATGAACCTGTCTGTTTTCCTAGCAGTCCATGGTACCCTCAATACTCTTCTCCAGCACCACAGCTCAAAGCATCAATTCTCCTTCTATCCTCCTTGGTCATTGTCCAACTCTCTGATGCATAACAAGTGAATGCAAAGACCATAGCCTGTATCAGACAAACCTTAGTCCCCAGAGATACAGCATTGCTCTTCAGTACTTTGGAGAGGTCCCTAATAGCAGACTTTCCCATCAAAATACGTCTTTTAATTTTCTGGCTACTGGTGCCAAGAGTGTTGACTGTGGAGCCAAGCAAACTAAAGCTGTGTACAATCTCAATCTCTTCACCATCCATCCTGATGCTGCCAATTGGTCCAGTGGTGAGAATCTTTGTCTTCTTGACATTGAGCCTCAATCCATATTGGAGGTTACAGTCCTTGGCCCTCTGCAGCAAGCAGGGTTGTGTCATCTGCATTACGCAGATTGTTGATAGATCATCCACCAATCCTAATGCCACATTTCTTCTCATAGAGCCCAGCCTCCCGAATAATCTGTTCTGCATACAGATTGAAAAGATATGGAGACAGGAAACATCCCTGGAGTACGCCCTTCCCAAGTTTGAACCATGCAGTGTTTCCTTGCTCTGTTCTGACGACTGCCTCCTGGTCCAAATATAGGTTTTGCATTAGAATGATCAAGTGTTCTGGGATTCCCATTCTTCTTAGAGTCAGCCACATTTTGTTATGATCCACACAGTCAGAAGCCTTTGCATAGTCAATGAAACACAGATAGACATTCCTCTGGTATTCCCTGCTTTCAGCTAAGATCCATCTAACATTAGCTACAATATCCCTAGTACCACTACCCCTTTTAAACCCAGCCTGGACTTCTGGCAGTTCTCTGTTGATGTGCTGTTCCAATAATTTTTGGATAATCTTCAGTAGAATCTTGCTTGCATAGGAAGTCAGTGATATTGTTTTATAGCTTCTACATTCTGATGGGTTACCCTACTTTGGGATGGGGACAAATAGAGATCTCTTCCAGTCAGTTGGCCAAGTGGTTGTTCTCCAGAGTTCTTGGCACAACTTGGTGAGCACATCCAGAGCTATTTGTTGAATATTATTGTATAATTTAATACATTGTAAAAGTGATCCATTTTTAACCTAGTGAGTGCACAAAATAATTTATTTTACTTAGTTAAATCTCTGTATTACATGGAATTAGTTTTTCAAGAATCAAATATCCCAAGAGTCCAGAATGAAAGCTGCATAGTGGAGTGAACTGGAGGGATTTTATAACAATGAAAGATTTTTTTTTTTAATTTTTTTTTTTTTTTTACTTTTCAAAGAGAAAAATGAACTGGGGAGGAGAGGTGGGTAGGTAGGAAAGTGTGGAACAATGAATAAATGGAAATCCAAAGTCTCTGTAAATGTTTATTAAAATTAAGAAAAAAAGAATTCTATTAAGAAGGAATAACTAGATTTTTGGAACACAATAAATTGTTGACTATACCAGCTATTCCCTTGGGATTAGAGACTCTTCCCAGAGATCTTTCCCTAAATCTTTGTTGTCTAGAAAGAAAACATCTTCTGTACCTTAAGATCCGTTCTACAGTGTGATTTAAAGGTTTATTTAGAGTGAGTGTCCTTTCTTTAAGTTGTTGCTGCTTTTGTTGTTAAGAGCCATTGAGTAGTAGATGACTCATAGCTACCCTATGAACAAAAGACCTGGACACTTGTATAACTTCATTATTTCTCCAAGTTCATAGAGTTTCCAAAGGCAAGCTATTTCAGAAGTTGATGCCACTCCTTCTTCCAAGCTTGTTTTAAACACGGAGCTCCACCAAACACTATTCACCATGGGTAACTATTATCACATTTAAGTTAGATGTTTTAAAAATATTCTGACTGAACTGATAATGGCAATGATAAAAACAATGATGATAATAAACATTTACCATTTATTGAAAAAGAAAAATCAGACATCCCTAAGAGGGATAGTATTTTAAGTAATTTTCAACATTTGTTGTTGTGTACTGTTGAGTTGAAATCAACTCATAGCTTATCCTACAGTGGGAATTCAAAAACAGTTGATTGCATGGGAAGATACTGCTCATTCTTTTCACACAGAACAGCTGGTGGACTTGAACCATGTGTCTTTGAGATTGCAGCAAAGCTTCTTGCCACTAGGCTATCAGTTGCATGATACATGTAGTAGATAGGCTAAGAGACCAATTAAGTGAAGAATGGCAGATTGAAACTGTTTAACCCTTGAGTAGATACCTTAGAGGGTGCTCACATATATGGATCACTGTACAAGGGAATCCAGAGAAATGAGAAGCTATTAAGAGAGAGATGGAAGGAGAGTAAGACTCAGAAACTGGCCTGGGAGGTGGTTGAAGGTCAAGTCCACAATATTTTAATGTCAGTAGGAGTAATTAAAAATGTTTTAACTAGACTTTTGCTACATATACAATCATGGAATGATGGGATATCTCACTTTCACATCTTAAATATCCCTATTAAAAGTGAATTTTATGGGCTATAAATAGAAAAGAAATGATGATTGAACTACCTACATGGCCTTAAGAGTTACCAGAAATGCATTATAATATCAATATCTTAAATTGCTCTGGCTAAGGTCAATACTTACTTGCCAAGATTTATAAAAAGAAGATAATTAGGAATACTAAATATTGGATGTCACCAGGAACATACACCAAAAATCTAAAAATGTTATGACTACAAAGACGAATGGATGCAGTTTGACCTAAGAGACCAAAACAAGTATGTGACTGGAGAAGATTCTTTTTCCTGAGATTTGATTATTACTATTTGTTAGTATAGATCAGGAAGCAGTCATTTAAACAGGACAAGGAGGATAACGGCATGATTTAAAATCAGGAAAAGTGTCTGTCAGGGATCATACCTGTTCAACCTGTTTGTTGAATAAATAATCTGAGAAGTGAAATTATATGAAGAAGAATGTGAAAACAGAATTGAAGGAAGATTCATTAACAAGCTGTGTTACGCAAATGATCCAGCCTTGCTTACTGACAGTGAAGAGAAGAACTTACTGAAGAAGATCAAAGACTTCTTTGTGTGGCTTACCTTCAATATGAATTACACTTCAACAAAAAGTACACAAAAATTGGCACAATTCTACTGATAGATATCATCATGATAAAGAAAAGATTGGAGTTATCAATTATTTAATTTTACTTACATTCAAAAATTGACACCTGTGGAAGCTTGAGTCAAGAACTAAAATATTTCATTGCATTGGGGAAATCTGTTGCAAAGTGTTTAAGAACAAGAATATCATGATTAAAATGCATGTGGTCCAAAGCATGGTATTTTTAATTAGTTCTTATGCATATGAAAGTTGGACAATGAGTAAGCAGACCAAAGAATTGATGTTTTGAATTGGAGTGTTAACATTGAATATATACCATGAATGAGAAGCCAAACTATTTTAGAGGAAGTGCAGTCAGAATAGTCCTTGGAGGTTAGGATGGGGAGATTTTGTCTTACATACTGTGAGTATGTTGTCAGGAAGGACTCATCCATACTAACGGCATCATGCTTAGAAAAGTGAAGGGTTAGAGAGGAAGAGAAAGACCTTCAATGAAATGGATTAACACAGTGACTGAAATAATAGTCTTAAGCAGAGTAGAGATTGTGAGGATGGTGCAAAATTAGGCAGAGCTTTATTCTTTTGTACATAGTGCTGTTATGAGTTGGAATTGACTTGATATTACCTAACAATTACAACAACATATGGTATCATAAGCAACTTAGAACTAAAGAAGTTGAGTTATAATTAATTGTTGGTTTCGTGCCATCGAGTTGCTTGCCACTCATAGTGACCCTATGTGTAATAGCCGTGAAATCTGCTCTATGCTGTGCCAACTTCACTGTTTCTGACACACCTACCCTCATTACCCCAGTCACTGAATCAATTCATCTCATTGAGGGTCTTCATCTCTTGTTCTGTCCTTCTGCCTTTCTCAGCATGATATCCCTCTCCAAGGATTGGTCCCTCCTTGCAATATGCCCAAAGTATGAATGTCAGATGAAGCCTCAGAATTCTTGCCTCCAAGGAGAAGCCTGATCTCATCCTTTGTACGATGAATCTGTTTGTTCTCCTGGCAGTCCATGGTATATTCAATACTTTTCTTCAGCTGAATTCTCACAGTGCATCAATTCTCTATCATTCCTAGTCATTGTGCAGGTCTCTGACGTATAACAAGCAACTGATTAGGTGACCTTATATTTTTGTTTGACTTTGTAAGTTGTTAACTCTGATGTTGTTGTTGAATTTGAACCAACTCTTAACTTTCAAGTGGGTTTTCAGATGCAATAATACATAAGGGAAGAGATTGCCAGTCTTTTGCCTACAGAAAAATTCAGATTCCAAGTTGGTTCCTTTTGATTGAGAGTGTGATTCCTTACTAAGTCAGATAAATAAAATAAATTTCTTTCATATAATTGATATGTCTAGAATTGTGTGTGTGTGTGTGTTTGTATGTGTGTTTAATTATAAAAAGAAAAAGGTAAGAGCCTGCTTTTAAAAAATATTACTTGATACAATTAAGGAAAATTATAGTTCATACTACTTGAGTTTAAACAAGGCCAATTAGGATTCAATGGGTGGGTCTTTGTGATTATAGTTACAACTTAATTGTCAGTTTGCTGTACTGAGATAGCTTGTGGGGTGCTGTGATACTGAAAGCTATGCCACTGGTGTGTCCAGTGTCAAAGGGTTACTCATGATGGACAGGTTTTCGTAGAGCCCCTAATTAAGACAGCCTAGGAAACAGGAATGTCTATATGTTGTTGTTGTGGTTGTTATGTGCTGTCAAGTCGCTTGGGACTCATAGCGAACCTATGTACAACAGCCCTAAACTCTGCTCTGTCCTGTGCCAATCACACTGTCTCTGACACTCCCATCCCAATTATCCCAGT
>NW_006399854.1:6807821-6822911 GCF_000299155.1 Elephantulus edwardii | reverse complement strand
ACAACTTGGTGAGCACGTCCAGGGCAGCATCTGTTAGCTGAATTATGTCAATTGTTATACCATGTATTCCTGGAGCCTTATTTTTTGCCATTTCCTTCAAAGCAGCCTGAACTTCTTTCATCACCATAGGCTCTTGCTTGTATGTTGCTGGTCTGGGAATGTCAATATACTTCATAATAACATGACTCTGAAAACCCTTATGAAGAGTAAAGCAACATTAATGGTTACAGTAATAGTGCTAGAGCCTAGACTGGAAGTCTGTCAAAATGAGGCAAAATATAATAAACATCCTTTAATAATTGGAACATGGAATGTATGTAGCTTGACTACTGGAAAACTAGAAATTGTGAAGAATTAAATAGAATTCATTAATATTGACATATTACACGTAATGAGATAAGATGGACTAGCTTTGGCCACTTTGAATCAGATAATCATATTGTTGTACCATGCTTGGCATGAAAGACAGAAGAATGGTGTTGCATTCATAATAAAAAAATTTGAAGTTCTATCCTAAAATACAATGTGTGAGTGAAAATATATTATCCATATGGATACAAGGAAGATCTGTTAATACAACTATTATTATGAAATACCCTCTTACATTTAGAGCCAAAGAAGAAGAAATTGAAAGTTTTACCAGATCTTGCAATCTGAAATTGACCAAATATGCATTCAAAATGTGTTAATGATAATTGGTGATGAAAATACAAAAGTTGGAAACAGTGAAGAACAATTAGTACTTAGAAAATACGGGCTTGGTGATAGTAGTTAGAAAATACGGGCTTGGTGATAGAAAGAGACTGGAAATAGAATGAATTGTTTGTTTTCAATGATTTATTTATTGCAAATACCTTTTATAAAAGATGAAAATGGCAACTTTACTTATGGAGCTCACCTGATGGACGGTATAGGAATAAGATTGACTATATCTGTGGAAGGAATCATTGCGGAAGCTAGGTATCGGCACGCAAAACTAGGCCAGGAGTGGACTGTGGATCAGATCATCACTTACTCATGTGAAAATTTAAACTGAGGCTGCAGAAAATGAAAAGAATTCTGTGAGAATCAAAATATGATCTTGAATCTATTCCACCTGGATTTTGAGAATAAATCTGAAGTATTGAACACCAATGATCTAAGACCAGATGAGCTGTGGGGTGATATCAAGGATATCATCATTATGAAGAAAGCAAAAGGTCATTACAAAGACAGAGGAGAACGAAAAAATTAAAACTGATGTCAGAAAAGACTCTAAAAATTCACTAGAGTGTCAAGAAGCCAAAACAAAACATATGTCAAAGTATTGAACAGAAGATTTCAAATGGCAGTTTGAAAAGACAAAGTATTAGAATGGAATGTGCACAGACCTGGAACTGAATAAAAAGGGGAAACTCACTCTGCATTTCTTAAACTGAGAGACTGAAAAACAAATTTAAGCCTCCAGCCATACCATTCAAAGGTGCTGTGGGCAATTTATTGAATGACCCAGAAAACATCAAAAGAAAATGAAGAGAATACACAGAATTACTGTATCAAAAAGAAGTGACTGACACTAAAAATTTTCATGAAGTACCATATGAGAAGGAGCCAATTGTAATGAAGAAGTGGAAGCTGCATTGAAGACATTGACAGAAAAGAAGTCCCCAAGGAATTGAAAGGATACCAATTGACTTGTTCCAGTTAACAGATGCAGCCTTGGATGCATTCACCAGTTTATGCCAGAAAATTTAGAGGACAGCAGTCTGGCCAATGGATTGAAACATGTCCATATTTGTTCCCATTCCCAAGAAAGATGATCTGATAGAATGAGACTATGGAAACCATCAAACAATGTCATTAATGTCCCATGCAAGAAAAATACTACTGCAGGGAACTGCCAGAAGTTAGGAACTGTCAAGATTTAGAAGAGTTTGGGGCACCAGGGAAATAATTGCTGATGTCAAATTATTCTGATTGAAAGGAAAGAAAACCAGAAGGTCTATTTGTGTTTTATTTTCTATGCAAAGGCATTTGATGCTGTGGGTCATAGCAAGTTATGGATAACATTGAGAATAATGGGAATCCCAGAGAATTTAGTTGTGGTCATGTGAAACCTATACCTAGATCAGAAGGCTGTTGTATGAATAAAACAATCACTACATTATTTAAAATTAAGAAGGGAGTGCATCAGGATTATTCTCTTTCCATACCTATTCAATCTGTATGCTAAACAAATTATTCGAGAAGTTGGACTCTTTGAAGAGGAATGAGGCATCAAGATTGGAGGGAGACTCATCAATAACCTGTTTTATGCAGATGACATAACCTGTTTGTTGAAAGTGAAGAGGACTTAAGGCACTTGTTGCAGAAGAGCAAAGAATACAGCCTTCAATATGGATTGCATCTCAATGTCAAGAAAACAAAGACCTGTACTGCTAGACCAAAAGGCAATACCATGATAGATGGAGAAGATTGAAGTCATTGACAACTTCACCTTAACGTGGATCCACAAGTAGTACCTTTGGTACCAACAGTCAGGAAATCAAGAGATCTATTGCACTGGGAAAGTGTGTAGTTAGAAATCTCTCCAAATTTTTGAGGAGTAATGATTTCAGTTTGAGGACTAAGGTCTGTCTGATTCAGGATATGGTCTTTCTCTTAACATGACAGAAGAAGAATTTATGCCATTGAGTTGTGGTGTTGGAGAAGAGTACTCAACATCCCATGCACTGCCAAAAGAACAAACTAGAGGGTGCAGCCAGAGGGTATATAAGCCAGAGGCTTAGCTTCATACTTCACATAGGTTGATAGGAGGGACTATTTCTTGGAGAGGGACATGATGCTCAGAAAGATACAGGGTCAGAAAAAGAGAAAACCCTAAACTAGGTGGATCGACATTGTGATTGCCACAATTTGCTCCAATGTGTCAGGAAGTGTAAGGATGGCACAGGATAGGACAGAGTTCAGATCTGTTGTTCATTGGGTCAGTATGACTCATACTCCACTTGACGGCACCTAACAACAACTAACAACTGGTTGAAATCAGAGATTAGGCCTATTTTTAATATATGCCACTTGCTTCTTACTGAACTTTCAATTGTTTCTTATGGATTTTTCCTATTTAACACAACTTCTTTGTGAACACATTAGTACTAAATCTATTTTCAAATGAAGAAACACTGGCCTACAGAGGTTAAGTGACTTGCTTTATTCTTAATGTCCTTTCTGGAATGTTATTCATTTAATAATAATTAAATAAAAAGAAAATACTATTAAGGAGTAGCTTCTCATTTTTATTAAATACACATATTATTAGAATCTACCTATATTCCATGAGTGCAGTAGTGATTTGTGGTAGAGTTCTCATGTTCCTGGCCAGTGCTATCCATGCTCAGTAACCAAACTTCTCGGTGATGTCTTCTGTTTTTCAATGATATTGGACTGGTTTTAAGAAAATTGCAGACTAAGATGAACGAGGAAGAAAGGCCTGGCAATCTAAGTCCAGAAAACAGCCATTGAAAACACAGTGAATTACAGTGGTCTGTTCTATAACTAATCATGAGCCAGACGTGCTTGTAAGCAGAAATGTACCTAGACTTGGGGACTGACTGGGTAGTAATAATTATAATGTCGATGCATATGATAAAATTTCATAGAATTATACATATCCCCTAAAATATAAGAATATATTTAAAAGACATAGGTAAACCTCTTAACTAATAATTTCGTTTAGTCACAAAGACTCAGTCTGGTATACAACATTTATGGAAACAGTGGAAGACCATGGTGGATGTCTTTGTAATATGCCAAACTTAATAAGGTGTTGATTGCATCCTTAGTTCATTAGTGCTACTAACTTTCGTTACATAGAAAGTTGTTTTTTTTATATTTAGCTTAACTTTAATATGAAAAGGATGTCGTTTGTGTGCATATTAATGTAACTTAGAAGATTAAATATATGGTGATTTGTTAAACTAAAAGGCATTTTTGGCAAATCCAGCATATTCCAAGCATTTTAGGAAGCCAAACAAGTTGAGCTTGTCAAAATAATCGGTAGTTCTGTGATATTTATTGGTAACATGTAATAGCTAGGCACTATTAAAATGACTCATTGCAGCATTATCCCATTAACCTCTAAAACACTTATTACTTTGAAAATATAAATTCTACTTCTAAAAGTGTGAACTTTCATATTTGTTATGGTTTTTCTATGGTTTTGCTTTGTTTATACATTACATGTGCATGGTGCTTAATAACAAACAATAATGGGATAGACGTGCTGCCTGTGATTACATGTTTTATTTAATTTTAAATGATAAATAGTCAAAGCTTTAAAGATCCCTTTGGGAATTATCAGTATCATATTCCTCCTACTCAGTTTTAACACTACATTGTATATTTTTTTAAGCATCCTGCACTGACATCAAAACTCCTAAATAATGGTGAAAATGAAACAACAGCCAAAAAGCTGACTAAATGCTTATGAAACAGTAACTCTGTAGGGTGAAAATGTAATTTGTTGTACTCAGAGGATACTAATATTTTATCATTTGGTTTTTGCAGAAATAAATGATTTTCTATAAAATTTATTTTTATGATTTTTTGTAGAAGATATTTTTATGATTTTCTGTAGAAGATATTTTTATGATTCCATCAACTGCGATTTGGTTGATGAAAGTGAAGAATGAACCTCTCTGTACCTTGTTTAAATGCCTGGTGAATGTGTAATACTTTTTCAAATGCTTGTTGACGGTGTGATATAAGTGTTCATTGTTTAATAACCTACTTTTTCATGAAATGCTCTTGAACTTCCTGAAAACTGTATTTATTAAATATTCAGGGACATGTTGTGTTCTTCAAGGAAATCTGGAGGCCTGGTGGGTTATGAGTGAGCTCTGGTGCCTAGTAGTAAAGAGCTATGCTACAATCCCAAAGGCATGAGGTTCAAATCCACGAGTTGTTCCACAGGAGAAGACTAAGCAATCTCTTTTCATGTGATTTACTGCTAAGGGTCACTTCTTACTCAGTGGTACTCAACAAGTAGGTTATATATTGGGTGGCTCGCTTAAAACTCCATAGTTCAAATACACAATTTGTTTTGTGTGTGAAAAATGCAGTCATCTGCTCCCATTAAGATTTATGACCTTTGAAACTCAGTGTTGTTATTTGTGTTTTGTAACACTCAATCAGAACTGAGTTATAACTGACCTTCCAGTGAGTTTTCAGAGGCTATAAATCACATGAGAAGAGGTTATCCATTTTTCTCCGTGGAGCAGCTTGTGGTCTTGAACTGCATGCCTTTGAGTTATAAACAAACATCTTTACGTCTAGGCTACCAGAGCTCCAAGAGAAGGTTGTAATGAGATGAAACTGTCATGATGGCAGTGACCTTAGTTTTCATTTCTTCAAAATAGCATAATGTTAACAAGGGAATGAAGCCATGATGAGATTTTGGTGTGCTGACAGTGTGAGCTAAACTACAATTTCAAAAGCTTTTGCAAAATCAGGTCAGCATTAATAGCCTGACTAGATCTGGAGAAAGAATTGGTAAATTGGAGCTAAAGAGAGTCATAGGCATTTAAAAGCCATTTTCCCATCATACGCCCCTGTGGATGAATAACAGTGGTCAGCAAGATGACTTTGTTCTTAATTAAAGTGATGAAATCAAACAACTTATAATCACAGAGAGACTGGAGTGAGTTTCATAATTGGCATTCTCAGGCATTCTCAGAGCATTATTTTTGCTATTAATTTCAACCCTGATTATCTCCAAAACCGTATAAATAGGAATGCTTTAATTTGTGTCCACTTTCCTTTATTTTCGATGTTCTGTCAAAAATGCTTACAAGCAGGGAAGAAGTCCAAAAGATGGGAGGAGCAAGCAAGGGGCATGCATCTCTAAATGGGATCATCAATTCATGGAAAATTTAAATTTATTAGACTTCATTAAAATGCTAACGGCTGTAAGGGGGGAAAAGAACACTTTAATCATAAGATGAGACTTTCCTTAGGAAAAATGTCACTGTAGATTATCTGATTATTCGTGAAATATATGAACATCTTTTAAGTTTTACCACATTAACTAGATTGAGGCATGCTCATGAAATTCTGGTTATCAGGCTGAACTAATATTTACTGAGCATGTTTCAGGTACCAGATTCTCTTTGTGAATTTGGCATACATTAAACTCACTTGCTTATAAAGATATCAATGTCTATTTGTCTAATTGGCCCATATTTGTATCATTTACTTCTTCCTGGGATACTTGTTTTATTTTAATTGTTTTCTCTCTTTCAGCTCTTCTTTATGCAACTATTTTTGGAAATGTTACCACAATTTTCCAGCAAATGTATGCCAATACCAATCGATACCATGAGATGCTGAATAATGTACGGGATTTTCTGAAACTCTATCAAGTCCCCAAAGGCCTTAGTGAGCGAGTCATGGATTATATTGTCTCTACATGGTCCATGTCAAAAGGCATTGACACAGAGAAGGTATGACTTATTATTTATTTATTTATCTTCCACTTCTACAGGTTCTTCAGATGTATGTAGCTTGCCTACTCACATTATCTTGTATAATTGCTCTGTAAATGTTACTCTATATTTCCTAAGTGGCATATCAATCAATCATATTTATTGAATGCTTGGAAGGTGCCAACACCCAAGCATTAATCATCAATCAGTACCAGTCATCACACTCAATTTAAAAGTGTTTTTCCTGCAAACAGCTAATTACTTCATTTTCTTAAAATGCTTTCATTAGTACTCAGTCATTTACTACAATCCCCTAAACGTCAGAATGCTGTCAGTTGTAGATTTTATTCTTTATTTCTCCTTTGATTTTTTTCCATTTATAATTAAAAAACAAACATTTCCTAATGTATATAAATATATAATCATGCATTTCAATGTCTCCCTTCTATGTCAAACATTGCATAAGGCAACTTACAGGTCTTTATTTTCCCCTTTGCCTTAAACAAATATATAAGATGTACATCTATCTCCTTATTCATTTTACATTTCTAAGTTGAGCCCTGTTTTTTTACAAAATCTTTATTTTTTTTCATGTGTATCTCATATTTGGGTCAAAGAGGAAGCCAGGTCCTCCTCACAAAAAACAAAACTAAATTGGGGGGAAGGAATTTCACTTCCCACACTGAGCTGATTCATATGAAATATGCTGTTGTTGCTGTTGCTGTTTGGTGCCATTGAGTCGACTATGACTCCTAGCAATGCTATGAACAGCAGACCTGAGCCTTGCCCTACCCTGTGCCAACCTCATGATCTCTGGAGTGTGTGGAGCCATTGCTACAATCACTGTGTCGGTCCGTCTGGTGGAGGATCTTCCTCTTTATCTGACCCTCTACCATTTCCAGAATAATGTGTTTTTCCAAGGACTAGTAGCTTCTGGCAACATGCTCAACGTTTGTGAGACCCATTTTTATCATCCTTGAAAAAATAGTGCTTGCACATGAGTGTGTTAGAAGAAATCTGGTCTTGAGCTAGTTTCTTTTATAAGTATCAGTTGAAAATGTGATTTTTTAGGAACTGATTTTTTTTATAAATGATAACCCTTATATGACCTTCTTTGCCATTTTTTCCACAGCATGCTTTGTTTTTCTTTTAATTTTTATGATGTGGTTTTGTGACTTTTCTTTAAGACCTGATCAGCAAGCATCATTCAGGGTCCAAGAGAAAGAGCAAAATGTGCCAAATAGGTGTCTGGTTAGAAGAACTTTATAGAAATAGGAAAAGCTGGAAGCCAGAGCAGGTAATGTTAAGGGCTGGTGACTGAGGAGAGATTAGAGAAGTAAAGAGCAAATAGAACAGCTGAGTGCGAAAAGTCTTCAATAATACTGCAAATTAAAATCTTGGGTATGTATATGTAAAAAGAAGGGGTTAGATTTCCACTTCTTCAACATATTTACAAAATACAATCTGACTCTTCTAGTTGAATGACCACTTAACATGGAAATTACATTTCCATGGAACTTGATTAAGTTATACCTGGGGCATTTATATGATAAATAGGAAGCAAATCCAAAGAAGGAACAACATTTTTTCTTAAAATCAAGATGATCGGAACCATTTAAGTGTCCAAATGCTGCTTGTCTTTTGAAATCTAAAGTAAATGAAACTGAGAAGAAGAAGCAGTCATTTCCTAGGGCAATTACTCTCTCAACTAGATCTTTTCCTTCCAGAAAATGCAGTGGGATTGCATGGTAGCTGATAGAAAACATCTGTTAAATAGTGGGGTAATTACCTTTAATATAATAACAAAGAATCTGATTCAAGGTCTAAGCAATAGTTCCAGTAAATGGCAATATTTTTTTTAATGCTTTTGGCATATATTCTCAGATACTGGATTTGTTCTGAAGCTGACTAGATTTTCTTCATGCTGCTTCTTGAAGGTTCTATCAATTACCTGACTCATGATGTAGTTAGGGTATAATACCTTGCCTTAGAGTGTGTCTGTAAGTACACATGTCATATCAACTCAATCTTACTGCCGTCAAGTTGGTTCTGACTCAGAGCCACCCTCCAGCAAGATTCTAAGACTAAATCTCAACAGGAAGGCTCCATCTGTCTCTCACAAAACCACTGATAGATTTGGACTGCCAGAGATGCTAAAATTTTGAGTTAGCAGCACAAGTTACAGGGAATTGGCGATTTCCTCCCATGCAAATTAACAGCCTCTGAAACTTAGTGGAGGGTCAGCTTGGGCTGGTTCAGACTCTGGTATTCAACAACAATATGCCGCCAGAACTTAACCCCATGTCTTTTGTTGTTGGTGGTGGTAGTGCCATCAAGTGCAGTATGACTCACAATGATTCTGTGAACACTAGAACATGTCTTTTGGTAGAGAACAATTTCTGAGTCCCTGTGGCCTAGTGGCAAGAAGCTGTGCTACAATCCTGAAGGCACGAGATTCGAGGCTACCATCTACTCCAAGTGAGAAGGATGGACAGTTTCCTCCTGTGTGATTAACTGTCTCTGAAAATGCACCAGAGGGGCAGCTATGGGTCATTTCCAACTCAGCGGTACACAAAAATAGCATGAAGAGGGCCACTATGAGCTATACTTGACTTGATGACATTTAACAACAACAACACGGGCTTGTGCCACTTACCAAAAGGCAATGCCTCTCTGGTGGTTCAGATCCATGGACAAAAAATAGACAATCTCTTCCCACATGATTTATAGCCTCTAAACCCCCCCTCACACACAGTCCTCACTCCCTAAAGGTCATGAGTCAGTTCTGACTTTGTGACAATGAAACTCACTATTTACCAGAATCCACTTGTAACTGGAGAAAGATGGTATTTGTCTGTCACTAGGAACCAGTTGAGTAGAGACAAAGATTGACTCTTTCTAATGCACTTTATTTAGAGGCTAGTGATCTGAGAGAAAATGGATGGCATGGATATCTTAAAGTTAACTTTCTGACATTTCAGCATCAAGCCAGGCTTTTAAAAGTGAGTAGGTAAGGTGAAGAAATGTGGGAAGGGTCCCAGAGGGGAATGTCCAGGGATCTTGACAAGGTTGTTTTGTTCCAAGGTGTCTCTTCCTGTGAGCTCTGATGAAATCCTGTTTTACTTACTTTACTTAAGTACTTATTAGCTTTCTTGCTGATGGTTCCTTCTTTAAGTGATTTATCAGGTTTTTTTCATGACAGAGTGACTTGATCACAATTCCTTAGTTCCCAGTAGAATAGTCTCACAGCTAGCTAATCAATCAGGTTAATGAACTTTGCATAGGCAACTTTTATGATCATCCTAAACTTAGGCAGGGAGCCTGGCCGGCTAAGTAGGAAAGAATTGAACTTCCAGCGCAAAGATACATGGTTTGAATCCAGCAGCTGCCTTCCATGTAGTTTACTGCCTCTGAAAACCCTCTGGAGGGTCAGCACTGGATAGCTTCTGACTCAACAATGCACAGCAACAACAAACTTAGGCAACCATTACTATCATCTTAAATTTAGGCAGTTATTTACTATTGTCCTACGGTTAGCTACCAAAGTCTGAATTCCTGCCACCACCAAACTCAATGGCAGTGGATAATTTTTGCTATAAGTATGTTGTTTTGTTTGCTCATCTGTTATTTGTGATCATAGAATTCAGATTAGTAGCATATTTAGGGAAAATGGAATAATAGGAAAAACAAAAGGAAAGATAACATAAAAAAGAAAATCTCTGGAAACTCTATGAACTCTGAGAAACAATAGTTAAAGAAAGGCTTCAGGTCTTTTGTTTATAGGGTCACAATAAGTAGTGCTCCACTCGACGGCAATCAACAACCTTTAAGTCAAGTCTAACTCATTGTGACTGTCCTTGGGGTCTTGGAGGTTGTAAATTGCAACAGGAGAAGACTGTCCATCCTTCCTCCACAGAAATGCTGATAGATTTGAATGCAACCCCCTCTGTTCAAAGAGTCAAGCATCCTTTTAGTTAGCAGCTATGGGCTTTGTGACCAGAGCTCTTAAGAATAAAGCAGAACTGCGAACTAGTTCCAAAATAGTTTAAATAGTAAGACAAATTGGCATTTGAATTTTTTAAAAAAA
Organism: Elephantulus edwardii; assembly: GCF_000299155.1. Classification (NCBI taxonomy): domain Eukaryota; kingdom Metazoa; phylum Chordata; class Mammalia; order Macroscelidea; family Macroscelididae; genus Elephantulus; species Elephantulus edwardii. The sequence continues at coordinate 6,812,363 of NW_006399854.1, read as the reverse complement.
ATAATCCCAAACCAAAAAACATGAATGTGCTCCAGTGTGGAATCCTTAGTATTTTTGTCTAGTAGGAAAAGCAAATTTAAATACTTGTGAACAATATGGAAGTTTTGTGTCTATAACACATACCGTTGTTATTACATACCATCAAGTCAGATTGACTCATAGCTGACCCTGCAGTTGAGTCTTCAGAGGCTACAAATCACATGGGAGAAAATGTTCTCTTTCTTCCATGGAAGAGCTGGCGTGTTTGAACCACATGCCTTTAGTTTGACACTACAGCTTCTTACCACTAGGCTGCCAAAAAAGCCCATAAAACAGAGTTGCATAGTGGAGTGTACTTGGGGCATGGGGTGGGGGGGTGAGGGAGATTGTATAGCAATAAAGGAATCTTTCTTTTACTTTCAAAGAGAAGAGCCAACTGGAGGGGAGCGGCAGGCAGGGAGAAAAGTACAACAATATATGAATGGAAATAAAAAATCTCTGTAAATGTTCATTAAAATTAATAAAATAAAATTAAAAAGACAAACAAACAGAAAACTGTTTTAATGATGGCAAATTACCTTTGCAAGTACTGGTTTCTTCTAGCATCCTATGAAAATTCACACACAAGACTGTAACAACTAATAGTAACAATACTGTAAATAAAGAGAATAATAGAAGAAAAAGAAATATGTCAAATTCTGGACCCTGAATGGAATTTAGGGGATACTCTCTAATTGCATCTCAATTAGAATGAATTTAGAAGCTCATTTTTTATTGTAAGCCATAAGTTAGACTGCACAAAAAACCAAAAATTGACATCTATTTCTGGGTTTTAGAAAAGAATCTGACAACTGCAGAAGAAGACAACATGCTTTCGGAATTCATTTCTCTAACAGAAAAATTCCAAAACTAGATGGATGTCAGATGAGACTTTTGAGTATTGCATTAGAGCGCCGAGAAGCCAAATCTAAAGGAAGAACTCAAAGATCTGAACAGAAAATTTCAAAAGGTAGCTCAGGATGACAAAGCAAGATACTATAATGAAATGTGCAGGCAGCTGGAGTCAGAAAATCAGAAGGGCCAGACTTGCTCTGAGTTTCTTAAACTGAAGGAGTTGAACAACAAATTCAAGCCACCGGTGGCAATACTTAAGGGTAGTTTGGATAGAATGTTAAATGATCCAGAAGTATCAAAGGAAGATGGAAAGAGTACACAGGATCACTGTATCAGAAGGAATTGGCTGACACAGAGGAATTTCATGAAATACCATGTGGACAAGAACCTATGGTGATGAAGGAGGAAGTTCAAGGTGCTCTGAAGGAATTGGCAAAAAACAAAGCTCCAGGAGTTGATAGCACACAAATTGATTTATTTCAACAAACAGACACTGTCCTGGATGTGCTCACTTAAGTTGTGCCAGGAAATATGGAGGACAGCCGGCTGGCCAACTGACTGGAAGAGATTGATATTTGTTCCCATTCCAAAGAAAGGTGACCCAACAGAGTGTGGAAATTATTGAACAATATCATTGATATCACATGCAAGCAAGATTCTGCTGAAAATTACCCAAAAACGTTTAGACAATATGTCAACAGAGAACTGCCAGATGTGCAGGCCGATTTTAGAAGAGGTCGTGGTACTAGGAATATTATAGCTAATGTTAGATGGATCTTGGCAGAAAGCAGAGAATACCAGAAGAATGTCTATCTGTGCTTCATTGACTACAAAGGCTTTTGACTGTGTGGATCACAACAAGCTATGGCTGACTCTGAGAAGAATGGGAATCCCAGAACATTTGTTTGTGCTAATTCAAAACCTATACTTGGACCAAGAGGCAGTTGTCAGAACAGAGCAGGGAGACATTGGATGGTTCAAAACCAGGAAGGGGGTTCATCAGGGATGTATTTTGTCTCCATACCTTTTCAATTTGTATGCAGAACACATCATCTGAGATGCTGGGCTATACCAGGAGAAATGTGGCATCAGGATTGGTGGAAGAATCATCAACAACCTGCGTTATGTGGATGACACAACTCTCCTTCCTGAAACTGAGGAGGACCTGAAGAGCTTGCTGTAGAAGGTCAAGGACTGCAGTATTCAATATGGATTGAAGATTCTCCCCACTGGACCAATTGGCAACATCAGTATGGATGGTGAAGAGATTGAGATAATTAACAATTTTAGTTTACTTGGTTCTACAGTCAACACTCTTGGTAACAGCAGCCAGGAAATCAGGAAACGAATTGAATTGGGAAAGTCAGCTGTGAAGGACCTCTCAAGAACACTTAAGAGCAACGACGTCAGGCTGGAGACTAAGGTGTGCCTGATCCAGTCTATTGTCTTTGCAATTACGTGCTATTTATCAGAGAATTGGACAGTGAATAGGGATGATAGAAAGAGACTTGATACCTTTGATCTGTGGTGCTGGAGAAGAGTGTTGAATATACCATGGACTGCTAGGATAACAAACAGCTTTGTTCTGGAGAGGGTGAAGCCAGAATGCTCCTTGGAGTCAAGGATTCTGAAGATTCGTCTGACATACTTTGGGCATGTTGCAAGGAGGGACTGGTCCTTGGAGAAGGACATCATGTTTGGCAGAATGGAGGGGCGGCAAAGGAGAGGAAGACTCTCGATGAGATGGATTGATTCTGTGAGTGGAGTGGTGGGAATGAGTGTGTTCGAATTTAAGCACAATAATAGGCATAGAGCAATAGCAATTATATAAATTATAATGTATATAAAAGATTATGCAAAACACAAAGTACATGTACATAATACAATGAATATGAATAATTATATGCAAAGTAATAATATTTTTTAAAATTAGGAACATTAAAAAACTACAATAATAAATTAGTAGATATGGATGTAAGAATTCACAATTAAAACAAAGAGAGGATTAGATATTTCAGATCCAGACTTCAATATGTATAAGAATATAAATTCAAGGACATAACATAAAGATTTCATTGTTCTGTTACTTAATATAAATAATGTACTGCTATAATAAGATACGAAATTATATATTTAATATATTAACACTTGGAAAAGTGGAGAGTGATGGAAGGAGAAGACACTCAAATGAGATGCATAGAGGCATCTTTATAGCAGAGATTTCGAATATAGCATAAGATAAGGCATGACTTTGTTCCGTTGTCTGTAAGATTGCAATGGGTCAGGGCCAACTCCAATGATACCTAACGATGTGTTAATATGTATAATAAATTTATAGGAAATAACTAAGGAGAATCTTATCACATCACCTAATAAAAATATAATAAGGACTACAATTAAATAGGGAAAATAAGAAATCATATACTATTGAAAAGGAAATACATGAATATACTTAACTACACATTATAAAGATTAATGTAAAGGAATAAAAAACAACAGAACTGCTTAATAGATTTGACTGAAAATGTAAAAGCTCTCACAATGAAGAAAAAGCCCATAAAAATGATATAACATATTTACAATAAATGTTAAAAGTACAATGATTTTCTAAAACAGAAAGAAACATGATTCCTAGAGAGAAAAATGAGCAAAATATATAGAAATATCCAGAAGATAAAGTAGAAATATACTAATAAGTATACAAAAAGTTTATTTTTGCCATAACCAAATTTTAAATAGACTCCAAAAATAATTTTAATAAGTCAAATGAACGAAGATGATGCCCAAATTTTTAATATAGCACAAGAACAAAAAATATGCTCAATAATAGCAAGGGATATAGAGTGGCTGGTTACTGTTGTTATGTGCCACTGAGTTGACTAGGATTCATAGTATCCTTATGCACAATAGCTCTGAACCCTGCTCTATCCTGAGGCAATGTCATTGTCTCTGATACACCGACTTTAATTACCCCATTTACTGTGTCAATCCATCTTATCTGGTGTCTTCCTCTCCTGTGCTGTCCAAGCATGATAACCTTCTCCAAAGACTGGTTCCTGACTACATGCTCAAAGTAAGTGAGGTGGAATCTCAAAAATTCTTTGCCTCCAAGGAGCAGCTTTTTTTCACCTTCTCCAGAACAGACCTGTTAGTTCTCTTGACAGTCTATGCTATGTTCAATACTCTTTTCTAACACCATAATCAAAGGCATTAATTCTTCTTTTGTTTCCCTTGGTCATTGCCCAGCTCTCTGATGCATAGCAGATAATCATGAAGACGATTGCATACTTCTTATGTTGCTCTTAGGTGTTGTCAACTTGACTCTGATACAGTGGCCCTTTGAATAACAGATCTGAATCTTGCTTTATCCTTCTGGAAAGCAGTGTGACCATGATAACATTCTAAATGTTAAAGTATCCTGCATTGTGGCCCTTGTACCTCTTGCCTTGTGTCTATATTCATCCACTATTTCAATGGTATTATCTAGTCTCATGGCTTTAAAATTGTATTTAAGCTCTACCCAAATGCATATACTCATAATTAATCTGTTTTTTAAACTACTGACTCTGTTACTTATCTGTTAAGCTCAAATGTGTTCCTACTTGTTTCCAAATTTTGCATTCTAATAAGAATGGTTACGGCATTGAAGTCTATGGGGGAGAGAATAGT
>NW_006399854.1:6802824-6805206 GCF_000299155.1 Elephantulus edwardii | reverse complement strand
AATGTGTCAGACACGATAATGGTTACTCATGTTGGACAGTGTTTGGTGGAGCTCCTCGATTAAGACAAGCTTGGAAGCAGGAGTGGCATCTACTTCCAAAATAGCTTGCCTTCAGAAACCCTATGAACATGGAGAAATGGTGAAAGTTATACAAGTGTTCAGGTCTTCCATTCTTAGGGTCACTATGAGTTATCTATGACTCAATGGCACTTAACAACAACAAAACAACATAGCCTTCAATATGGATGATGTCTTAACATCAAGAAAACAAAAATTCTCACCACTTTGCCAATAGGCCACAACATGATAGATGGAGAAAAGATTGAAATTGTCAGTTATTTCATCTTACTTGATCCAGAGTCAGCACACTTGCCACCAGCAGTAAAGAAATCAGAAGACATTGTACCGAGTGAGAAACTCTGCTGTTAGAGACCTCTCCAAGTACCGAAGAGCAGTGACATCAGCTTAAAGACTAAGTTGTGACTGATTTAAGCTATGGTCTTTTCAATTACTGGCTATGCTTCTGATCAGGACAAAGAATAAGGATGGCAGAAGGAAAAAAAATGGTGCCTTTGAGCTGTCCTGTTAGAAAAGAATGTCCCTTGGACTGACAAAAGAACAAATAGATAAAATGTGGCCAGATTGTTCCTTAGAAGAAAGGATGGTGAAGCTATGTCTCACATACATTGGGCATGTTGTTAGGAGAGCTATTCCTTGGAAAAGGACGTCATGCGTGGAAAGGTGAAAGATCATCGAAAGAGAAGACCCTCACCAAGAAAAATTGACACAGTGGCCACAGTTATGGGCTCAAATGTGTGGGAGATGACGGCCACGGCATAGGATGGAACAAGATTCCTCTCTCTTTTTCATAGTGCCACTATGAGTCACACTCAACTCAATGCCACTTAACAACAACAACATATTTAATATGAAAGACTTCTGTTAACTTTCTATTCCTCAGTATGACAAAACAATACCTTACAGTATGTTTCCTGGTCATAATATTTTGTTAATCATAGATTTTCGCTGTGCTTTTATGATGGACATATATTGGGACATAATATGTTTTAATTCATTTTTTAAAATTTCTTTTTTTTTTGCTACAAGTCGGAATCTCTGTTATGGCTATTGCTTGTTTTGATTTAATTTTAATGTTAATGATACATTGCAACAATTTAGAGAAAATCCTTCATTCTGATTATGGAGACTTCTATTCTCTTCTCATAGTTGTGTAGATTTTTCAAATTCAGTTTTAATACATAAGTAAATTAATTGCTGTGATTTAATTCAGCCTTAACTTGCACTACGTGGATAATATTTACTCTAATATAAACTGTGGCATTAAAACCTGTATTGATGTGCCTATGGTAGTATTTTTATCCTAAAGTGTTGCCTAAGGCAATAGCTTTTTTACAGACCAGTACTTAGATTAATTTTTTATAGTTGAAAATATTTTATTGATCCTAATTACTTCAGTTGCTTTAGCATCTTTTTAAATTCACTAATCAAAATTCCCCCACTGGCTTTGCTTTTGCCAATATTCTGTGCTTCTAAATAACTGAGCAACAATAGAATGAGTGAGGATTTAAAAGAGAAAAGAGAAGATTACAGGCAAAAAACATGCCAGGGATGATGGTTACAGCTCAGGAAATTTATTCAACAGTATGAAATTACTTTACTAGGGAATAATTGAGATGAAGCAAATGGCTGGGGATTTTATTTTCAGCATTTAAGACCTTATGAAAAATAGCCATACCATTTATAGCATTGTATAGATTGCCTTTTAATCATAATGTTGGCTATTTTTTTTCTAGATTTTGATTTATAGAGAGAAGTTTAAACGTTTTTAATTTTTCTTTATTAACATGTAGATTGAAAATAAAAAATACCTAATGTCCATTTCTTGTGTGTTTTTAATAAGAATAATATATATCTATAGGCTGTCTGTTGTTCTTAGGTGTCCTTGAGTTGATTAAGATTCTTAGTGACCTAAAGAGTAACAGATGTGAGCTTTGTCTTACCCTGTTCCATCCTCAGAATAGCTATTATGCCCAAGCCCCCTGAAGGATTGAAGGATTCCTCTTCCTCTGACCCTTCACTTGTCCCAGCTTGATTTCCTTTTCTAAGGACTAATCTCTCCTTACAATCTTCTTAAATTGTGTGAGACAAACTTTCACGACCTTTTCTTTAAGGAACCTCCTGGTTACACTTGCTCCAAGACAGATTTATTTGTTCGTTAGGCAATCATTAGAAATTTGATGCTCTTCTCCAATACCACAAATCAAAATCATTGGTTCTTCTGTCATCATTATTCATTTTCCTACTTTCAGATACATATAGGATGAAATTGAAAAGACCATGACTTGGATCAGGCATAAGTTA
>NW_006399854.1:6800919-6802494 GCF_000299155.1 Elephantulus edwardii | reverse complement strand
ATAGAGCAAGGTTTAGATCTGTTTAGATCTGTTGTTCCCTCGTAGGATCCTTACGAGTCACAGATGACTCACTGACACCCAAGAACAAAGATTTTGCTCTTTTTGTACTTTAAAGATATTCTTGACAACAGATTTTCTCAATGCAACACATCTTTGATGTCTTCACTGCTTTAACCATGGGTGTTGATTGTGGGTCCACGTAAAAATGATATCGCATATGGTTTTTTATGTTATGTACCATTTTGTAAGGACTTACCCATTACTGAGTTTTCGGAGACAGCAGATGACATGGGAGGAGATTGCTCATCATCTTCCCACAGAGCAGCTGGTGGATTCGAACCACATGTCATTGTGGCAGTATAGCTCCTTATCACAATGGATGCTGTTATATGAAATGCTCTGGCAGAATAATTGTAAATGTTCAGACTGAATTACAACTTTAGAATTCAAACATATTGAAGTTTTTACTATTTTAAAACATTACAATATTTTCCAACCAAATCTATGACAGTTGTCTACTTATACCAAGTACAGTAGGCAATATGTGTTTTATACAAGCTAAAGTAACTTTTGGGGGGATCTCTTATAATGTAAAGGCAGTTGTGTGGCTTACCTAAAGGCCAAGGAAGCTCTTAGGGAGGGAGAAAGACACTCAATTTAATTCCATATACTTTACGGCCTCAGGTAACCTTTCCAGCCTTGGTTAACCTGGTTCCAACTTGACAGTGATGAGTGAGTGAGTGAGTAGAAGTAACTTCCTTTAGGTATTTTTGCTTGTATAGGTACTTTGGGTTTTTTTCTCTTTTATGTAACAAAGCATATAAAATTTTTCTTTGTATATCTAAATGTGAAAAGCAGATGTAATGTTCTCATGCCCAGCTTTATAGGGATTTTTAATTTTATTTCTTTTTTTTCAGCATCATAGTTTTGATTCATTATTTAAATACTGCAAGAGATTATTTTGGAGTTGAACTGCTAACCCAAGAATGAAGGTATTAGTCTTCTGAGTAGCTCCTTCGGTTATTATGCCGTATTCAGTATATAATGATGTAAATATGGACTCATGAATGAATGTCATGAATGTAATAAAACAAAATTAGGCTAGTTTTAAGATGCACTAAAAGAGCTTTCTCTTTGGATTAAGAGTGGTAATAACTATCCCACTACAATGTCACTTGGATCATAGAAAAAAATATTGTGTTCAGTTTCTAGCTGGATATTTTAAAGGGTATTTTATACAATGGCAGCAAAATTATTAGATGATACATATAATGGTTGTAAGTTCTGGAAATTCTGTTGTATGAGGAATTATTGAAGGAACTATGAAACTTTTAATATCACTATGAGGAGCCAGGGAAAGCTAATTAACTGAAATAACTGACTGGAAGAGATCGATATTTGTTCCTATCCCAAAGAAAGGTGACCCAACAGAATGTGGAAACTATAGAACAATCTCACAGATTTCACATGCAAGCGAGATTTTACTGAAGATTATCCAAAAACGACTGGAAAAGCACATCAACAGAGAACTACCAGAAGTCCAGGCTGGGTTTAGAAGGGGTCGTGGTACTAGAG
>NW_006399854.1:6788260-6799798 GCF_000299155.1 Elephantulus edwardii | reverse complement strand
ATATTCAGTTTGAACGATGATGAACCTGATAGAAATGAAAGCCAAAGATGGATTTTAGAGGACCATAAGGAGAAACATTCTAAGAAGTTAAAAACAAACAAATAAAAGAATAAGGTATCTGATCCAAGAAGAAATTAAGTGCCTGTCAATAAAGGATTCAGACACATAAAGTAGTATAAGATGAGTTTACAGGTTCTAACATAATGATTGTATAATAACTGTGTCCCCAAACTTCGGAAAGCAATTAAAATTTCTATTTTATATATGTGTATATGATTTATATAAAAAGGGAAGATCTTAATTTATGCAAATAATTGCTACATTGAAGTCCAAAGGTTGGAGGTTTGAGGCATTCCCTGGTACTTCTGAAAAAACCATTAAAACCTCTACAGAGCAATAAGTTAAAGAGAGAGAGAGAAAGAGAGAGAGAGAAAGAGAGAGAGAGAGAGAGATTTAGAAAAAAAAAAATCCAAAAACCAAACCTCTACAGAGCACAGTTCTACTCAGATATACACGTGGGTCACCATGAATTGTAGTCAACTTGATAAAAACTTGTGGTGGCAGTGACATAAAAAAAAAAAAATCTATGGTTCTATTAATAATTATTTCACAATTTTATTAGTAAAATTTACAACTGTATTTTTACAGATGAAATAAAGTTGTTGTTGTTGTTGTTATGTGCCGTCGAGTCGCTTGCGACTCATTTCCAATAATCGTAAAATAAATACAGTTCCTAAAAAAAGATGATGACTCAGAATCAATGATGAGACTAAGTTAGCTCTATATGACAACTGGAGTGCTTTTCCTATGATTTTTATTTATTTATTTGTCTGTGTATTTGCTTGCATGTTTGTATGTAAGACTTTTCTTGATGCTTAATAATTGTTGTACACCATCATGTCTGAACCAACCCATAGCTGACCCTTCAGTGAGTTTTCAGAGGCTGTTAGTTGCATGGGAGAACATTGCCCATTCTTTACCATGGAGCAGCTGGTGGAGTCCATCTGTGTGTTTTTCAGATTGTAGAGCAACTTCTTACCACTAAGCAACTAGAGATCCCTACTTAATAATTCATGTTTTCGTTGTGTGCCATCTAGTAGGAATTGACCCAGAGTTTACTCTCAGTGGGTTTTCAGAGGCAATAAATCACACAAAAAGGTATTACCCATCTTTCTTCTGTGGAACAGCAGGTCAATTTGAAATGTGCAATTTCTTACCACTGGGTCACCAGTGTAGTCTTATATGATCTTTATCCTTTTGTGAATGATCCGGTATAATGCTTTTCATATTCATCCATGTCCTATGGATTCTTTTACATTGCATAATATAGTTTATTGATTTAGTCAGTGATGTGTACTTTGCTTTTTACCTTATTTTTTTCTGTTGTGAATAGTTTTGAATATAAGAACACATATATACATAAATATCAGTATGATTTTTTGCCTATAGAATTGTTCAGTATTGCAACTTGAGACTTGAATTTGTTTTTAGTTCTTTCAACTTGAGAAATACTGATTGTGTTTTTCCTTGTTGGTTTTCTAACTTTATCTCTTTTCACATGTCATTATAATACTTTGTCTTCTTGAGCTGCCTTTTGAAATCTGATGTTCATCTCTCATGCCTCAGAATTCCTTCTGCTTCAGCACTCCTTCCTTTTGTTTCAGCCTGTCTCTATGTTCTAATCTAAGTTTCAGAGTCTCTTCACACTCAATTTGGTATTTTCTTCCTATTCTGTTTTTGTAACGACCTTTTGCTTTCTTCATAGTTGATATCTTTAGTTATCTCCAAACTCGTCTTGCCTTTGATCATTAAAGTTCAATGTATTAATTCTGTTCCTAGGGATAGTATTTTAATTCAGGTGAAATAGACTTAGGGTCATCTTCTTGTTCTTGCTGACTTTTCACTTTCTACAACTTCAGTTTGAACTTGCACATGAGTTATTGATGGCCTATCAATTGATGTTAGAAGCAGAAGTGGCATCTACTCGCTATACAACATGTCTCCGGAAACTCTATAAACTTTGATAAATGGCGATAGTTATAGAAAGGCATCAGGACTTTTGTTCATAGGTTTGTTATGAGTCATGCTCGACTCAAGGCCATCAACAACAACATCAATTGATGAATAGTTGCAAATGAGTAATTGATTGTCTGTTCCACAATCAGTCCCTGGCCTGGTTTTGACAAATGATACTGAGCCTCTTCATTGATTCTTTCTATAGATTAGTCAGTCTGATTCATGTATAGTCCATCAGGTGAGATTCAACTCATTCATGTTTGTTTGTGTTTTTTTAAAGGTATTTGCAATGAATAAATTATTGGTTGTACAAAATTCTTATCATGTGATGAATTGATACCTTAGAATTATGATGTTGGAGGAGAGTACTGAATGTCCAATGGACTGCTAAAGAACAGACAAGTCTATCTTGGAGGAAGTGCAACCAAGGTGTTCCTTAGAAACTAGGATGGTGCAGTTTCACCTCACACACTGTGGGCATGTTGTCTGTCAGGAAAGACCAGATCTTGGAAAAATATATCATACTGGGAAAGGTAGGTCAGAGAAAGAGAAGACGACCTTCAACAGAATGGAGGAACACAATGTCCATATGATAATGGGATCTAACATATCCAAGATAGTGAGGATCATACAGGAAAGGAAAGGTTCATATATGGTGGTCATAGGGTTGTTATGAGTCATAAGCAACTCAATGGCTCATGGCAAAGCATGTATTTTAAGTATATGTTTGTATCAACACTCTTATTTCTCTAGTTATATACTTAGTTGTGATATTTTTGGATCATATTGTGTTTTTATTTCCAACTTTTACAGGAAGCACCATTATTGGTTTTACCATTTTGCAGTTCCCTAGCAGTGTTTATGAAATTTCAACCTCCCTTCACCTTCACCAACATTTCTTCTTTTCTTAAAAAAACAAAAATAAAAAACTAACTTTACTGTTATTGCAGGTGTGAGAAGATTGCACATTATGAGTTTTATTTGTATCTTTCTAAGTGGCATCCACTTCCTAAACCACATGCCTCTGGAAACATTATGAACGTAGAGAAATGATGATAGTTATAGTACAGGGTTCAGTTCTATTATTCATAGGGTCACTATGAGTCGTGCTTGACTCAACAGCATTTAACAACAATGACGACTTATGAATCCAAGCATTATATTTTTTCACGTGTTTCTTTATTGCCCATGTATCTTCTTTGGAGAAGCATATGATAATGTGTCCTTTGGACATTTAATATGGTACTATTTGTTGTTTTCTTGTGAATTATTGATGTTTCTTGAAATTTTAGATATTAGTCCCTTGTTTGAAAACGCAAACACCTCTGATGTTTATAAATATTCATTTTTAGGGAGTTTCATTTCTCTAGTTTATAGTCTCATGTTTGTGCATTTTTTAGTTATATTTAGTAGGTAACTTTTGTCATAATATAGAGCTTCTAATTCTTTGCCAGTTTTTTTTCTGATGACCTTAACTGTTATAAGTTATCACATTTAAGTTTTTGATTGATTGTGAGTTCGATTTATGAATCTGTGAATTATGGGTCCTGTTTCATTTTTCTGTAACTGGCTATCACTTTTGTTGAAACCATTTTTTAAAGAGACCATGCCTTCCACATTTGTGGATTTTTATGGAAGATACCCATACATGGATGGATTTATGTCTATATCCTCAATTTTGTTCTGATCTTTGTGACTGTTGTTGCTAAGTACTAGGTAGCTTTGACTAGATGGCTGTGTAGTAGGTTTTCATATGTAGAAGTATGAAGCCTCTTACGTTATTCTTTAGTAGTGCTTTCCTTATCCAAGGTCTCTTCCCTTCCACGTCAAAATTGATGATTAACTTTTATATCTCTTTAAAAAATGTCATAGAATCCAAATCAGAATTTTATTCTATTTTGAGGTACATTCTATGTTGTCTTTCTTATCAATTAACATGGTATGTTCTTTCCATTTTTATGTTGGTTTCTTATAGCAGTCTTTTGTTATGAGTCTTTTGTGTCTCTGGTTAGGGTTATTCCTAAGCATTTGTTATTTTTGGTGGATATTATATATAGTATTGTTTTCCTGATTTTTTCTCCATTGTTTTCTTTTTTAATATAGTTGTTGTTATGTGCCATCAAGTCACTTGTGACTCATAGCGACCCTATGTACAAGAGCCCTAAACTCTGCTCTGTCCTGTGCTAACCTCACTGTCTCCAGCACACCTACTCCCATTACCCCAATCACTGAATTGATCCACATCGTTGAGGGTCTTCTTCTCTTACACTGTCCATCTACCCTCCCAAACATGACATCCCTCCCCAAGGACTGGTCCCTCTTTGCAATAGGCCCAAAATATGTCAGATGAAGCTTCAGAATCCTTGCCTCCAATACATACTCTGCTTTTTTTCCAAATTTTTCTTTTTGTAATTTTCTTATGGAGTCTCTGAGATTGTTTTATGCATAGGATTGTATCACCTACAAATAGAAATAGTTTTACTTCTTCCTTTCCAATTCAAATATCTTTTGTTTTCCTTTTTTTGCCTTATAGTTATGACTAGAATATACTACAATATTGATCAGGGATGGTGACAGAGGATAATTTTGGCTGGTTTTATTCACAACAGGAATTATTTCAATCTCTTTGTTGAATGCATATTTGTCATTGTTTTGTGGTGATGGTATTGTTTTTGCTAAATGATATTGAGTCTTCTAGCATTTATAGCACTCTGGTTTCACCCTCTCTCTAGGAGAGCCTTTTGTGTTCCCTTGGCAGCCCATTGTTTATTTGTTGTTTTTTTCTCTTTTTTATTATTGAAATTTTAATGAAAGTTTACAGAGACTTTGGATTTCCATTCATATATTGTTGCACACTTTCCTCCCTGCCCACCCCTCCCCCTTAGTTCACTTTTCTTTTTGAAAAGAAAAAAAATTATTTCATTGTTATACAACATCCTCCACTCGAAATTCTCTTTACTATGCAGCTCTTATTCTGGACTTTTGTCATGAAAATAATGCCTAATCATATATTCATTTTAAACAGTTCTCTCCCTCATCTGTTTCAATGCAGTATACATGGTAGTCCTTTGTATGTTTAATACTCTTCTCCAGCACCACAACTCTGAGGCATTGATTTTTCTATCATCCTTATTCATTCTCCAACTCTGTGATACCTACCAAGTAATTGGGAAGATCAGGCACAACTTAGTCTCTACACTGACATCGTTGTTCTTCAGTATTCTGGAGAGGTCTTTCCCAGTGCAACTCATCTTTTGATTTCCTGATTGCTGATGCCAAGAGTACTGATTGTAGATCTAAGCAAGATGACATTGTTAATAGTCTCAAACTCTTCTCTATCTATCATGTTGTTGCAAATGTCCCAGTGGTGAGAATCTGTGTTTTCTTGATGTTGAGATGCAATCCATATTGAAAGGTTCAGTCTTTGGCCTCCTGCAGCAAAATGCTTTAGGTCCTCCTCAGTTTCTGCAAGCAAGCAAGGTTGTATCATCTGCATGACACAGGCTGTCGATGTTGATCTTCCAATCCTGATGCCACATTCCTCCTCATAAAGCCTAGCCTCTCAAATGATGTGGTCCACACACAGATTGAAAAGGTATGGAGAAAGGATGCATCTTTGAGGCTTTTTGAACCATGCAGTATTTCCTTACTCTGTTCAAGTAACTGCTTTCTGATCTAATTTATAGGTTTCTCACAATCAAGCGTTCTGGGATTCCCATTTTTCTTAATGTTAGCCAATTTGTTGTGACCCATGTAGTCAAATGCCATTGCATAGTCAATAAAACTCAGATTGACATTCTTCTGGTACTCTGCTTTCAGCCAAGATTCATCTGACATTGGCAGTTATGTTCCTAGTGCCTTGGTCTCTTCTAACCCTCCTACTGTTTCTGACAGCTGTCTTTTGCTATACTATTCCCGTTGTTTTTGGATAATCTTTTGCAGGACTTTGCTTGTTTGTGTATAAACCCTTAGTTATGCTGAAGAATTTCTATCCAATTCATATTTTACTAAAAGTTTTTTAAGGTTGGGATTTTGTATTTTATCAAGTGAAATAAATATATGGATCTGTTCCATAGCTTTTAAATGACTACTTGTTGAGCAAGAGATACTGTGTCTTATCTGTCATTATAAAAATAAAGAACATTCTACATGTTATGTGAAATATTTTATTATGAGTATCTGAAACTAACTTCTCATCTGTATCTAAACACATAGCAAAATGTCAGTATTACTATGTTCATGTGCCACTTAGTCATTATGTGCAGAAATAATATGAAGGAAACATTTGGAGTTTTCTTGAAGATGTTTTAGATAATATACAAATTATGTATATCATCTTAGAAATTTCTGTTGTTCAAACAAAGCTTACATAAAATAATATTTTAAAAAATTAGTAGAAACATTATGAGTAGAACTTAAAGTCATATTTCTTTAGTAGTATTTTGGTAAATCAAGTACACATATTAGTTTGTTATAGCTTTTGACATAGTGGATTTTTTGAACATAGTTTAATAGAGTTGCTAAGCAGGCTTTATATTATTGTTAGATAATAAAAGTATTAATCAACTTTATGCATGTCAGATAGTAGGCAGTGTTATTTGTCAGGAGTAATGATAGAGTAGCATTGTACAACTAAGTTAAATACATGATGCCACAATCCTCTCTCTAGATATAACATTAATTCTACATATAATTTACAATGGTCAAATTGTAATGCTCAGCACTGTGGGTTTGGTTATATTCCATGTTTTTAAGACTTTGCTTCTGCCTCTGAGGTGAATCTAAGGAATTGTTTCATAGCTGTATTTCAGAAATTAGAAAAAGAAATTGTCTGCATAAAACCATAGATTACTTTTCCAGTTTTCTACCTTTGTGCAAACAGTGTGGATATGGTTCCAGAGCTGCATGCTTCACAAAGATGTAAATTGTGGAGATACTACCATTCACCACACTTACTTGACTGGAGAATGGAAAGTGCCATAGAGTGTCTCCATAGGTCAACAATAATATGTGGTAGCAGATTATTAGTCCATCATGATTATAATTGATTTATGACTTTGTTAATATTGTTAGGTACTGTTAAGTCACTTTTGACCCATAATGAACCTGTGTACAACAGAATGAAATACTGCCCAGTCCTGAACCATCCTCGCAATTGTTGCCATGTTTGGGCCCATCATTACAGCCACTTTTTTTGTTGCTTCCTCTTTCTCGTTGACCTTCCATTTTAACAAGAATGATGTCTCCTTCCTCACTGCATGTCAAAAGTAAAGGAAACAAAGTCTTGTTAATCTTGCATTAAAGAACATTTTGGCTTTATTTCTTCCAAGACAGATATGCTGCTTCTGGCACTTCTTGATATATTCAGTATTCTTCCACAACACCGTTGATTCAAATGCGTACACTCTTTCATCTTCCTTATTCATTATGTAGCTTTTATACATATTTGTGTCAATTGGAAATATCATGGCTTACATCAGAAATATTTTTGTCTTCAAAGTGACATCTACCATTTTTAACACTATATAGAGATCTTTTACTGCAGACTTTCCCCAATGTAGTACTTAATCTGATTTTTTTTTTCTACTGCTTCCATGTTTGTTGATTGTGGATCCAGTTACTATGAAATCCTAGACAATTTCAGTATTTTCCTGTTTCTTATGAACCTATAGGTTAGCCCATTTATGAAGATATTTTTTTGCTCTTTGTTTTGAAGTGTAATCCATACTGACTAAGGATTATAGTCTTTAAGCTTCACCAGTGAGAGCTTGAAGTCAATTTAGTTTTCAGCAGCAAGGTTGTGTGCATATCGCAAGTTGTTGTTTATGAGCCTTTCACCAGTCTTGATGCCATGTTCTTCTTCATATATAGTCTACCTTTTCAGATTATCAAGCATACAGAGTGAACGAATATGGTGAAGGTTATCTTCACACACACCTTTTCTGATTGAAAACCATCCAAGTTGTTAGAATCCCCAATTCTATTTGAACAGACCTCTTGTTTTGTGTACAGGTTCCACATGAACACAATTTTCCTGGAATTCACATTAATTACACTGTTATCCATAATTTGTTATGGTTAGTGCAAATACATGCTGTTACCTAATCAATAAAACAAATAAACAAGTTTCTGGTATCCTCCATTTCCTCTACTTTTAGCCATGATCTGACATCAATAGTGATAATCCTTGTTCCAAATTCTCTTCTGAATGCAACTTGAATTTATGATAATCTTTGATACACTGCTACACACATTTTAAAATTGTCTTTAGCAAGAATTTACTTGTGTTTGATATTGATATTGTTATACAATGTTTGTATTCTGTTGGATTACTTTTCTTTGGGATGGGTACAGGCATAGGTCTTTTTTCAGTTGAATGACCAAGCAGTTGTCTTAGAATTTCTTTCTATAGATGAGAGTGTTTCCAGAGTTGTACTTATTTGTTGAAACATCTCAATTGATATTCCATATTTAAACTTTTACCAGGTATAAAATACAAAATCTAGGTCATACTTAGAGCTTTACTTTATTTTACGATGAAAGATTGCAGTCTTTTTTTTTAACCCTGTCATATTCATCTAAGTATTGTTCAGTGATAAAGACAGACATAGACTACATGCATTTTAATGGCTATTAGTAAGAAGAGCAAACAATTATATCTAATTTTTTTAAAAAGCAACCCTGAAACCAAACAGCCAGGATGTTCTTTAGCTATAAGGCCGGTGAAATTTCAGTTTGTTTATTATCAACATTTCAACAGGAAAAAGTAATAACTAGAAAAGGACTATGAAACAGATTCAAGATACTTTGATCACCTGCAATGTGTATGTGAGCTGGGCAATGAATAAGATGTCAAAAGAATGACCATTAGATTTTTTTCCCCTTTTGCTATTTTTAAATCTGGTAATAATTTTATTTTTATTGTGATTTAAGAAAAGACTTACAAAAGAGTTTCATTTCTTATGCAACCATTCATACACATTTGTTCTAAAACATTAATTTCAATAATATTCCACAATGAAATCACTCTTCTTATTTCTTCCCTGCAATTCTGAAATTCTGATCTCCATCTTCCTATATCTCTATCTCTATCTGCATTTATATGTATGCGTACATGTATATGGTAGTTGTTGGTGGTGGTGATTGCTGTCAATTCAAGCAATATATAAATATATATAACAACTCAGATATATATATATATATATATATAATTTTTTTTACTTTTTACTGGTTTGGCTACAAAGTTAGTAAACATTACTTTTCACACCGGGTCTTTCCCATTTCCTTAACCCATGGTACTAGGGATATTGTAGCTGATGTTAGATGGATCTTAGCTGAAAGCAGGGAATACCAGAAGAATGTCTGTGTTTCATTGATTATGCAAAGGCGTTTGACAGTGTGGATCATAACAAACTGTGGCTGACTCTGAGAAGAATGGGAATCCCAGAACACTTGATAGTTTTAATGAGAAACCTATAATTGGACCAAGAGGCAGTCATCAGAACAGAGCAAGGAAACACTGCATGGTTCAAAGTTGGGAAGACCGTACGCCAGGGATGTGTCCTATCTCCATACCTTTTCAACCTGTATGTAGAACAGATTATCTGAGAGGCTGGGCTTTGTGAGGAGAAGTGTGGCATCAGGATTGGTGGAAGATCTATTAACAATCTGCGTTATGAAGATTACACAATCCTGCTTGCTGAAACTGAGGAGGACCTGAAATGCTTGCTGCAGAGGGTCAAGGACTACAGCCTTCAGTATGAATTGAGGCTCAATATCAAGAAAGCAAAGATTCTCACCACTGGACCAATTGGCAGCATCAGGATGGATGGTGAAGAGATTGAGATTGTTAAAAACTTTAGTCTGCTTGGCTCCACGGTCAACACTCTTGGCACCAGTAGCCAGGAAATTAAAAAACGTGTTACGATGGGAAAGTCTGCTGTTAGGGACCTCTCCAGGGTATTGAAGAGCAATGGTGTCACTCTGGAGACTAAGGTGTGTCTGATACAGGCTATGGTCTTTGAAATCAGTTGTTATACATCAGAGAGTTGGATAATGACTAAGGAGGATAGAAGGAAAATTGATGCCTTTGAGCTGTGGTGCTGGAGAAGAGTATTTAATGTACCCTGGACTGCTAAGAAAACAAACAGATTCATCCTGGAGAGGGTTAAAGCAGGCTACGCCTTGGAGGCAAGGATTCTGGGGCTTTGTCTGACATACTTTGGACATGTTGTAAGGAGGGACAGTCCTTGGAGAGGCACATCATGCTTGAGAGGGTGGAGGGACAGTGCAGGAGGGGAAGGCCTCCTATGAAGTGGATTGATTCAGTGACTGGGGTAATCGGGATGGGTGTATCAGAGACAGTGCGATTGGCACACGATTGTTGTACATAGGGTCACTATCCCCATCCTCCACCCATCAAACTGTATGACACTATGATTACTGTCACTGTACACACCCCACCCTCTACCCATCTTCACTTCTCTGCTCCGCCCCCCCCCCTTAGATCCTCATACACATTTTACTAGTTACACAGATTTGTTCTTATGGGACTGAGTTAGTTAACTCAGCATAATGCTCTCCAGTCTCTCCCAAGTTAGGTAGTGATCAATACCTTTGGATTGTGGTGTTGTACAAGAATACTGTATGTCCCATGGATTGACCAAATACAAACAAATAAGTCTTAGAGAAGGAACAACCACAGTGCTCCTTGTAAGCCAGGGGCACGAAGTTTTATCTCACATGCTTTCATGTAGTTTATTGTTGTTGTGTGCTGTTGAGTCAAGTACAACCCACAGTAACACTGTGAGAAACAGATCTGAACCTGAGGCTATCCTGTGCCATCCTCATATTTCCCAAGAATCTAGAGCCTATTATTGCAGTCAGTATGTTAGTCCACCTGCTTAAGGGTCTTTCTCTCCTTCACCAATCTTCTGCCTTCCCAAGCATGATGCCCCTCTTTAAGGAATAGAATTAGAAAAATATTTGAACTTTGTGAAGCAAAGCATCTTTGCTTCCAAGCAGCACTCTGGCTCCACTTTCTCCAAGACATAATTGATTGTTCTTTTGACCAGACAGGGAATGTTCATTACTCTTTTCTAAGACCATTGCTCAGAGACATCTATTCTCCTACATCCTTAATCATTGTCAAGCTCTCTGATGCATAGCAAGTGATCAGGAAAATCATGGCCTGAATCAGACACTCTTCATCCTCAAACTGACATGATTGCTCCATAATAATTTGAAGGCTACAGACTTTCACAGTACAATATGTCTCCTGATTTCCTGACTGCTGGTACTAAGGGTGTTGATCGTGGATCCAAGTAAGGTGGAGTTGTTGAAGTTTCAAGCTTTTCTCCATATATCATGATCCTGTTGGTCCAGTGCCAAAATTTATTCTTGATGTTCGGATGTAATCTATATTGAATTCTATATTCTTTGATCTTCTACACAGTGCTTCAAGTGCTCCTCACTTTCAGCAATCAATGTTGTGTCATCTGCATGTTGTTTTTTTTGTTGTTA
>NW_006399854.1:6786318-6788160 GCF_000299155.1 Elephantulus edwardii | reverse complement strand
TGTTGTACAAGAATACTGTATGTCCCATGGATTGACCAAATACAAACAAATAAGTCTTAGAGAAGGAACAACCACAGTGCTCCTTGTAAGCCAGGGGCACGAAGTTTTATCTCACATGCTTTCATGTAGTTTATTGTTGTTGTGTGCTGTTGAGTCAAGTACAACCCACAGTAACACTGTGAGAAACAGATCTGAACCTGAGGCTATCCTGTGCCATCCTCATATTTCCCAAGAATCTAGAGCCTATTATTGCAGTCAGTATGTTAGTCCACCTGCTTAAGGGTCTTTCTCTCCTTCACCAATCTTCTGCCTTCCCAAGCATGATGCCCCTCTTTAAGGAATAGAATTAGAAAAATATTTGAACTTTGTGAAGCAAAGCATCTTTGCTTCCAAGCAGCACTCTGGCTCCACTTTCTCCAAGACATAATTGATTGTTCTTTTGACCAGACAGGGAATGTTCATTACTCTTTTCTAAGACCATTGCTCAGAGACATCTATTCTCCTACATCCTTAATCATTGTCAAGCTCTCTGATGCATAGCAAGTGATCAGGAAAATCATGGCCTGAATCAGACACTCTTCATCCTCAAACTGACATGATTGCTCCATAATAATTTGAAGGCTACAGACTTTCACAGTACAATATGTCTCCTGATTTCCTGACTGCTGGTACTAAGGGTGTTGATCGTGGATCCAAGTAAGGTGGAGTTGTTGAAGTTTCAAGCTTTTCTCCATATATCATGATCCTGTTGGTCCAGTGCCAAAATTTATTCTTGATGTTCGGATGTAATCTATATTGAATTCTATATTCTTTGATCTTCTACACAGTGCTTCAAGTGCTCCTCACTTTCAGCAATCAATGTTGTGTCATCTGCATGTTGTTTTTTTTGTTGTTACATGTCTTGGAGTCACTTGAGACTCATAGCGACCCTATGTACAAAATCTCTGAACCCTGCGCTATCCTGGGTCAACCTTATTGTCTCTGGCACAACTACCCCCATTACCCTAGTCACTGAATCAATCCATCTCATCCTTTTGTGCTGTCCCTCTACCCTCCCAAGCATGACCAAAGTTTTTTTTGTTGACATTTTAATGGAAGTTTATAGAGAACTTGAATTTCAACTTATTCTTTTCTTTACATTTTCATCCCTACCCACCCCTCTTCCCTTTTCTTTTTGAAAAGAAAAAAAAATTCTTTGATTGTTATATACACCCCCCCCCCCATTCCCTGAGTCTACTTTACTATGCAGCTCTTATCTGGACTCTTGTCATGCAAATAATACATAATAATACATTCCTTTTAAACAGTTCTCTTCCTCATCTGTACAAATGCAATGCACATTATTTATCCCCTCTTTTCTTAGTTTCACCCTACCCTAAAGTCAGTCCTGTTTTATATCAGCTGCATTATGCAGTATTTGTCCTTTTGTAGCTGAGATATTTTACTCAGCATATTTTCCTACAGGGTCACCTATTTTGTATAATATGTCAAGAGTTCATAATTTTTCAATGCTTTATAATATTTTATTGTGTGAATATACCAGAGCTTATCTCTCCATTCATTTGTTGATGGGCACTTGGGTTGTTTCCAACTCTTTGCTATTGTGAACAAAGCCGTGATAAACATGGGTGTGTATAAATCTGCTTGGGTGGCAGTTCTTGTTTCTTTAGGGTATATTCCCAGTAGAGGATTTGCTGGGTCAAATGGTATTTCTATTTTTTACTTTTTCAGAAAGTACCATACTGTCTTCCATAGTGATTGCACCATTTTACACTCCCAGCAACAGTGAATAAGTGTTCCAATTTCTCCACAACCTCATCAGCATTTGTTGTTTGCTGTTCT
>NW_006399854.1:6733167-6782888 GCF_000299155.1 Elephantulus edwardii | reverse complement strand
AATTCGATCATTCTCTCTCCAGCTCCATTTCTGTCACCGAGTCCATGTTTTCCAACTACTGAATCTTCTTCTTTTTTCCCTACTTTTGCATTCCAGTCACCCATTATTATCAATGCATCCTGATTGCATGTTCGATCAATCTCCGATTCCTAGCTGGGAATATAATGATGGAACCTTTCTATTGGTTTGAACTTACCGATGGCTCACTATAAGAAAGATGTTGTTGTTGTTATATGTCATCAAGTCGCCTGTGACTCAGTGACCTTATGTACAACAGCACTAAACCCTGCTCTGTCCTGTGCCAATCTCACTATCTCTGACACATCTACCCCTATTACCCCAGTCACTGCATCAATCCACCTCATAGAGGGGCTTCCTTTCCTGAACTATCCCTTCACCTTCCAAGGCATGACATCCTTCTCCAAGGATTGGTCCCTCCTTGCAACATGTCCAAAGTATGTCAGACGAAACTTTAGAATCCTTGCCTACAAGGAGAAACCTGGTCTCACCCTCTCCAGTATGAACCTGTTTATTTTTATAGCAGTCCATGGTATATTCAATACTTCTCCAACACCACAGCTCAAAGGCATCAGTTCTCCTTCTATAATCCATAGTCATTTTCCAGCTCTTTGACACATAGCAAGTGATTGCAAAGACCATTGACTGTATCAGGCGAACCTTAGTCTCCAAAGTGACATCATTGCTCTTTAGTACTTTGGAGAGGTCTCTAACAGCATAACTTTCCCATCACAATACATCTTTTGATTTCTCAAGAAAACAAAGAATCTCACTACTGCACCAATTGACAGCATCAGTATGGGTGGTGAAGTGATTGAGATAGTTAACGAGTTTAGTTTACTTGGCTCCACAGTCAACACTCTTGGTAACAGCAGCTAGGAAATCAGGAGATGAATTGCATTGGGAAAGTCAGCTGTGAGGGACCTCTCAAGAGTACTGAAAAGCAATGACGGCAGGCTGGAGACTAAGGTGTGCCTGATCCAGGCTATAGTCTTTGCAATTAAGTAATATACATCGGAGAGTTGGACAGTGAATAAGGATGATAGAAAGAGAATTGATGCCTTTGAGCTGTGGTGCAGGAGAAGAGTGTTGTATACACCATGAACTGCTAGGAGAACAAACAGGTTTGTCCTGGAGAGGGTGAAGCCAGAATGTTCCCTCGAGTCAAGGATTCTGAATCTTCGTCTGACATACTTTGGGCATGTTGCAAGGAGGGACTGTTCCTTGGAGAGGGACATCATGTTTGGGAGAGTGGAGGGATGGCACAGGAAAGGAAGACTCTCGATGAGATGGATCGATTCTGTGAATGGAGTGGTGGGAATAAATGTGTTTGATACAGTGAGGTTGGCACAGCATAGAACAGCATTTAGGGCTTTCATACGTAGGGTCACTATGAGTCACAAATGACTCAACGGCACATAACAACAACAGTGTCAAGAGTGTTGACTGTGGAGCCAAGCAAACTAAAGCTGTTAACAATCTCAATCTCTTTACCATCCATCCTGATGCTGCCAGTTGGCCCAGTGGTGAGAATCTTTGTGTGTTGTTTTGTGTTTGTTTGTTTTTTTTTCTTGGTGTGGTTTCTTTTTTTTTTTTTTTTTATATTGAGCCTCAATCCATGTTGAAGGCTGCAGTCCTTGATCTTCTGCAGCAAGTGCTTCATGTCCTCCTCAGTTTCAGCAAGCTGGGTTGTGTCATCTGCGTAACACAGATTGCTGATGAATCTTCCTCCAATCTGATGCCATAGTTCTCCTTATACAGCCCAGCCTCCAGGGTAATCTGTTCTGCATATAGTTTGAAAAGATATGGGTATAGGACATATCCCTGGCATACACCCTTCCCAATTTTAGATAATGCAGTGTTTTCTTGTTCTGTTCTGATGACTGTCTCCTGGTCCAAGTATAGGTTTCACATTAGCATGATCAAGTGTTCTGGGATTCACATTTCTCTTAGAGTTAGCCACAGTTTGTTGTGATCCACACAGTCAAATGCCTTTGTGTAATCAATGAAACACAGATATACATTCCTCTGGTACTCCCTGATTTCCACCAAGGTCCATCTGACATTATCTATGATATCCCTAGTACCACAACCCCTTCTAAAGCCACACTGCACATCTGGCAGTTCTCTGTTGATTTGCTGTTCGAGTCGTTTTTAGATAATCTTCAGCAGAATCTTGCTTACATGTGATATTAATGATAATGTTCAATAATTTCCACACTCTGTTGGATCACCTTTCTTTTGCATGGAAACAAATATAGATCTCTTCCAGTCAGTTGGCCCAGTGGTTGTCCTCTAGATTTCTTGATACAGCTTGGTGAGCATATCTAGGGCACCATCTGTTTGTTGAAATACATCAATTGGTATACCATCAATTCCTGAGGTCTTATTATTTTGTCAATTCTTTCGAAGCCATTTAAACTTCTTCCTTCATCACCAGTGGCTCTTGCTCATATATTGTTTCATGAAATTCTTCTGAGTATGCCAATTATTTTTGGTATGATGACTCTGTATACTCTTTCCATCTTCTTTTAATATTTCCTGGATCATTTAACATTCTGCCCAAAGTATCCTTTAGTATTACTCTCAAGGCTTGAGTTTGTTCTTCAGTTCCTTGAGCTTAAGAAATGTTGGGCTAATTTGGCCCTTTTGATTTTCTGACTCCAGCTCCTTGCACATTTCATTGTAAATTTTCTTTGTCTTCTCTTGCTGCCTTTTGAAATCTTCTGTTCAGCTCTTTAGTATCTTGAATTCTTCCCTTTGCTTTGGCTTCTCTGCACTCTAGTGCAATATTCAGAGTATCTTCTGACATCCAGTTTGGTCTTTGCTTCCTCCTCTGTCTTTGTAATGATATTTTGTACTCTTCCTGAATGATATTCTTGATTTCCTCCTACAACTCATCTGGTTTTTGCTCATCAGTGTTCAAGGCCTCAAACCTGTTCCTTGAGATGGTTTTGAAATTTGGGTGAGATAGACTGAAGGCCATATTTTGGTTCCCATGGATTCTATTTCATTTTCCTTAGCTTCAGCTTGAATTTGCATATGAGTGGTTGGCGGTCTGTTCCACAATCAACTCCTTGCCTAGTTTTCACAGCTGACAGTGAGGTTCTCTCCAGTGGCTCTTTTCATAGATGTAATCAATCTGATTCCTGTGGATACCATCAGGTGAAATCCATGCAATTTACAAAGGGTCAGCTATGAGTTGGTTTCAATTGGAAAGCAATGAGTTGAGTTTGAGTTGATTAGTGGAGTGAAGAAATTAAATTATGTTATACTGGGTCAATCTTCTACAAAAGAAACCTTTCAAAAGACTATATCAGTGATTCATGAAAATGGCACAGAACTATGCACTGTTTCCTTCTGCTGTACATAAGGTCACTATAAGTTGGAGTCAACTAAATAATAATCACTACTGTATAGATTCTTCCTTAATTTCTATCTTTTGACTCTTACAGATTTCCCAAGAGAAAAAATTTGAGGAGTAAAGAAATAGTGAAGAATGTTAATTAGCAAAAAGAATATCTGTAGATTCCAAGGCAAGCCAAGACTTATAAAAGTGAAGCCAAGAAAAAACTGTCATCTTGCACAGCAAAGTGGCCTGTGCTTTGATCTGAAGATCATACTTACAAGTGGTACCTAGAGTGGCATCTCAGGAAATTGACAGTAATTAGATGAATCTCATTCCTAAAAAGCAAGGTTTCCTTGTCTTTTAATCTATTTGTGGGTTGTTTTTAATTTTTTCCCCCTTCCTAATTCTTGTTGTTTTTTGTTGTGCTAGACAGGGGTGCCTGTGGTTATTTGGCACACTAGCAAAGAAGCAAAAAGTGGCTCTTCAGTATTATATAGAATATAAATGAAGCCAAACTGAAAAGCAATCTGTTACAGCCAAATGACAGGCTTTGATAGGTATTACCATAAAAGCTAAGAAGATGGGTGATAAAAAGAAGCAGGTGAAGTTTAAAAGCCACAAAATGCTGACATAAAAATTAGCAAATACAGTAAAATAACAACAAATGTAATAATTTTTGAAAACTTAAACATGTTCTAAAATCCAACAACCTACATAACTACCCTTATCTCAACTCAAACTAAACTTATTGCCATCAAGTTGGAACCAGTTCGTAACTGACCCTCCCATTGGATTTCACAAAACGTAAACCTCCTGTGGAGCAGCTGGAGGTGTTTATTGGGGAGGGAGTTACACTGCCCACTAAAAGATCATGGTTTGAACCCAACATTATCTAGTTAACTGCAAAAGTTGTTGGAAGAACTAAGATTTCATTAAAAAAAAGAGATTTTTCAATATATGTTGCTGTTATTTTACTCTTGTGTAATTTAGAAATAAATATCATTGAAGGCAAATCAGAAACAAATAGTAGCATGAATACAAATAACTACTCTCACAAGAATACCATTTCAGCATGTAGATTCATTCAAGTTTAATTTTTCCCAAAGTTTAAAGTGTATCTCTGCATTTGTTTTCAATATGCATGAATACAGAAATATTCTATTCATTCAAATTCCTTTCCAAATGATACTACACATCTATGCATATTTAAAGACAACAGTGAATACTAAGTAAAGTGCTTATTATTTTAAATCAGGTCAGCTGTGATGTATGAGGACCTTATGTATAAACAGAACAAAATGTTGCCTGGTCCTGCATCGTTGCATGATCTTGGCACATTTGGGCCCACTTTGGGGGCTATAGGGTGATTAATCTCACTGAGCTTTCTACTTTTTTTATTGGCCATCTATTTTACTAAATAAGATATCTTGGATAATAGCCTTAAGAACTCTGGTGGCCAAATGGGTAATGATTTGCACTTCCAATTTAAAGGCACATTATCCAAATCCCCCAGCTACTCTGAGAGAGAAAGATGGGCAGTCTCCTCCCTTATAATTTATTGTCTCTGAAAACTTACTTGAGTGTAAGTTATGAGTCAGTTACAATTCAAAGGCAATGAAAGAGAAGAGAATGATTATTTGATAATGTTGCTGTTGTTGTTTGGCACTATCAAATGGAGCATGACTTGTAACGATGCCATAAACAACAGATCAGAATCCTATCCTGTGCCACCCTAATAATTTCGAATCTACTTGATATAATTGCTGAAGCCACTGGTCAATCCATATCAGTGAGAGTATTTCTCCTATCTTTCATTGACCTTCTACTTTCCTAAGTATGATTTCCTTTTCCAAGGAATAGCCTCTCCTCTCCATGCCAGGAATTGATTAACAGTTGGTAGGAAGCTGGAGCCTCTTATTTAAAGCAGTTGGGATCTGCTAAGGTAGTCATATTTTATTTTATTAACAGTCAGTTGGGGGCTGGAAGCTTCTTGTTTAAAGCAATAAGGATCTGGTAGGTGGGCCTTTGTAATTAGCAGTCATGGGCCCTCAATTGAAGCCTGATTTGCGATTAGAAATGTTGTTGTTGTTGTTATGTGCCGTCGAGTCGCCTGTGACTCATAGCGACCCTATGTACAACAGCCCTAAACTCCGCTCTGTCCTGTGCCAATCGCACTGTCTCTGACACTCCCATCCCAATTATCCCAGTCACTGAATCAATCCACCTCATAGAGGGCCTTCCTCTCCTGCGCCATCCCTCCACCCTCCCAAGCATGATGTCCCTCTCCAAGGACTGGTCTCTCCTCACTACATGTCCGAAGTAAGTTAGACGGAGCCTCAGAATCCTTGCCTCCAAGGAGCCACCCGGTTTAACCCTCTCCAGGACAAATCTATTTGTTTTCCTAGCAGTCCATGGTATTCCCAGTACTCTTCTCCAGCACCACAGCTCAAAGGCATCAGTTCTCCTTCTATCCTCCTTGGTCATTGTCCAACTCTCTGATGCATAACAGGTGATTGCGAAGACTATGGCCTGTATCAGACGCACCTTAGTTTCCAGAGAGACACCACTGCTCTTCAGCACTTTGGAGAGGTCCCTAACAGCAGACTTTCCCATGGCAATGCGCCTTTTAATTTCCTGGCTGCTGGTGCCAAGACTGTTGACTATGGAGCCAAGAAAAGTAAAGCTGTGTACAATCTCAATCTCTTCACCATCCCCCTTTGTCTTCTTGACATTGAACCTCAATCCATATTGTAGGCTGCAGTCCTTGACACTCTGCAGCGGGTGCTTCAGGTCCTCCTCAGTTTCAGCAAGCAGGGTTGTGTCATCTGCATAACGCAGATTGTTGATAAATCGTCCACCAATCCTGACCCCACATTTCTCCTCATAGAGCCCAGCCTCCCGGATAATCTGTTCTGTATATAGGTTGAAGAGGTATGGAGATAGGATGCATCCCTGGCGTACGCCCTTCCCAATTTTGAACCATGCAGTGTTCCCTTGCTCTGTTCTGACGACTGCCTCCTGGTCCGATTAGAAATACAAAACTAAGTTTTCTGTTTGTTGAATTGGGGGAATACATTGTCCTAATTGTTACAACACTGGCCTTTTAGTTTGCTGTACTGAATTAACCTGTGGGTTGTTGGTGATATTGAAAGCTGTGTCACCAGTGTGTCAAATGCCACAAGGGTAACACATGGTGGATAAATTTTAGTAGAACTCCCAGATTATGACAGACCAGTCATCAGGTCCAAACACTTCTTAAATAGCATGCCTCTGAAAACTCTGTGAACAGTAGATAAAAATGGATAGTTATAGTATTATTATAGTATTAGATGTATAGCTCAAATTTGAAGTCAACCAAAATGAGGAAAAATAGAGACAAAATTTCTTTATTAATTGTAATGTGGAATGTATCTTAAATGTTGGAAAACCAGAAATTGTGAAAGATGAAATGGAATGCTGAACACCAACATTCTAGACATTAGTGAGATGAGAGGGAATATCTTCTGCCAATTTATATCAGATAATCACATGGTATACTATGTTTCTCGATAGCTCTGTAGTCAACACTCTTGGCACCAGCAGCCAGGAAATTAAAAGATGTATTGTGATGGGAAAATATGATGTTAGGAACCTGTCCAAAGTACAGAAGAGCAATGATGTCACTCTGGAGACTAAGGTGTGCCCAATACAGTCCATGGTATTTGCAATCACTTGATGTGCACCAAAGACCTAGACAATGACAACGACATGATAAAAGGAGAATTGATGTCTTTGATCTGTGGTGTTGGAGTATTGAATATACCATGGACTGCTAAAAAAATGAACAAATTTACCCTAGAGAGGGTTAAACCAGGGGCAAGGATTCTGAAGCTTCATTTGACATACTTTGGACATCCCTGGAGAAGAACATCATGCTTGGGAGGGTAGAGAGACAGTGCTGGAGAGGAAGACCCTCTATGAGGTGGATTGATTCAGTGACTGGGGTAATGGGGTGGGTGTGTCAGAGACAGTGAGATTGGCACAGGATAAAGCAAAGTTTAGGGCTTTTGTTCATAGGGTCACTATGAGTCACAGGTGACTCGATGGTATATAACAACAACAATAGTACTATGTTGAGAATGAAGAACAGTAGAAGAACGGTATTGCTGTCACAATCAAAGAGTCAATTTCAAGTTCTATCCTGAAGAACAATGTTGTGCGTGATAGGATATTAGCCATAGGCATACAAGGAAGACTTGGTAATAGAACTATTATTTGAGTATACTCCCCTTCAGCTAAAGCCTACAAGAGAGACTGAAAATTTTTACCAAATCTTGCCATTAGAAATTGACCAAACATGCAGTCAAGATGTTTTAATGATAATTGGTGGCTAGAATGCAGAAGTTGGAAACCATGAAGAAGGAATAGTAGTCTGAAAGGATATAATCCATGGAGAGAGAAAAATGTCATTAAAAAGGCAAAGGAGAAAGAAAAAAACAAAATGATGTCAGGAGATACTCTGCAATTTGCACTAGAGTGTCCGGAAGCAAAAACAAATGGAAAACATGTTGAAATAAAAGACCTGAACAGATTGCAAAAGCTAGCTTGAGAAAACAAAGGAAAGTATTATAATGGAAAGTACTGAGGGCTGGAATTAGATTATTAAAAGGGAAGGACTCACTCTGTGTTTCTCAAGCTGAGAGAACTGAAAAACAAATGTAAACTCCAAGTTGCAATAATGAAAGATGCTATATGCAATATATTGAGTGACCTAGGAAGCATCAAAAGAAGATGGAGGGAATACATGGAGTCACTGTAGCAAAAAGAACTGACTTACACTGAAAAATTTCGAGCAGATGCCCTAGCTTGGAATTTTTAAATTTTTAAATATGTCAAAGAAAAACAGTATTTGTTATTGAATGGCAAAAAAAAATCATTATGAAAATGAGAAGTTTCCCACATGAGGCATTGTTAGAAAAGTACCGACAAAGTCTAACCATCAAGGTATACCCGGCTGTTCCAGTGAAGATTCTACTCATCTAATGATGTAATCTGGAAAGTCAACATATACCAAAAGATTTTCCTTTTTTAATCTGATAGTTATTATTTGGCTTCAGGTGCTTTTTTAAAGTATCAAACTGTGTTCATTTCATTTTAGGAACATTAAAATTATTCATATTTTTTGATAAATCACAAAGCACAGTTTGTTTATTCATCTTCCTAATATGGCAAAGAAATAAACAAAACAACTGCAAACAATCTCTATCTTGTATATTGGGAATGCAACCATGGACAAGATAGACAAGAGCTCTGCTGTTATTTTTCAGTAAATGTATATGACTAATGAAGTGTTTGCATCAAAGCAGGTGGAATAGGCCCATTCTGTGCTAAAGTATGTTGTTATTGTTGTTAGTCAAGTATGAGTCAAGTCCACAGCAACCCAGTGAATAACAGATTTGAACTCTTCCTATTCCTTGCCATCCTCACAATCTCTGACACACCAGAACACTTTGCTGAAGTTTGTGTGTCATTCACTTGGTTAAGAGCCTTAATCTCTTTTGGCAACCCTCCATATTTCCAAGTATTATTTCACCATCCAAGGAATAACCTCTCCTAGTAAAATGCCCAAAGTGTGTGTGACAAAGTTTTATTATAAGTGCCTTCAAGGAACACTCTGGCTGAACCTTTTCCAAGACTTATCTGTTTGTTCTTCTGTCAGTCCATTGGATGTTCTGTACTCCTCCCAGACATCAGAGTTCAAAGACATCAATTCTTCTGTCATCCCCACTCATTGTCTAGCTCTCAGATTTATAGCAGGTGATTTGAAAAGACCGTGGTCTGAGTCAGACAAACCATAACTCTAAACATGACATCATTACTCCTCAATTCAGAGAGGTATCTGACTGCAGACCTTTTCAGTGCTATACGTCTCCTTATCTCCTAACTGCTGGTACTTATTGTATTAGTTGTGAATCCAGGATGAAGTTGTTGACAGTTTCAGTCTTGTCTCCATCATGTGTCATGATATTGCCTATTGGTCCAACAGTGAGATTTTTTGTTTTCTTGACATTGAGATGCAATCTTTATTGAAGGCTGTATTTTTTGGTCTTCTGCAACAAGTACTTCAAGTTTTCCTCACTTTCAGCAAGCAAAGTTGTGTCAGCTGCATAATGTAGCTTTTTTATGAGTATTCCTCCAGTCCTGATGCCACATTCTTCTTCATAAAGTCTAGGTTCTTGGTTAACTTGCTGAGCATATGGACTGAATAGGTATTCAGTAAGGATACTGCCCCGACTCAAACTTTTCTTAATTTAAAACATGTGGTGTTTCCTTGCTTTGTTTGCAGAGTAACTTGTTGGTCTAGGAATAGGTTTCACATGAGCACAGTTAACTGTTCTAGGACTCCCATTCTTGTCAGTTGTAGCCATACACAGTCAAATGCTTTTGTATAGTCAACAAAACACAAATAGACATTCTTTGGGTACTCTTTGCTTTTAGCCAAGGTTCATCTGGCATCTGCAATGATATCCCTGGTATCATGGCTTATTCTAAATCCAGCTTGAAATTCTGACAGTTCTCTATCTACGTGCTATCCTAGTCAATTTAGAATAATCTTCAGCAATAGCTTGCTTGCATGTGATGTTATTGATATTGTTAAATAATTTCCATGTTTTGTTGGATCACCTTTCTTGGCAATGGGAACATATGTGTATCTCTTCTATTAGTTGGCCAGGCAGCTGTTCTTCAAATTTCCTGACAGAAACTGGTGAGTACATCCAGGGCTGAATCTGTTTGTTGAAACATGTCAATTGGTATAGCTCATTGATTCTTGGAACTCAAGGTATCAAAGGAGATTTAAAAGGAAACAAAAAGAATCCCTTTTGATATCATTTCACATGCAAAATATTTTGTTCTGTATTAAAAAATAGAGAGGAAATTCACTATTCTTATACATACTATGTTAAACATGACAGTGTATGGATTAACATAATACACCATTAGAACAAGAAAATGAGTCCAAAAAATGAGCTCCAAACATATGAATATGGTGACAGATACAAGCATATATAGTTCAAAAGATAGGAATGACTATTTAATTAATGTTAGTGGGGTTTGTTAACCATGTGGAAAGATTCAACTTGAAATTTCCTATGTATCCATAAAATTTCAAGGCTTCTAAGACTTAAATATTAAAAGATGCATTAAAAAGATAATAGTACTTTTATGATTATATGTGTCTTTAATTAATTTAATATGGCACAACTTGGATAATTAACAAATTATTAATATACTTCACTATATGAGAAATTAATAAAATTCTCAGATATGTTGTTGTACACTGTAGCGTCAGAACCGACCCATAACTGACCCTCCAGTGGATTTTCAGAGACTGTTTATTTGCACAGGAGGAGATTGCCCATCAAGAAAGTGGAAAAATAATCTAAAAACTGAGAGAAAATATAAAAATATCTATAGTCAACAAAGAATATTTAGAATTATTCTAAATACAAAGAATTGCTGAAAATCAGTAATACAAGTAAAAACTCAAAAGTAAACAAGAAATACAGAAATTTCTCATGAAGGCAAACCTGGAAAGTCAGTGAGTGAACACATAGTTATGTCCAACTTTACCATTGTTGTTAGGCACCTTGAGTCAGCTTCGTCTCAAAGTTACACCATGTGCAACAGAACATTGCTGTGCTTAAGCCCACTGAAGTCACTGTGTCAATCTGTCTCATTGAGGTACTTCCTCTCTTTCACTGACCCACTACTTTTCCAAACAGGATGTCCTTCTCCAGGGACTGATCCTTCCTGATAACATGCCCAAAGTATATTAGACGAAGTCTCACTATTCATGTTTCTAAGAATTTTGGCTATATTGCTGCCAAAACATATTTGTTCATTCTTTTAACAGTGAACTCAATATTCTTTACTAGTAATGGGGAAATACAAATTAAAAACCCAATTCTGACCCTTGGAGTCTCATAGAATAATGGTGAATGTCTAAGTTTACTCAAAATTCTTCCCCTAATATCCGTAGGCTTAAAAAGGAGAACAGATGAAAGCACCTTCAATGAATGGCTAGAGTCCAGGGAGTAGTTAGAGAATATTGCAAGTTTTTATGTTGAATTTAAGAGCAGAGAAAGCATGTGCAAACAAACAAAGCAGGCTGCAGGGTCCACAAGAGAGCAGAGTTGGAAGGAAATCACACCCTGGAGGAAAGTGAATATTGTCTTAGTTATGATGTAGCACAGACAATAGCTACAGGGGTTCATTATCAGAAAGAATATAATTCTGAGAATGGATTCCAAAGAAAAGAAAAGTGCTGAGAACTGTATTGAGACCTACTGGATAAGCATACGAGCTAAGGGGAAGCAAAAAAGGCTTGGGAAATCCTTATGATACAGTTTTGAGATGGGCACTGATGGGAGAAAGGGAGGCCTTGAATAAAGATGTTTCTTTCAGGAAATTGGAGATAAAGGTAAAGACAAATACAGTAGAAGATAAAGGACCTGTTGAACTAGATATTACAGCAAAACAACAAAACTAAACCCACTGCTATCAAGACAGTTCCAAATTATAGTGACTCCCTACTGAATTTTCAAGGCTCTAAATCTTTACAGAAGAGATTGTTCATCATTCTTTTGAGGATCGTCTGGTGAATTTGAGCTGATGTTTATGTTAACAGTTCAGCATGAAATGCACTATGTAACAAAGGCTCCTTAGATAGTATAAATTAGACCCCAAAATATAATTTATTCAACAAACTGAACTTACCTTTACAAAGAGAAAAGAATGTCCTTCAACTAAGAAACGGAATAAAAAATAGTGCTACTCTCCCAACATATGTCTTTCTCTTCTCCTCTTTCCTCTTCATATTAAAGATAAGGATGTTATAACACCGACAGATTGCCACCAATCCAAAGGCAGATGGTTCAAATCCATCAGCTGTTCCACAAGAGAAAAATGAGCATTCTCCTTCCATGTGATTTACAGCCACTGAAAACCTACTGGAGGGTCAGCTATGAGTTGGTACCAACTTGATAGCAAAGGAGAATGAGTATAAATAATAATATGTAAAAACAAGGTAATAAATATCATGTGTAAAGATATTATGAAAATAAATTTGAAAATGTAAAGCAAAAAGTGAATGTGTGTGTGTATATATATATATATATTCATTTTTGGCTTTAAATTTAAACTATATATATATATATTCTCCAGAAATCTATAAGGTGGAAAGAATACCCCAACTTAAATTTGTAATTTCATATATAAAATAATTCCAAAAATTCAAAGTTAGCATAAAAATTGGTTATAAGGAGCTGATAAATTAAGAAAATAAAGAAAAAAAGTGAAATAATTTAAAAATTGGTTATAAGGAACTGATAAATTAAGAAAATAAATAAAACAAGTGAAATAATTTTATAAATGAAGACTAAGGAAGATCTGAAGGGATTGCTGTGGAAGATCAAGGACTGCAGCGTTCAATATGGATTGAAACTCAACACTAAGAAAACAAAGATTCTCACCACTGGGCCAATTGGCAGCATCAGTATGGATGGTCAAGAGATTAAGATAGTTAACAGGTTTCGTTTGCTCTGCTCCACAGTCAACACTCTTGGTACCAGCAGCCAGGAAATCAAGAGGTGAATTGTTGTTGTTGTTGTTATGTGCCGTCGAGTCATTTCCGACTCATAGCGACCCTATGCACAACAGCCCTAAACCCTGCTCTATCCTGCGTCAACCGCACCGCCCCCGACACACCCATCCCGATTACCCCAGTCACCGAATCAATCCATCTCATAGAGGGTCTTCCCCTCCTGCGCTGTCCCTCCACTCTCCCAAGCATGATGTCCCTCTCCAAGGACCCGTCACTCCTGGCAATGTGTCCAAAGTATGTCAGACGAAGCCCCAGAATCCTTGCCTCCAAGGAGTAGCTTGGTTTAATCCTCTCCAAGATGAATCTGTTTGTTTTCCTGGCAGTCCATGGTACATTCAGTACCCTTCTCCAGCACCACAGCTCAAAAGCATCCACTCTCCTTCTGTCCTCCCTAGTCATTGTCCAACTCTCTAATGCATAACAAGCGATTGCAAATACCATGACCTGTATCAGGCGCACCTTAGTCTCCAGAGAGACACTGTTGCTCCTGAGTACCTTTGAGAGGTCCCTAACAGCAGACTTTCCCATCGCGATACACTTTTTGATTTCCTGACTGCTGGTACCAAGAGTGTTGACTGTGGAGCCGAGCAAACTGAAGCTGTGAACACTCTCAATCTCTTCGTCATCCATCCTGACGCTGCTAATTGGTCCAGTGGCGAGGATCTTTGTCTTCTTGACATTGAGCCTTACATTAAGAAAATCAGCTGTCAGAAACTTCTCCAGACTACTGAAGAGCAATGAAGTAAGGCTGGAAACTAAGGTGCACCTGATCTGGGCTATAGTCTTTGCAGTTGTATGCAGTTGAAAGCTGGATGGTGACTAGGATGATAGAAAGAGAATTGATGCCTTTGAGCTGTTATGGTAGAGAATAGTGTTGAATATACCATGGACTGCTAGAACAAACAGGTGCACCCTGGAGAGAGTGAAACCAGGCTTCTCCTTTGAGGAAAGAATTCTGAAGCTTTGTCTGACATATTTTGGGCATGTTGCAAGGAGGGACCAGTCCTTGGAGAGGGATATCATGCTTGGGAGGGTGGAGGGACAGTACAGGAGAGGGAAACCCTCAGTGAGATGGACTGATTCAGTGTTTGGGGTGGTGGGAGTAGTTGTGTTGGAAACAGTGAGGTTGGCACAGGATAGAGCAGGGTTTAGGGATCTAATACATAGGGTCACTATGAATCACAAGTGACTTGATGGCACATAACTATAACAACAAGAACTATCAAGTGACCAAACTCTATCCCCTATTATATAATAAAATATACAAAAAGGAATATAGTTGTTATTAGATATAATCGTCACAGTTCTAATTCCTGGTGACCCTATGGGGAGTGAACTCCTGAGCTATCATCACTATCTGCTCTTCTTAAACCCGTTGTTACAACCATTGTGTTAGTGCATCCAATGAAAGGCATTTCTCTAGATTTGCTGTGAGTTGGAATCAACTCCAGAGCACCTAACAACTATTCTTTCCCAGTGATCCTGTATTTTAACAAGTATCATGTAGTTCCCCGATGGATAGCTTCCAGTAACATCCTCAAAGTACAAGAGATGAGGCCATTCTATCTTCGCTTCTTCTTTTTTTTTTTTTTTTTAGGCCGACATCACCCAGTATTCCTCTATCTTCGCTTCTAAGAAGCATTCTGGCCATACTTCTTCCAGAAGGAAAGAAACAAACAAACAAACAAAAAACAAAACCCCAAAACACCTCAAACCCACCCCCCCCCAAACCACAAAAACGGATTTGTTTGTTCTTTGGCATGTTGTTGTTCTGTGCTGTGAAGTTGGAACAACTCATGGCTGACCCTCCAGTGGATTTATAGAGACTATAAATTACTTGGAAGGAGGTTACCCATCTTTCTGCCCTGGAGCAGGTGTTGAATTAGTACTGCATGCCTTTCAGGCTGATGGTGTGAAGAATTTAAATAAGGTCAATGTCTCTTAGAGAGACTTTTCCTTGCTTTCTGGGAGGAAGTTAGATTTAGGAGAGAGGTAGACTATTTGACTGTAACCAGAAATTTAGGTATTTTGAGATTTACTTTAAATTTCCAAAAAGATTGAACAATTCCAATTTGCTCTTATTCCTCTAGATCAGGAATATCATCTGAAATTATATTTTCTCAGTCCCTGTACATTTGAACCCTGAATTTTAAATTTTATCTCCTCAGTAAGAGTTCTGTAAACTCTGATTTGTTTCTGGATTTTTATCAAAGAAGTGTGAACTAATTTTTGGCTAATCTTTGAGTTTCCCCCTCAGTCTGTATGCCCCAGAGTCTTACTGTCTCTTATGGTTATTGTCTTTTATGCTTATGCTTAGAAGTTATGGTTACTGTCTCTTAGGCCTATTTTATTTGTTTACTTGTTTTTGTAACGTATCAAGCTTTTGTACTTATTCTCAGTGGGAAGATTGATCTCTATAGGGTAGCTCGTTTTAGCTATAAATCAAAATTCTACTTCTTTAAAAGAACTCATAAGATAGAGTCATTGTCTGAGATATAAGGATTAGAATTAGAATGGAAAGTTGAAGAGAAGGAAAATGTATGAAATAGTCATATTGATTAGTGTGAATGTATAAGGGCTAGAGAGATATAGAACTGGTAATTATTGATAAATAGTTCTAGTCTTAGAAGTATATTTATATTTTTTATTTAAAAATTAAACTTCACAATTATTAGTGTGATATTATCTAGACAAAAAGTAACAAATTAAGAATAGTGTTTTCATAAAATAATATTATGGAGGAAGCATAATCCAAAGTGTTTGCAGTAATGAACAGTAGGGCATTATTCTATGCTGAACAGTTAAAAAGTTCTACAAGAAAGGTTTAATGGATAGTAAGACAATGCTGGATGGAGAGGTGGCCAATGGACCCTAGATAAAATCTGTAAGCTACTATAGAAAGAGGATATCAGTTTGACTATTGGAAATTTCTATCTCTCTTTGCCATGGAGTCAGAACCAATTAATAACTGACCCTCCAAAGGTTTTTCAGACAGTGTATATCACACAGGATATTTCCTATCTTTATCCCATGGAGAAGCTAGAAGTTCAAGCGTTGGTTGGCAATGCAACTCCTTACCCACTGGCCATCAGACAGATGTGTAGAGGTACAAAATGACTAGATTAATCACAGCGAGTATTCTAATAAGCGACTCTGTGACAATGAAACAATATGCACTTTAAAAAAAATAGTTCTTTTAAAGTAAAGAAACTTTTTGAGAAGCATGTACTAAAAGCAGAAATTTATTTTATTCAGTATCACGGTGAATGGAATAAGATCAAGGATCAAGTTAAAGAGCAGGCTGAATATGTAAACAGTAGGAAAGTTAGGCGAGAGAGCAGGTGACCATGCTTCTATACAGTGATAAGAATGTTGTAAAGAAGGGAGAGTTTTGGAAAAGGGACCAGGATCCCATTCATTGTTGTTAATATGCTTTCTAGTCGATTGTCACTCATAGCTACCCTATGAACAATAGCTCTAAACTCTGCCCTATCTTGAGCCAATTTCATTGTCTTTGATACACACAGTCACTGTGTCAATCCGTCTCATGTAGGGTCGTCCTCTACTGCACTTTCCTTCCACTCTCCCAAGCATGATGTCCTTCTCCAAGGACTAGTCCCTCCTGGTGACATACCCAAAGTATGTAAGACAGAGTTTCAAAATCTTTGTTTCCAAGAAGCAACCTGGTTTCGCCCTCTGCAGGACATACCTGTTCGTTCTCTTCGCATTTCATGTTCAATATTCTTCTGCAGCACCTCAACCCAAAGGCATCAATTCTTCTTCGGATTCTTAAAAAAAAAAAGTTTCCAAAATGTTTCAGATGAAAGCTTTGTTGGTTAGCATTCTGAATTGTAGTCAGGTTTGTCACCAGCTGTTCTAAGTTGACTTGAAAAAATTTCTGCGAATTATTTCTGTGTGCAGAGGCAATTCTGTGTTATGGAAAGACAAGAGGGCTTTAAGTTATCCAGACCATTGATCTTTACTTAACCTTTGTAAAATGAAAATAATAGTACCTCTGCTGTGAAGTGTTTGCAATATTAAATGTCATATGTGTTTGTGTGTGTGTGAGTATAATTTTATTTTCTTTCAAATTGTAGCCAATCAGATGTGATAATATAATAGTAAGATCTCTTAGCTGCATTTGAGTCTGAAGCAGTATTCAACAAAAGTTAGTCTGATATCACAAGAACATCCTAGATACTATGATTCTATAGCGAGCAATGCTAAACATTTTAGGGATTATTTCATTGTAGTCTTTGAGCTTTTCTCATATGTTCTCCTAAAGCATTGGTAAAATAGTATAGATCCTTACTTGTTAACTGGCCATGGTGATATAACTGCTAACACAAAATTTGCAAATATGAAACACCAAGCAGTTTTGCAGGAGATAAAAACAGAAATTTGCTCTTAAAACTATTTGTTATTGTTTGGTGTTAACTATTATAACCTAAATTCTATGGGGCACCCAAGCAGATATATGCATATACATGCTTACTGCTGCCTTGTTTACATGGCAAAAAGTTGGAAACAACCCAAGTGCCCATCAACAAACAAATGAATAGAGAAGCTGCGGCATATTCACACAGTGGAATCCTATGCAGCATATGATTAGATATTATTTGCATGACAAGAGTCCAGAATAAGAGCTGCATGGTAAAGTGGACTGAGACATGAGGATTATGGGAAGGGAGGAAAATATGCAACAATGAATGAAGGAAATCCAAAAATTTTCATTAAAATCTCAATTAGAAAAATGTTGTTGTTGTGTACTGTAGAGTCAGAATTGACCCATAGGTGACCCTCTAGCAGTTTTTCAGAGGCAGTTAATTGCACAGAAGGAGAGTGCCTGGCCTTCTGTGGAGTAGCTGGTAGCCTCAAACTGTGTGCCTTTGGGATGGCAACACAGCTTCTTGGTACTAGGCCATGAGAGTGCCCTAAAGAAAAAAGAAAAAAAAAACAGTATAAAACATCTCTAAAGGCCAAAAAGATTCTTGCTTGATCTAAATAAAAGTGTTATTACAGTTTCCTAGTTATACAGAGTATTTAATAAGATGGAACTCATTTTTTATAGAAAGATCTCTTGCAAATTGCAGAGTTGCAAGCTGATTTCCCAGAGCAGAGTTTTTTGGGACAAAGCCTTTGGCTTTGTGCTAGAGGCTAATGGTTCAGACCTAAAATATTTGGCATTTGGTCTGCTGTGGCACAGAGGGAACATGGAAGCTGTCTCTGGTAGGATTGATTTTCCTGCCAAGTTGGCACATTTAAGTGCAGGGCACACAAACAGTTCTCCTATTGAGAGATTTTTCAAGGGTTCCAGGTTTTTTGCTAAATAACTAGTAAACTGGTTGCTGTTGACTCCAACTGCTTGTGACTTCATTTATCAGAATAGAACTGGGATTCAAGGAGCATTCAATGACTGACTTTTAGTAGTAGATCATTGAGTCTTACTCTTGAGGTATATCTAGCAGCACTCAAACCATCCATCTTTCAGTTAGCAACACAGCATGTTAACTATTTGCTCCACTGAAGAGCTGCTTTTAAAAAGTGATGCTTAATAAATGTGCGTTGTTGACATCTAATTACATGTCTAGTGAACTGGTGATCCGGAGGTAAAATCACTTATCTGCTAACTTAAAGGTCAGCATTTCAAACTCACCAGCTACTTCACAGGAGAAAGATAGGACAATAGGAATCCAGAAAGAACGTTGACCTTAAAATCCTCATTAAGTGGTTTTGCTTTGTCCTATAGGGTTGCTTTAGTCAGAATTGCCTTAATGACTATGAATTTGATTTGGTTTTGGAAATGTATTGCAATATTAGTTGACATTCTAGGGACTTAATTGTTTACTTTTCCTCAAAAACCATAAAATAAAGAAACTTTTTAGCTTTAAAAAAATATATGCATACATTTTTTTCTTGGTAAGTCTAGTGAATACCGCTATAATTCAAGTACATGCACTGACAGCTAGAGCCAAAGAGTAGGAAATAGAATGTTTCTACAAACTTATGCAGTCAGAAATATATCCAACATACAATCAAGATGCATTAATAATAATGGGTAACTGTAATGCAAAATTTGGAAACTCAGAAGAAGGATCAGAAGTTGGAAAACATGGACTTGGCTACAGAAATGAAACTGGAGATAGAATGATAGAATTCTGTACATATAATGATTTATTCATTGAAAATACTTTTTATAAGAAATACAAACACAGGCTATATGCATGGATATCACCTAATGGTATACATAGAAATCAAATTGGTTACATCTGTGGAAAGGATTGCTGGAGAAGGACAATATCAGCTGTGAAAACTAGGCCAGGTGCTGATTATAGAACAGAACATAAACTACTCATATGCAACTTCAAGCTTAATTTGAAGAAAATTAAATCAAATCCACAGGAACCAAAATTTTACCTTAAGTCTATCCCACTCCAATTTCAAAACCATCTCACAAACAGGTTTGAGGCTTTGAACAGCAGTTAGCAAAGACCAAATGAGCTGTGGGAAACTATCAAGAATATCATTCAGCAAGAATGCAAAAGGTCATCAGAAAGGCAGAGGAGGAATAAAAGACCAAAATGGATGTCAGAGAGACTCTGAATATTTCACCAAAGTGCTGGATTTCCAAAAGGAAGAAATAAAGGATTAAGGAACTGAACAGAAGATTTCAAAAGGCAGCACGAGAAGACAAAGTACAGTATCATAATGATATGCGCAAAGAGCTGGAGTCAGAAAGTCAAAAGGGCTGAACTTAGAGCTCTTAAAGATGAAGGAATGAAACAAATTCAAGCCATGAGTTACAATACTTAAGAATGCTTTGGGCAGAATATTAAATGATCCAGGAAGCATTAAAAGAAGATGGAAGGACTATACAGAGTCACTGTACCAGAAAGAATTGACTAACAGAGAAGAATCTCATGAAACAACATATGAACGATGTATAATCAAGAGCCCATGGTGATGAAGGAATTCGTTCAAGCTGCTCTGAAAGAATTAGCAAAAAACAAAGCTCCAGGAATTGGTGGCATACCAATTGACATATTTCAGCAAACAGACACTGCCCTGGATGTGCTCATAAAGTTGTACCAAGAAATCTGGAGGACAACCATCTGGCCAACTGACTGGAAGAAATAAATATCTGTTCCCATTCCAAAGAAAGATTACCTCACAGAGTGCAGAAATTATTGAATAATATCACATGCAAGCAAGATTCTGCTGAAAATTATCCAAAAACGACTGGAGCAATACATCAACAGAGAACTGCCTGAAATGCAGGCTGAGTTTAGAAGAGGCCATGCTAATAGGGATATTATAGCTAATGTTAGATGGATCTTGGCTGAAAGCAGAGAGGACCAGAGGAATGTCTCTCTGGGTCTATCTGTGTTTCATTAACTATGGAAAGGAATTTGACTGTGTGGATCACAACAAACAGTGGTTGATTCTGAGAAGAATGGGAATCCAAAAACACTTGATTGTGCCTATGTGAAACCTATACTTGGACCAGGAGGCAGATATCAGAAGAGAGCAAGGAAACACTGCATGGTTAAAAATTGGGAACAGTGTGTGTAAAGGATGTGTCCTATATTCATATCTTTTCAATCTATATGCAGAGCAGATTATGTAGGAAGCTGGGATCTATGAGGAGAAATGTAGCTTCAGGATGAGAGGAAGATTCAACAATCTGCATTATGCAGATGACAGAACCCTGCTTGCTGAAACTGAGATAGGACCTGAAGCACTCACTGCAGGTGATCAAAGACTGCAACCTTCAATATGGACTGAAACTCAACATCAAGAAAACAAAGATTCTCACCACTGGGATGATTGACAGCATCATGATTGATGATGAAGAGATTGAGATTGTTGATAGTTTCAGTTTGCTTGACTCTACAGTCAACACTCTTGGTACAGCAGCCAGGAAATTAAAAGACTAATTCCACTGGGAAAGTCTGCTGTCAGAGACATCTCCAAGGTACTGAGGAGCAATGTCAGTCTGGAGATTAAGATGTTCCTGTTATAGACCATGGTCTTAGCAATTACTTGCAGTGCATCACAGAGCTGTACACTTACTAGGGATGATAGAAGGAGAGTTGATGCCTTTGAGCTGTGGTGCTGGAGAAGAATATTGAATATACCATGGACTGCTAGGATAACAAACAAGTTTGTCCTGGAGAGGGTGACGCCAAGCTGCTCCTTGGAGGCTAGGATTCTGAAGCTCTGTCTGACATACTTTGGACATGTTGCAAAGAGGGACCAGTCCTTGGAGAGGGACGTCATGCTTGGGAGGGTGGAGGGACAGTGCAGGAGAGGAAGACCCTTGATGAGATGGATTGATTCAGTCACTGGGGTAATAGGGATAGGTGTGTTGAAGACAATAAGATTGGCAAGGGATAGAACAGGGTTTAGGACTGTTGTACATAGGATCTCTATGAGTTGAAAGCAACTCAATGGCACATAACAGCAACAATAACACCAACAACATTTAGTTGTACATACTTTTATCACAAATGTGAATTTTTATGGGCACTCTCACTTGAGATTTAGACTAACCCCTCAGAAGGAACTTTCATGTTCCCTTTTTATAGACACTTCACTTCCTTCATAATTTCCTTATTCCTGAAAAATTGATCACTTACCTATTCTCCATCTCTCTAATTTGTAATTTTAAGAATGCTATTTGGATGGACCATTCCCTGACAGTCCACTGGTTGTACTGTGGTGCCTTGTATAATATTTAGATCCTCAAGGCTATGGTCCACATATTTTAAATTCCAGAATGTATATCCAGATATTTCTGTGGAGTTTCCAGAATAAGACAGACATGAAAGAATAACCTTATAATATATATATATATATATTAATATTATAGATAAAAACCTTATGAATTATAACAGAATATTGTCTGACACAGTGCTGAAGGAAACAAAAGGTTATTAAGAAGGCGAAAAAGAAATAAAAGACCAAAAAAAGTCATAATAAGTTACTTTTCAATATTGAGTAGCTAATGCAAAAGATAAAAAGAAAGAAAAAGAATTGAGGATTTCAAAAAGGTTTGAGAAAACAACGTATTATAATGAAAGATCCAATCCAGAGTTAGGAAATAAAAAAGGAATTATACATTTGGCATTTCTCAAGCTAAAAGAAGTGAAGA
The DNA here is from genome assembly GCF_000299155.1 of Elephantulus edwardii. NCBI lineage: Eukaryota > Metazoa > Chordata > Mammalia > Macroscelidea > Macroscelididae > Elephantulus > Elephantulus edwardii. The sequence continues at coordinate 6,760,724 of NW_006399854.1, read as the reverse complement.
ACAAATTTAGGCCTTGTGTTAAAAAAATTGATGGATTTTATGGCCAAGATATCAAATGATGAAGTAAACATTGACAAATGGTTGAAGCATTACAGAAAGTCACTATGCCTAAAAGAGTCAGTTGATATTAAATAATCTCAGGAGGTAATATATGGTCAAGAATTGACGAAACTGAAAGAATTTTAAAAGGCATTGATGTTTTTACCAAAAACCAAGGTTCCATAAATCAACAGAATACCATACCAACTGAGATATATTAATGAGTGATAAGATGCAAAGGTGGACCTGTTCACTCATCAATGCCAAGAAATTTGGCCAACTAACTAGAAGACATTTATAATTGTGCTCATTCCAAAGAAAACTGGTCCACAGAATGTAGGAATCATTGAACAATAAAATTTAAATAAAATTGCAACAGTGTATTGACAGCAAACTGTCAGAAATTCAGAACTGATTCGTAAGACTAAGAGGAATGAAGGACATCATTGTTGATGTCAGATGAATCTTGGCTGAAAACAGAGAATACCTCAATGAGAATGCCTATATTTTAGGGTTTGTTTGTTTTTTCAATTATGCAAAGACAATTGGCCTGTGTGGATATTGATGAATTATGTATAATATTATCTGAACTATTTTATTTTGTTAATTAATAGCCTGCATTGACCAGGAGGCCATTGTTTGAATAGACAAGGGGAAACCACATAGTTTAAAATCAGGAAAGGTTTTTGTTATTCTTGTATTGTGTCAGCATATACTGAGGAAACTAGCAGTGAAGTTAGATAATATGAAAAACACAGCGTCAGTACTGTTGGAACATTCATCAACAACCTATATGTAGACAACACAAATTTTATTACAAGAAGTAAAGAGAAATTGAACCTCTTATGAAGAAAAATGAAAGATTAGACTTAAGCATGGATTACACCTCAACATCAAAAACAAAAAATATTCACAAGTACATTAATAAACATTATGATATATATATACACATATATATGTGCATGTTTGTATATATATACATATATATGTGTGTTTTTGTGTGAGTGCGGGGAGATTGTATACCAATGAAGAGTAAAATATATTGCTTTTAAACTGTTCTCTCCCTCATTGATTTCAATGCAGTATACATAATTCATCCAGTTTTTCTCATTCTTACCCTAACCCTCATGTCAGTCCTATTCTACAGCAGTGGCACTATGCAGTGTTTGTCCTTTTGTGACTGAGATACTTCACTCAGCATAATGTCCTCTAGGGTCACCCATTTTGAATAATACTGCATGAGTTCCTTGTTTTTCAATGCAACGTAGTATTCCATTGTGTGAATATACCACAGCTTCTCTATCCATTCGTTTGTTGATGGGCACTTAGGTTGATTCCAACTCCTTGCTATTGTGAACAAAGCCACAATAACATGGGTATGCATATATCTGCTTGGATGGCAGTTATGGTATCTTTAGGGTATATTCCAAGTAGTGGAACTGCTGGGTCAAATTGTATCTCTATTTGCAACTTTTTGAGAAAGTGCCACACCACTTTCCACAGTGGTTGCACCATTTTTTTTAAGATCCACAATACCAACATTACCATAGAAGCAGCATTAAGTAAATCAAAACACGTATTGGACAAATCAGATACAAAAACCTCAAACTTGGCTGCTCCGATGGTAGTGGGTTATCAGGAACTATTAACTTTAGTGCAACTAAAGTTGATTTACAACTCCCCACCCCCACCCCACCATTGCTCTATTTGACTGGAAAGGAATAAAAGACCTTAAGCTCTTAAATGAAATGTGCGAGGAGCTGGAGTAGGAAAATCAAAAAGGCCAAACTCGTTCAGCATTTCTTAAGTTCAAGGAACTGAAGAACAAATTCAAACCTCGAGTTGCTACAATCAAGGATGCTTTAGGCAGAACATTAAATGATCCAGGAGGTATCAAAAGAAGATGGAAGGAATATACTGAGTCATTGTATCGAAAGGAATTGGCAGATACAGAAGAATTTAATGAAATAGCATTTGAGCCAGAGCCTATGGTGATGAAGGCAGAAGTTCAAGCTGCTTTGAAGGAAATAGCAAAAAATAAGGGCCCTGGAATAGTTAGTATACTAATTGACATATTTCAGCTAACAGATGCTGCCGTGGATGTGCTCACCAAGTTGTGCCAAGAAATCTGGAGAACAACCACTTGGCCAACTGACTGGAAGAGGTCTATATTTGTTCCCATCCCAAAGAAGGGCGACCCAACTGAGTGTGGAAACTACAGAACAATCTCATTGATTTCACATGCAAGCAAGATTCTACTGAAGATTATCCAAAAATGACTGGAACAGTACATCAACAGAGAACTGCCAGAAGTCCAGGCTGGGTTTAGAAGGGGCCGTGGCACTAGGGATATTGTAGCTGATGTTAGATGGATCTTAGCTGAAAGCAGAGAATGCCAGAAGAATGTCTATCTGTGTTTCATTGATTATGCAAAGGCATTTGATTGCATGGATCATAACAAACTGTGGCTGACTCTGAGAAGAATGGGAATCCCAGAACATTTAATCGTGCTAATACGAAACCTATACTTGGACCAAGAGACAGTCATCAGAAGAGAGCAGGGCAACACTGCATGGTTCAAAATTGGGAAGGGTGTACACCAGGGATGTGTCCTATCTCCATACCTTTTCAACCTGTATGCAGAGCAGGTTATCCGAGAGGCTGGGCTCTATGAGGAGAAGCATGACGTTAGGATTGGTGGATGATCTATTAACAATCTGCGTTATGCAGATGACACAACCTTGCTCGCTGAAACTGAGGAGGACCTCATGCGCTTAGGGACCTCTCCAAAATACTCAAGAGCAACAGTGTCTCTCTGGAGACTAAGATGTGCCTGATACAGGCCATGGTTTTTGCAATCACTTATGCATCAGAGAGTTGGACAATGACTAGAGAGGATAGAAGGAGAATTGACGCCTTTGAGCTGCGGTGCTGGAGAAGAGTATTGAATGTACCATGGACTGCCAAGAAAACAAACAGATTCATCCTAGAGAGGGTTAAACCAGGCTGCTCCTTGGAGGCAAGGATTCTGGGGCTTCGTCTGACATACTTTGGACATGTTGTAAGGAGAGACAGGTCTTTAGAGAGGGACATCATGCTGGGAGGGTGGAGGGACAGCGCAGGAGGGGAAGACCCTCTATGAGGTGGATTGATTCAGTGACTGGGGTAATCGTGATGGGGGTGTCAAGGCAATGAGATTGGCACAGGTTAGAGCACGGTTTAGGGCTGTTGTACATAGGGTTGCTATGAGTCACAAACGACTTGATGGTACATAACTACAACAACAACAACAACAACAACAACAACAACAACAAGCTCTTAAATAATGTTATTTTGAGGACTAAGGTGCACCTGATTCAAATTATGGTATTTTCAAGTCCCTCACATTCATTAAAAATTTATTAATAACAAAGACTAAAGAAGAATTAAACTATGATGTTGGTAAAGAACAGTAATATACCACTATCTACCAGAATAAGGGGAAAAAAACACAACAAACCCGTTTTTTGGGAGAAGTACAGGCAGAATGCTCCTAACATTGCCAGGATTGCAATATTTTCTGTCATACACTTTGGACAGGTATTAAAGGAAGCAGTCCCCAGTCCAGGCCATAGTCTTCACAATTACTAAGATATTTACTAGGATAAAAATATAAATCTTAGTAAAAGCTCAGTAAAAGACAGGAAAAAAAATCCTTCAAAAGATGGGTTGACACAGCTGCCACAATGTGCCCAATGTCACAAATGGTAGAAGACTAGGTAGTAGTGTGTTCTCTTACACATCAAGCTATTATTAGTCAGAATTGACTGGGAGGGACTAACAACACAGTACTGGACGATGATTGACTTAGGTTTTAGTGTACTCAGAATACACTGTAGCTGCCCAAGCGAGCATTTAATGATCAGGAAGATACTAAAGACTTGGAAATATTTTGTTTTATTATACCTGCACTGCGTTGAGGACCCTCCTTCATAAGGTCGCTATGAGTCGCCTGCAACTCGACGGCACTTAAGAACAACACAATAATACCTGGACTTACAGAGCTTACCTGAGGCAGCTAAAAAAAGAACAATATAAAGAGACTCAGGTAAACTTTTAAGATAATTCTCACTATTAAACATAACTCCCTGGACATCTACCCAAGTTATATGCATTTCTTTTTATTGCTGATTAACATTTAATTATATAGATGTACAACAATTTGTTTCACTATTGAAAAAAATGTGTTGTTTCTCTTTTTTAGCTATTAAATGTAATTACAAGTAATCCTGAAAGAATTAACAAAAACAAGGCCCCAGGAATTGACAGCATACCAATTGACACATTTCAACAAACAGACAGTGTCCTGGATGTGCTCACCAAGTTGTACCAAGAAATCTGGAGGACACCAGGCTAAGTGCGGAAATTATCGAAAAATAACATTAATATCACATGCAAGCAAAGATTCTGCTGAAAATTATCCAAAACTGACTGTAAAAGCACATCAACAGAGAACTGCCTGAAGTGCAGGCTGAGATTAGAAGAGGCCATGGTATTAGGGATATTATCGCTAATGTTACATGGATCTTGGCTGAAAGCAGAGAGTATCAGAGGAATGTCTGTGTTTCATTGACTATGCAAAGGCATTTGACTGTGTGGATCACAATAAACTGTGACTGACTTTGACAAAAATGGGTATCCCCGAACACTTGATCGTACTTATATGAAACCTATACTTTGACTAGGAATCAGTTGTCAGAACAGAGTAAGGAAATACTGCATGGTTCAAAATTGGAAAGGCTGGGATATGTCCTATCTCCATACCTCTTTAATCTATTTGCAGAACAAATTATCCTTGAGACTAGACTGGGATATATAAGGAGAAATGTGGCATTAGGTTTGGAGGAAAATTCATTACAAGTAAAGCCACTATAAATACTCATATATAGGCTGATGTGTAAACATAAAATCTTATTTCTCCGAGCTAAATGCTTACTGAAATGTATAAAGCTCAAAATACTTACTAATGAAGTTCAAATATAGCAGCATTCATTTTAACGTTGATGTTATTCTTGATTGCCATTGAGTCAAGCACAACTCTTAGTGACCCTATGAACAAAAGGCTTGAAGCCTTTCTATAACTATTGACGTTTATTAAAAAGTTCATAGAGTTTCCAGAGGCATGCTGTTTAGGAAGTGGATGCCATTTGTGCTTCCAAATTCAACATTAATAAAACAAAAGTCCTTACTCCTACTACTGGACCAGAAGTTGTCAAAGATTTAATTTTTATTTGGATTCATAATCAACATACATTGCAACATTTGTTGTTATAGTTGTAATAACAACAGCAACAACATAATGTCACAGGCACGGTAGTCAAAACAGTATGGTACCGGTGCAATGACAGACACATAGATCAATGGAATATAATTGAGAATCCAGGAATCAGCTTATTTACCTATGGTCAACTAATTTTCAACAAGGATATAAAATCAATGAATTGGACAAATGAGCCTCTTTAACAAATGGTGTTGACAAAATTGGGAAGCTATAGAAAACTCAAGCAAGATCCACACCTCACACCATACTAAAACCCAATTAACAATGGATGAAGGACCTAGGAGTAAAACCAAGGGCTATATAATTTATCAGAAAAAAGCTTGGAAGAACTCTAGAAGCACTAATCTACAGCATGAACAGTCTTCCAAGCTTCCTGAAAAACCAGGAGAGAATAAAATAGATGAATGGGACCTTCGAAGAATGAAATCTGTATGAACATCAAAAAACTTCTCCAACAGGGAAAAAAGAAAAGCCACAGACTGTGAAAAATATGTGGTAATGATATGTCTGATAAAGTTACTTATATCTAAAATTCACAGAATACACCAGCACCTCAACAAGATAAAGGTAAACAACCCAGTCACAAAAAAGAGCACAGAATATGAACAGACACTTCACTGAAGAAGACATTCAGATGACAAACACATGAAGAAATGTTCAAAATTCCCAGCTCTAAGAGAAATGTGCAGCAAACAACAAATGGTAGCGAGATTGTGGAATAATTGGAACTCTTATTCGCTGTTGGTGGGAGTGCAAAGTGGTACAAGCACTATAAAAGGCAGTAAGACACTTTCACAAAAAGTTGGAAATAGAAATATCATTTGACCCAGCAATTCCACTACTGGGAATATACCCTAAAAAAACCAGAACTATCATCCTAACAGATAAATGCAGACCCATGTTTATTCCTGTGTTATTCACAATGGCAAAGTGATGGAAGCCCATAGACAAATTAATGCATCAAGAAGCTGTGGTATGGTCACGTAATGGAATAGTACACAGCACTGAAAAACAAGGAACTCATAAAATATTATACAAAATGGCTGACTCTGGAAGACGTTATGCTGAATCAACTATCTCAATCACAGACAAATGCTGCATAATACCACTATTATAAAACAAGGCTGACATAGGAATGGGTGCCGCGGGCTGCTCCAGTCGGGAGGCTTATAAGCCTGAGGTCTAGGGTCTCGAAGAGGAAACACGAAGGTGAGTAGAAGTTCGGCGAAGGGACGATGAAAGAACACGAGACAAACAGTCAAGTGATCTTGATTTTAATTCTGAGTCACTAATTCCCCTTCTTCTTTCCTCCCTTCTTTTCCTTTTCCTTTTCCCATTCCTTTCCTGCTTATTACATTTGACATGATACATTTATATTCCATTTTTACAATTAGAGGCTGGATCAACAGCCAGAAAAACAACAAGAGTAAGAATAAAGTTTACATTATTTTCTTACACACAGCTATTTTTTATGGTCATGGTTCCTTGGAGAGCACGAAAGGCTATTCTTAATGGTCATGGTTCCTTGGTAATTGGAGAGCCTGGTAGACAATGGCTTTTCGCTTAAACATTTTCTTTTTAAACCTGTTTTTAAACCTGTTCTTCAACTTATTTAGTAGCAAAGTTACAAAGTAAAAAAGTTACATTTTAAATTTAAGCTGATACATTTTACGTTTTTAGCTAAATTTACAATATTATTTATTTCCATTCAAAAGACAACACTTTTACACTTACCATTATTCCAGGGGTGATCACTATCTCAATAAGGGGGTTTTGGTTTTTTAAAAAATATGTTTTTGGGTCATAATATCACCTAAATTCATCATTCCAATCTCATGTTTCATGATTTATTTTACCACTTACACCTTTCATAACATCTTCCCTCTGGTCACTTTCAAACCTTTTGAAAAACATATCCCAAAAACCATCAGGGTGTTTTGCATTAAATGCATCATATTTTCCAGTATATGGAAGAGGTTTATCTGTAGGCTCTGGAATTCTGTAAGGGCCTCTCCCAATAGAGGGCTGTCACAAACAACCATTACCTAACAGATAAACAATTCTTCCACCTGGTATTCTCATGGTGGGGGGCAAGAGTTTGGGTTTTTCCTTTGAAGGAGTTCTTATAAGCCCTAGAAATCTAGGAGTCTCTGGAGAGTGGTCATCTCTAGGATTTCCACCATTAATTCTTTTTGTTATAATGCATCCATGAATTCCCTTAAAATCATACTGTTCTTGAGAAGTTTTAACAATGCTAAAAGAACCGGAGGTAATGTTTGCGTATCAAAGTCGTCACCTCCATTTAGTTCTTTCTGGGGACATCTAACAAACTTTTAGTAGGAACACTTTGTGTAAAGAACACAGCCTTTTTTCCCTGTCCCACATAGAAAACACAAAGAGACAATAGAAGAGAAATTACAGAAAGGCCAAGAACAATCATGGAGAAAGCACACGTTCCGAGAGGCTGACTTCTTTGAAGGTTTCGCCTCAATCGGGTGATTTTGTCACACAGACTCCCTTGGAGTTGGTGTGGCAAATGGGAGAGGGAGAAACTATGAAAAGAGGGAACAAATAGTGAGTACTGCATTGGAACAGATGAGGAACAGAACTGCTTAAAAGGAATATATGATTAGGAATTATTTGCATGACAATGAAAAAAGAGATGCAAGCAAAGTGGACTGGGGTTAGGGGAAGGAGGAAATTGTGCAACAATGAATGAATGGAAATCCAAATTTTCTGTAAACTTTTTAAAAAATCACAATACGAAAGTATTTCTATAAAAAATAAAATGCTGATGAGATTTTATATATATATATGCGTACATATACATATGTTTATGTATATATGTATGTATATATATGTGTATATAGGTGCATATATAATATGTGTGTGTATGTATATATGTGTGTATATAGATGTGTGTGTGTGTGTGTGTGTGTGTGTGTATGACTTTTGGCTTTCGTGGCTATCCTAAAAGAAAGAGAAATAAAATTACATCGAATTGCACAAATTTGCAGCAAAGTATCTCTGAAGTGTTGAAAAAGAAAGATGTACTTTTGAATACTAAGATGCATCTAAGCCATGGCATTTTCAAGAATTTCTCATATGTGTAGAAGAATTAAACATTAAGTAAGAAAGACTGAAGAAGTCCTGCTTTTGAATTGTATACCTAAAAATAGTGAATATACCATGGACTTTGGAAGTGCAGCCAGAATGCTCTTTCACAGACAAGGAAGACCAACTCCCTCTCACATACTTTAGGCGTGTTATTAGGAAGGGACATTTCCAGATAAGGATTTTACTACTTAAACTATAAATAGGCTCAATGAAGAGGAAAATTTCCCCAAAAGAAATAGATTTGCACAATAGCTACAATTGTGGGCTTAAGCACATCAATAATGAGAACGGTATAGTACCAGACTGTGGGTTTTCATGTTGTATTTAAGGGGATTGGTTTCACATAACACTTAGAACTGCAATTTAGACTCAAGGGTTCAAGTGCTGGATCATAAGGTAAACATACAATTAGGAGTTTTTGTTGTTCTTTTACCAAATATTTTTTAGTGAATTGTTTTTTGGGTGTCAGATCTAAGAGGTTCAGAACATCTATTTTAACTACGAAACAAAAACTCTTCTATGGTTTTACCTTTAGGTCAATGATCCATTTATGTTTTTATTAAGAATGAGGCTTATGTTCATTTTAATGTCTTTCTCTGTTTGTGCCTATGGACAGTCCCTTTTGCCAACACCATTTGTTGAAAATCTTCATGTTGACTTGATTTCACACCAGTGGGACATCATCTATCTGTGATACTACTCATTATTCTCGCTTTTATAATATGTAATAAAATCACCATGAACAACTCCTACCTTTTGAAACATGGCTGTAGTTGTTCTAAGTCTTGGACGTTGATACAAAATGTTTTACAATCAGATTGTCTATGGTACAAAAATAATTGCTTGGAATTTGATAGAAATAGCATTAAACCTATAAATCAATTTGGGGAGAATTGATATCTTTGTGGAGCACAACATGCCTTTCATTTGTTTAAATGTATTCTTGTCTAAATCAATATTTAATAACTTTTAGACTTCAGATGCTATGTTTGAATATATTTAGATCTAAATATTTTAGTGTCTTTGGAGCCATTTACATGTTATTTTCTCATTCTAGCTGGTCTTCATTACTTTCTAGATTTTTAAATATTCATTAATATTTAGCTTGTCAAATATTTGACACAGGTGCTTCCAACACCATTCCTATGTATGGTCTGTTGTTGTTAGTCTGCTATGAAAGCAAATCAGAACATTGTGTTGGCTGCCTTTGTAACCCCATTAGAAATTTGAAGGCCTTCAATTAGGTTGAGTGTCACTACTATTCGTAAACTCCATATGCTTAGTGATACCAATTTTTCCTATGTACGTGTATTTTAACTTCAGAACTCTTTGTTGGATAATGTAAATCTACAAGTCTTATTTCTTGGTGAATATTGCTGTTATTGTTGTTAAGTGCCATAGAGTTGTAGACAATACATAGCGACATGAAAGATTTGAACTGAAAACTTTCATCTTTTCTCCAACTTCATAGAATTTCCAGAGGCAAGGTTTTTTTGGAAGTGGATGCCACTCCAGCTTCTAAGCCCATTTTATTCAGGAGATCCACAAAAAGTAGGCCCTAAGGCTACAGATCTGAGGGCCCAAAAGCCTTTGTAAATACAAGGCCAAATCAAATCGGCTCACCCTCTATTGCAAGCAACAGCCACATCCTAGTCTCAACTCCAAACCAGAAAATACACCTTTATAGAATTTGACCATTCTGCTCATCTTCCCATCCTAGAAATAGCCACAGACTGGTGGCCAAAAGCTTTTTAATAGGAGGCCAAATCCAGCGAGCTCATACCCTATTGCTGTGATAATTTTGGTGTGGCCTAGCAGCAAGAAGCTGTCCTATTATTCTGAAGGCACTTGGTTTGAATTGACCAACTCCTTCATGGTAGAAGTATGGGCCATCTCCTCTGTACAATTCACTGCTTCTGAAAAGCCACTAGAGGGTCATCTATAGGTAGGGTTTGGCTCAATGGTAAACAACAATAACAACAACAACAACATACTTAAAGTTAGGGCTTATTTTACTGAAGCTCCTAATAATAATAATAATATAAGCATAGCATGCTATATCAGAAATATGGCAAATAAGTTGCTAGGATGTTGTAGAGTGTTAATACATTTTAAAGATGTCTCAAACAACATTTAGAGGCACACATCATTTATTGCACATCATTTCATTGTACTTTGTAGAAATTGTGTTTCATTCAATAAAATTTCTGCCAACCTTTCATCAAGAAGGTCAGTCTGTATGTTCTTCCCCCCCAAAAAATGTGCCCACTTGTGTTTCTGTGTCATATTTTGGTAATTCCCACATTTCAAGTGTTTTCAGAATACTATTATTGTGAACTATTTGGTTGGTGGTTGTTTGTTTATTTGTTTGTTCACAATGAGCTGATTGAATTTGCAAGATTTAGCTAACAATGAGCTGTTGGCTAGAAGTCTTTTGTTTAGAGTCAACCAAGACCTGGCAGGCCGGCCTTGCATTTAAAAGATTATTAGGCCCTGAGGTCTGGTTTTGTGTTTGGGATGAACATTCCTTTAAGCAGTATAGCACTGGTCTGTCAATTTGTTGTACTGAAGTAACTTGGGGTTGCTGTGATGCTGAATGCTGTGCACTTGTGGGTCAAATGACATAATGGCTACCCATTATCATGCATAGTGTTTGGTGGAGCTCCCAGATTGAGACAGGCTTGGAAGCAGGAGTAGCATCAACTTCCTAGACAATACGCCTCTGGAAAGTCTATGAATGTGGAGAAATGATGATAGTTATTGAACAGGGTTCAGGTCTTTTGTTCATAAGTTTGCTATGAGTCATGCTTGACTTGATGACACTTAACAATAACAACAATAACTTCTTAAAGTGCTAAAGAGCCCAGATATCAGTTTGAAGACTAAGGTACATGATATTTCTGTGTGCATCATATTTATGTGAAAGTTGGGTAACGAATAAGAAAAATTGAATGGGTTCATTAAGTCTTCAAAGTACTTGGGTGTTGATTGTACTAAAATGGATTCATCAAGTCTTCCAAGCACTTGGGTGTTGATTGTACTAAGTCATTCTTTTGGTACAATTAACAACCCATTTTACTTGTTCTTTTGACTGGAAGAAGTTATAAAACTTAAAATAGTATTGCTATTGGCAAATCTGCTGCCAAAGACCTCTCTAAAATACTACAAAGCAAAAATGCCACTTTGAGAACTAAGGTGCACCTGACCCAAGCCATGATATTTTCAATCATCTTGTGCATATATGAAAGTTGTATAATGGACAAAGAGGACCAAAGAATTGTTACCTCTGAATGTTTTTCAAAGAATCATTGCCTTTGTGTCAGAATGCTGAGTGTACCACAGACTGCCCAAAACACAAAACCCCACAAAATCTGTCTTGCAACAAATACAGCATGACTACTCCTTAGGGATAAGGACTGCAAGAGTTCATCTCACTTACCTTAAGCTGGTTATCAGGAGGGGTCAATCCCTGTAGAAATACATTATGCTTTTTCCAGTAGAAGTTCATTGAAAATCCTCAATAAGATGAATTGATATGATTTCTGAAATTATGGAATTCAGAACAGCAGAGGTTGTGAGGGTGGGCACAGGATTGAGCAGGGTTTGTTCCAGTCTACCAAGTGTCATTATTACAAAGAGACAGCTCTGTGGTACCTAACAACAATATTGCAAACTTTGTAGTCTACAGCATAGTGTAAACATCATCTTTATACGTGTGCACTGACTGTGAAAACAAAAGCTTTGTGTGACTTGTTTTATCGCATTATTTCCTTTAATGCCATGATATAGATTGAACCCATAATATCTCTTAGATATACTTGTGCATGTTTCCTTTGTGTTGCTAAGAACAAAACTTTCCACTTTGTTGCCAGGATTGTATCATGCGTCAATAGATCATTGCTTTTTATAGTTGAGTAATATTCTATGGCATGTTTATTTTATACTTTATCTATTTACAGGTTATAGACTTTTTGGTTGTTTCCTATAACTAACATTTTTATCCTGAATATTTTGTAATGACACAGTATGTTTTACTCTTTTTTGACTGATTTGTGTTACTAATTTTAAAGTTTTTCATTTTATCCATGTTGTAGTATATGTTGTTATATGCCATTGAGTCACCTGTGACTCATAGCAACCCTATGTACAACAGCCCTAAACCCTGCTCTATCTTATTGTCTCCAGCATACCTATCCACATAATTGCAGTGACTGAATCAATTTATCTCATCAAGGGGCTTCCTCTCCTGGACTGTACCTCCACCCTCCCAAGCAAAATGTCCTTCTCCAAGGACTGATCTCATCTTGCAACATGTCCAAAGTGTGTCAGATGGAGCTTCAGAATTCTTGCCTCTAAGAACCAGCCTGGTTTCACCCTCTCCAGGACAAACTTGTTTGTTCTCCTAGCAGTCCATAGTATATTCAATATTCTTCTTCAGCACCAACGCTCAAAGGCATCAACTCTCCTTCAATAGTCACTGTTCCGCTCTCTGATGCAAATCATGTAATTGCAAATACCATAGCCTGGGTCAGGTGCACCTTAGTCTCCAGAGTGACATCATTGATCTTTAGTACTTTGGAGACATCTGTGACAGCAGACTTTCCCAGTGGAATTCATCTTTTAATTTCCTGACTGCTGGTACCAAGAGTGTTGATTTTTGAGCCAAGCAAACTGAAGCTGTCAACAATCTAAATCTCTTCACCATCTATCATGATGCTGCCAATCTGCCCAGAGGTGAGAATCTCTGTTTTCTTGATGTTGAGTTTTGGTCCATATCGAACATTGCAATCCTACCTTCGGCAGCAAGTGCTTCAGGTGCTCTTCAGTTTCAGCAAGCTGGGTTGTGTCATCTGCATAATGCAGACTGCTTATGAGTCTACCTCCAATTCTGGTGCCACACTTCTCACAGAGCTTATGCTCCTGAATAATCTGGTTTGCATACAGATTGAAAAGATATAGAGATAGGACACATCCTTGACACACAATCTTCCTAATTTTGAACCATGCAGTCTTTCCTTGCTTTGTTCTGATGACTACCTCCTGGTCCACAATCAAGTGTTCTGGGATTTCCATTCTTCTCAGAGTCAGCCAGTTTGTTGTGATTCACACAGTCAAGTATCTTTGCATAGTCAATGAAACACAGATAGACATTCCTCTGATTGTCTCTGTTTTCAGCCAAGATCCATCTGAAATTAGCTGTAATATCCCTAATGTCATGGCCTCTTCTAAACAGCCTGCGCTTCAGGCAGTTCTCTGTTGATGTGCTGTTCCAGTTGTTTTTGAATAATCTTCAGCAGAATCTTGCTTGCATGTGATATCAGTGATACTGGTCAATAATTTCCACACTCTGTCAGATCACCTTTCTTTGGAATGGGAACAAATACAGATCTCCTCCAGTCAGTAGGCCAGGTGGTTGTCCTCTAGATTTCTTGGCACAACTTGGTGAGCACATCCAGCACATCATCTGTTTGTTGAAGTATGTCAGTCGATATGCCATCAACTCCTGGAGCCTTTTTTTTTGCCAGTTCTTTCAGAGTAGCTTGAACTTTTTCCTTCATCACCACAGGCTCTTGCTCATACGTTGTTTCATGAAATTCTTCTGTGTCTGCCAGTTCCTTTTGGTACATTGACTCTGTATACTTTTTCCATCTTCTTTTAATGCTTCCTGTATCATTTACTATTCTGCCCAAAGCATCCTTAAGTATTGCAACTCGAGGTTTGAATTTGTTCTTCAGTTCTTTCAGCTTAAGAAATGTTGAGTGAGTTTGGCTGTTTTGATTTTCTAGCTCCATCTCCTTGCACATTTCATTGTAATACTTTACTTTGTCTTTCTGCACTGCCCTCTGGAATCTTCTGTTCAACTCCTTGATATCTTGATTTCTTCCCTTTGCTTTGGCTTCTTGGTGCTCCAGTGCAATAATTAGAGTTTCTTCTGATATCCATCTTGGTCTCTTCTTCCTCCTCTGTCTTTGTAATGACCTTTTGTATTCTTTCTGGATGATATTCTTGATATCCTCCCACAGATATCCAGTCTTTGTTCATTAATGTCCAAGACCTTCAAACTGTTCCTAATATGGTTGTGAAATTGTTTATCCCTTTCTTTTTTTGTCTTGTAATATGCCACTACACGGATATATTAAGGTTATTTGTTCATTCTATGCCTCATGGACATTAAGGTTGGTATAAGTATTGGCCATTATGACTAAAGATTCTATAAAATTGTTGTACTTGTGTTTTAGTGGCTATAAATACTCATTTCTCTCTAATGTTAAAGATTGAATTGATGGGCTATTAGTGTTATTAGGTACTTAACATTATTTGAGTCTGATTATGCCATTTACCACAATTCTCACTAGTACATATTTATTTCAGTTTTTGGACATGATCCCTAAGAATTGACATATTGTTAACCCTTTGCACTTTGGTCATTGCAGTGGTTTAGTAATATGTTATTGTGGTTTTAATCTACATTTTCCATAAATTATTATTCTGAACATCTTTTATGTTTTTTACCATTAATCTCCCTTGTGAATTGCCTGCTCAAGTCTTATGCTCAATTATTTTCTTAATTGGATTGTCAGTATTTTTCTTATTGATTTGTAGAAGTACTTCGTCTAGCTTGAAAATGACTACTTTGTAGTGTGCTTGTATTACAACTAACTTCTGTAAGTTATTGTCACTGAAAATTCTAGAAAGCATAATGGTACATATAAATATTCATATAATTGTGTTCAGTTGTTCCAGAGAGCTAAATTCTTGGGGACAAATGCATACTAACACTGAAGCATTTATATTTTCCTGGAAAATCATCTGATACTGCTATCCCATTCTATGTATAAGGAATATTACCAATTCTACTCAAAAGGAACATGTTGATTAGGATCTATAGTCATACAGATAATGCCAGCAAATTGGAAATGTAAGGGTAAAGTTTTATGCCTTTTTAAAAGTTTCTTATTTTATTATGGTGTTATTATGCACAGGCACACGAGTGCATCGTATCCACAATCTGTGGATGTGTTAGCATTAGGGGAAAAGTTTCACTGTGATCTCAATTGAATTATGTTTTACTCCATTTCATTTGTTTCTACTTGATAATTAGGGAGCTCTGGAGACCTGGAGCATTGAGAGTTACATGGCTAACCTAGATGTAGAACCTCTGTGTTGGTTCGAGTGTACCAGCTTCCTTGTGTGAGAAAAATGGACAGTCCATTCCCCTGTGATTTACAGCATCCAAAAAAACCACTGGAGGGGCTACTGTAACTTAGTTTCAACATGAAGGCAATGAATAAGAATAAAGATGAGACTTGATGATTTTCCAAGCATTTCAACATATTTAGCTTTCCAGTTGCTGTATCTCTGCAATCAGTTTTATACCTATGGTTTGTATTCATTTATAAAATTTCATCTCAAATTAATTTTTCTTTTCATTTTGCAAGCAGGATTACATCATCTACTGAGTCTTTCTCTAATCCTGATTCCACATTCTTCTCCATTTAGTCCACAGTCTCTGATTATTGGCTCAATATACATATTGAATAGCTATTCTGAAAGGATTTAACCCTGATATACACATTTCCTGATTTTAAACCGTGCAGTATATCCTTGTTCTGTTTGAACCCTACACCTTGGTCTATGTCCATGCTCCACATGAACACAATTTTCTGGAATTCTCATTCTTCTCAATGTAATCTAAGATTTATTATTATGCATACAGTCAGATGTTTTGCGTAGTCAAAAAAGTATGACTAAACATCTTTCTAGTAGTCTCTATTTTCAGTCAAGATCAATTTGACGTCAGCAATGATATCCCTTGTTCCACAACCTCTTCTATATCTTGCTTGAATTTCTGGCAACTCCATGTTGATGGAATACTTCAGCAAGTTTTCTTTAATATCAGCAACATTTTACTCATACATGGAATTAATGATAATGCTAGAAAATAACCGCATGCTGTTGGTTCACTTTTTCTTTCCTCAATTCCCTACAAGTATGGCTCTCTTCCAAATTACTTGATATGGACAAGTCATCTTGTCCAGGGATGCATCTGTTTGTTAAAACACCTCAAATATATTTGATCAAGTCCTGGAGCCTTATTTTATTGCCAGTATGTTCACTACAATTTAGACTTTCCTTCAGTATCATTTGGTTCTTGCTCATAAGCTTCTTCCTGAAATGATCTATTGTCAGCCAGTTATATTAGGTACAGTGATTGTGTTCCTTCAGTCTTCATTTTAGGTATAGTGATTGTATTCCTTCAATCTTCATTTGGTTGATTTACCGTGTTTCTCTAAAACACCAAGCAAACTCAGTTATCCAAAGAGAAAGACAGTTTATTATTTAATATTTGCCACACCATTTGAATATATAATAAACACTTAAATATGTATGCTGAGATAACCTATTCATTGAATTAAAATTGCTAGAAAAATATTCATTACTATAAATTATTTTACATTTTTAAACAAAGTTAAAAATTAGGAGATAGAAAAAGCCTTTATAATATTTATCACAACTCTGAAAAACATTATATATTATGTATAGATCTACATATAATGTTTTTCAGAGGTTTAATGAAAAATACACACACACACACACACACACACACACCCTTGACCCTTTGTATCCACAGGTTCTGCAACTAAGGATTCAGCCAAACAAAAATATAAAACACATGTAAAGAACAAGTGCTAAAACAGTTCTTCAAAACCTGAGAGGAAGCCTTAAGTGCAACTTTCAAAAGATATTCATTATATACAATATTATGAGTAATGCAGAGATGATTTGTTAAAATATGTAGCAGCTTATGTGTGGCTTATATGCAAATAATATGCCATTTTACATAAGGGATTTGAGAAACCACAGATTTTTGTTAGTCATAGGAGTCTTGAAACCTATCCCCAGAGGACACCAAAAGATGCCTGTACTTTAAATATTACTGTGAAATAGGAGTTTACCCAGAAGGAACCACTGTTAACTCTGCCATGTTAAAATAACACATAGGAGACCTATTTTAAATCTGCTATATTTTCTTAATAGCATTTCTGAAAAACTTCTATTTTTTCATTAATTTCCTTTCTTAGAACTATCTTAATGATAGAAAAATGTAATTGTAGAAATTCAGTTTAATATTGTTATTGCTATGTGCCTTTGAATTGAGTACAACTTACTGCAACCCTATGAACAACAGATCTGAACCCTGTCCTATCCTGTGCCGCCCTCACTGACACACTGGAGTTTATTGATGCAGTGACTGTGTCACTCTATCTTGCTGAGGGCCTTCGATTCCCCTTTACATTCTTAAGCATGATATCACTTTCCAAAGTATAGTCTCTGCTAGCAACATGGTCAAAATATGTGAATTGAACTGAGCCATCCTTGCCTCCAAGAGGCATTCTGGCTGCACTTTTTCTAAGACAGATCTATTCTTTTGGCAGTCCATGGGCTATTGAGTGTTCTTCTCTTAAACCAAAATCCAAAGGCATCAGTTCTTTTTCTGCCATACTTCTTCAGTGCTCAGCTCTAAGCAACATAGCAAGTGATTGGAAACTGCATGGCCTGAATCAGTTACTCCTTAGTATTCAAACTAACATCTTTGCTCTCATGAACGGTGGAAAGGTCCCTGACAACATACTGTCATCATATAAAACCTGGCAAAATCTCATGGCTTGGAAATGTCTTATGTTCTAGAACACATTTTTTGGAAAGATAGAAATAATTTTTTTATTTATTTTGTGGTTTTATACTTTGCTGTGTAGACTCAAAAACTAATCTGATAAATCGCTTTATCTCTTATTGTGTTATTTTATTTCTAATTAGACTGAACTTCTCAAACACCTTTCTAAAATCTCAATGTATTACAGTATAAATTTACAAGTTGTCATTCTTCTGGATAATTAATCAAATAGAGGTAAAAATATACTTTTTATTTTAGAATATATTTTTATATGTATGAAGATATATTCTTATTTAGTCAATTAACTATACATTAGAAACAACACATATTAGAATAAAATCAGAGCACGATATAAACTCAATTTCATCAGGACCTCAACTCTGGAAATTTAATGAGCAAAAACTACAGCAACTTTAACAAGTTAAAAATGGTAACAATTCTTTTTTAGTATCTCCAATCTTCATTTTACTGCCAGGCCAACATTGTGAAGAACCTGTTCAGAATTGGATCTCTCCCTCTTTTAAAATAAAAACCTCTAAGTCACATTTTCCTTTGTAAAGTTTATTCACAGGAAATTTATCTCTAAAGTCAATCCACAAATTTTTACATAAAATCTCCCACTAGTTACAGATCTCTGTAGCAAAATATGACCTTTTACTTTTTTAATAATAGAAGTTAATTTCCTTTGGTTTTATTTCATTATCTTGTTCCAGATTTAATTCCCTAGAGATCTTGACCAGGGGAGATTTTGATACCGTAGAAATTGGAATAGTACATCCAGTCAGCAACTCTCCCTTGGTCCACATGACTATGTGGTTTCCCTTTTTAAAGGTGAGCTTTCTTATCTTTCCATAAGTGAATAGAATTTGGGTCCTTATACAAAAGTCTAGGGGGCACTTTCTAGTGGCTTGTAGTTGTTAAATGCCATCAAGTCAAATATGACTCACAGTGACCCAGATCTAAGCCATGTTCTATCCTGTGCTCCCAATGCAAATGAATGTCATTCAACTCCACCAGCTGCTTTGTGGGAGAAAGGACAATCTCCTCTCATGCAATTTACTGCTCTTGAAAACCTGCTGGAGGGTCATTTCCAACACAATGGTACGCAACAACAACAGTTCTACTTCATTCTATATGAATTTTGACACTTCAGAGCTGCTCACTCCCAAAAAGATTTATAAAAATGTCTTATAAGCTAATGCCACTTGCCTGCCCCTTTCCACTGATTTTCACTAATTTAGCTACTACTGGAAGTGAATTTCTGATGAGAGATTGTTCTTAATCAGTACTGTCCAGTTAGATCTGACTCATAGCAACCAAATGTACCACAGAAGGGAACCTGCATCAGCTGTTCTTTAGCCTTACTTATTTATTGTCTAGGTTTTGCATGCGTACAAGGCAATTGAAAATACCATGGCGTATGTCAGATGCATCTTGTGCTCAAAGGAAGACCTTTGAATTTAGCATTTTACCGAGGTTATTTACAGGGCATTTGTCCAATGCAGTATGCTATTTGACTGCCTATCTGATGCTTCCATGGACATTGAATATGAATCAAAGTAAAATAAAATTCTTGACAACTGCAATCTTTTCTTCATTTATAATGATGCCACTCATTGATTTAGTTTGTTTTTTATATTGGGGTATAATTCAAACTGATGGCTTTAGGCTCTGATCTTCATTAGTAAATGCTTCAAGCCCTTTCCTTTTCAGCAAGCCTGGTGGTGCCATGTGCCTACAACCAGTTGTTAATAATTCATTTTTCATCTGATCCTGTTGTCCCTTTATTCTTTAAGTATATATCTTCATTATTTGCTCAGTATAAATTAATAAATATAATGAAAAGATCTAATCCTAATATACATCTTTCCAGATTTTAATCCATATAATATCCTCTTTTTATATTTGAATTGCTGTCTCTTTTTCTGTGTACTCGTTACACATGAACACAATTAATTGTTCTGGAATTTTCATCTGAAATTTGTTAGTATCCACACAGTTGTATGTGTTTGGATAGTCAGTAAAACACTCTGATATCTGTTTTCTGCTAAGAACTATCTGATATCAGCAAAGGTATATCTCTTTCTGTGTCCGTCCTCTTTTGAATCCAATTTGAATTTCTAGCTATTCCTCACTGATATATAACAGCAACTGTGTTTTTTTTACTATCTTAAACAAGATTTTACATGTGTTTTATATTAATGATAATGACTGATAATTTTTGCATTTTGCTGGTTTAAATTTTTAAATGGGCACAAACATCTTCCATTTGGTTAGTCAGGTATTCATCCTCCAAGTTTTTTGGCATTAGTTCGTTGCGCTTTGTTTTTCTCCAATGTCTCAGTGAAACTTAAACTTTTTTCCTTCAATAATATTCAATAATACTGGCTTTTAATCATATACTAGTGCCTAAAATGGTTCCATTTTATCAGTTCTTTTCTGATATAGTAACACTAGATAGTGCTTACATCATCTTTAATACTTCTTGTACCTTTCAGTGTTTTGTTTTGTTTTTTAACCACAAAATCCTTTACTAAATTGAAGCTAGAGATTCCTTCAATTCTTTAAACTGGAGAAATGTCAAGGGCCAAGTGTTAGGTCTTTGCGTTCTTCCTTAATCGCACAGGAGAATATTGCCCATCCTTCTGCAGAGAACCTAGTGGATTTAAACCATATGCTTTTGGGATTGCAGTGCACCTTCTTGCCACTTGGCCACCAGAGCTACAGATAAGCAAATGACTGTCAATACATACTTGTGTCTTTACCAACACAGCCAGGTATCTAATACATTTGTGCTGCTATCCCAAAGGCCAAGTCTCTCTGTTGGCCCAAAGCCACTAATGGCTCCTTCAGAGAAAGACAGGCAATCTCCTTCAGTGAACTGCATAGCCTCAGAAACCCAACAGAGTCAATTCTGACTCTACAACAATGAATCGAGTTTGTGTTGCTATTGTTGTGTGCTGTAGGTTCCACTACAATTCTATAAACAATGGTTTTGAATCTTGCTCTGTCCTAAGCCAACGTCACCATCTCTGACACACTTGACCTCATTGTCACAGTTACTGTGTCAATCAGTCTTACTAAGTGAACCTTAAATGGACTTTCATAAATCAGCATTTATACTTTTGTTGTATATAATGTGAGAGCTTTGGTGGCCTGGAGTAAAAATCTGTTCTTATAAATTATATATAGCAATGAGAAGAATAGGGTTTATAGAACACTTAATTTTGCTTATATGAAACCTGCACATAGATAAGAAGAAATCATTTGATCAGAATAAAGAAGTCCTGCATGGCAGGCTTAAAATCAGAAAACATGTGTATCAACTTTTCAACATTCTTATTCAATCTGCTTGCTAAGCAATAATCTAAGATACTTGGTCACATAAATAAGACTGTGGCATCAGGATTATAGGAAGACACCTCAACAACCCTTGATAGGCATAACTGTACTTTCATAAAATGGGGGCAAAAACCCACAAAAACTCAATATTTTGAAGCACTTATTGAAGAAGCTTAAAGAAATGATGAAGCCTTTAGTAGAGATTACAACTGTATTGTAAAAAACCCAAACATTCTTGAAATTAGATCAATTAAAACATCATGATAGATGGGGGAAAATGAGATTGTCAAGGATTTCATTTTACTTGGTGTTACAGTCAACACCCATGGAAACAGCAGTAATGAATTCAAATGACATGCTGAAATGGGAAAATTTACTGTAAAGGACCTCATTAAACTTCTCAAGAGCAAGGGTGCCACCTCATAGGCTGAAGTACACCTAGCTCAAGCCATGATATTATCCATGCGTGTGAAAGATGGAGACAGTGAATAAAGATTTTTAAAAGAATTTTAAGGAAGAGGGAGGAACATAAAATATGCCAAAAACTTAGACCAAACAAATCTGTCTTGGATGAAATGTGGCCAGAGTACTCTGTAGAAGCAAGAATGATTAGACTTTGGCTCATATTGTTTCTGAGGGTGTGCCAGTCCCTTATTAAGGATTTATGTTTGGAAAAGGAGAGGTTAAATAAAAGAGAATAATCTTCAGTGAGATGAATTGGTACAGCGGTTTTAACAATAGGCTTGAGCTCAGCCGATTGTGAAGATGGTGTAGGATTGGACTGAGCTTCTTTCTCACAAGTCCTTTATGTGCCTGAGCTGACTTACTGTTATGTGCTGTCAAGTCAACTACAATGTCTAACAACTCTATGACAACAGCTCTGAAGCTTGCCCTGTTCTGAGCCAACCTCACTGTCTCTGACATACTTAACCACACTGCCACAGTCATTCTGTCAACCCATCTTATCAAGGATCTTCCTCTTCTGTGCTAACCCTCTTCCTTTCCAAGCATGATGTCTTTCTCCAAGGACAGATCTCCCTTGGCAACAGAAAATACAGGCTTGGTGACAGAAATGAGGTTGGAGATAGAATGATAGAATTTTGTACAATGAATAATTTAGTCATTGCAAACAGTTTCTAAAAAAAACCCCACAAATTGTTACTGTACACATGGACCTAACCTGATGGACAAAGAAGTTATATTTTCATCTTATCTAAGAAGTTAATGAAGAAGTTTGCAGAGGGTTCTTTTCAAAGACAAAGTAGACTGTTAAATAGAGTCTACCAAAAAATGTAGTAAGGAAACAAAAATGGAAGAAGAGGCTCTGAATTTCTCAAGCTAGAGAACTGAAGAGAAGTCTAAGCCTCAAGTTGGACTCTCAAAGAATTCTATAAAAAGATATTGAACAATAAAGGAAGCAATAAATCACAATAGAAGGATTGTATAGATTATACTAAAAAGAATTGGTCAGCATTCAAGCATTTCAGAAGGTATAATGATTAAGAAGAACCAAAGGTACTGAAGGAAGAAGCTCAAGCTGTACTGAAAGAATTGGCAAAAAATCAAAACTCCTGGAACTGATGGACTGTATTTTGAAGTGTTTTTATAAATGAAGACAATTCTGGAAGCACTTACACATCTATGTCACCCAAAATTGGAAGATACATACTCAGTCAGCTGACTTAAAAAGAAAGGTTTCTGTGCTCGCTTCGGCAGCACGTATACTAAAATTGGAACGATACAGAGAAGATTAGCATGGCCCCTGCGCAAGGATGACACGCAAATTCGTGAAGTGTTCCATATTTTCAACCCTGAAATTAACCAGTCTGTAACAAAGGCTAACTCCTTTCACCTACAAATTTCGTCTTTGGATACAAAGCTAAGTGGATAGTCCTTACGGAGGGACTGTTTAAAAACAAAGAGGCAGGGAAGAGAAAAAAAGAAAAAAAAAAAAGAAAGGTTTCTGTTTTAACGCAATCTTAGAAAGTAATCCAACAAAATTCAGGTATTCTCCAACAGTATCATTCATACCACATGCAAATAAAGTTTTGCTGAAGATAACAAAAAAATGAGTGCAGCTGTACATTAACAGGGGACTAGTGCAGATTCCAATTGAAATCAGGAAAAAATGTGGAACCATGGATATCATTAGTGATCATTTATGGATCTTGTCATAAAATAAAGAATGCCAGAAATATGTTTGTTGTTGTCATGTGCCGTCAAGTCGCTTGCAACTCATAGCGACCCTATGTACAAGAGCCCTAAACGCAGCTCTATCCTGTGCCAACCTCATCGTCTCCGACACACCTACTCCCACTACCCCAAACACTGGTCGATCCATCTCATTGAGGGTCTTCCTCTCCTGCTCTGGCCCTCCACTCTCCCAAAAATGATGTCCCTCTCCAAGGACTGGCCCCTCCTTGCAACATGCCCAAAGTATGTCATACGAAGCTCCAGAATCCTTGACTCCAAGGAGCAGCGTAGCTTCACCCTCTTCAGGACAAACCTGTTTGTTCTCCTAGCAGTCCATGGTATATTCAACACTCTTCTCCAGCATCACAGATCAAAAACATCAATTATCTATCATCCCTAGCCACTGTCCAGCTCTCCAATGAATAACACAATTGCAAATACTATAGCCCAGATCAGACGTACCTTAGTCTCTAGCCTGACATCATTTCTCTTCAATACTCTCTCCCTGACAGCTGAATTTCCCAATGTAATTTGTCTCTTGATTTCCTGGCTGCTGGTACCAAGAATGCTGACTAAGGAGCCAAATAAACGAACACTGTTAACTATCTCAATCTCTTCACCATCCATACTGATGCTGCCAATTGGTCCAGTGGTGAGAATCTTTGTTTTCTTAATGTTGAGCTTCAATCCATATTGTAGGCTGCAGTTCTTGACCTTCTGCAGCAAGTGCTTCAGGTACTACTCAGTATCAGCAAGCAGGGTTGTGTCATCTGCATAATGCTGGTTGTTGATTAATCTTCCACGAATCCTGATGCCACATTCTTCCTCCTACAGCCCAGCATCCCAGATGATCTGTTCTGCATACAGATTGAAATGGTATGGAGACAGAATACATCCCTGGCAGACCCCCTTCCCAATTTTGAACCATGCAGTGTCTCCTTGCTCTGTTCTGACTACTGCCTCTTGGTCCAAGTATGGGTTTCACCTTAGCACAATCAAATGTTCCGGGGTTCCCATTCTTCTCAGGGTCAGCCACAGCTGCTTGTGATACACATAGTCAAATTCCTTTGCCTGGTCAATTAAGCACAGATTGGCATTCCTCTGGGCCTCTCTGCTTTCTGCCAAGATCCATCTAACATTAGCTATAATATCCCTTGTACACGACCTCTTCTAAATACAGCTGTACATCCGGTAGTTCTCTGTTGATGTATTGCTTCATTTTTTTATAATTTACAGCAGAATCTTGCTTGCATGTGATATTATTCGATAATTTACACGCTCTGTCTGGTCACTTCTCTTTATAATGGGAACAAATATCAATTTCTTCCAGTGAGTTGGCCATCTGGCTGTCGTTCAGATTTCTTGACACAATTTAGTGACCACATCCAGGACAGTGTCTGTTTGTTGAAATATGTCAATTGGTATGCCATCAATTCTTGGAGCCTTGTTTTTTGCCAATTCTTTCAGAGCAACTTGAATCTTTCATCATGATGATAAGAAATTGTGGATAATATTGCAAAGAATAGGTATTTCAAAATAATTTTATTATGTTGATATGGTTTCTGTTTCTAGATCGAGAGTCAGTTGTTTAAACAGAACATGAGGTTATATTAGGGTTGTATCCTTTCATCATAGTTTTCATTATGTATGCTGAAAAAAATATTCTGAGAAACTGTATGTAAAAAAATGGTCACAGGATTGGGGAAAGAGGATTCAGTAACAGTCTGTAATATTAAGATAACATTATCGTGCTTGGTGAACATGAATGAAATAAGAAGCTTTATGTGATAAAAATCAGATCATAGCCTTTACTATGTATTTGGAAGCAGGATAGGCCCGTCTTCCTAAATAACCCTATGAATACTAAGGAAAGAGGATTCTCACCACTGGACTGATAGGCAACATCATGATGGATGCAAAGGAGATTGAAACTGTCAACAGCTTCATCTTGCTGGGATTCACAATTAATACCTTTGGTACCAGCTGTCAGGAAATACAGAGGTTCATTGCACTGGGAAAATCTGTAGTTAGGGAGCTTTCCAAGTTATTGAGGAGTAACCCCTGGGCCAATTGGCAGTACTGTGATACTTGTTAACAATTACAGCTTGCTCAGGTCCACAATCAATACTCTTAGCATCAGCAGTCAGAAAATCAGAAGACAAACTGCATTGGGAAAATCTGCTGTCAGGGACCTTTCCAGAGTGCTGAAAAGCAATGACGTCAGTCTAGAGACTAATTAGATATGCCTAATCCACGCATGATCCTCACAACTACTTGTTATGCTTCAAAAAGTTGGACAGAAGAATCAATGTCTTTGAATTGTGGGGCTAGATAAGAGTCTTGAACATACCATGGACTGCCAAGAAAACAATTAAGTCTGTCTTGGAGAGGGGAAAACTAAGTCTCTACTTGAAGGCTAGAATTTTGAAGCTCCATTTCATACCCTTTGGTCATGTGGCCTGAAGAGATCGGTCCTTGGAGAAGGACATCATGCTTGGAAGGGTGAAGGGACAGCACAAGAGTGGAAGACCCTAGATGAATGGATTGATACAGTGACTGGGGAAATGAAGGTTAGTTGGTGTGTTGGTATTAGTGAGACTGCCTCAAACAGGGCAGGGTTCAGAACTGCTGTACATAGAGTCACTATAGGCAACATAACAGCACATAACAACAACAATCATGTCAGTTTGAAGGCTATTGTACATCTGATTCAGGCATGGTGCTTCCTATTTTTTTGCTATACATCTGAGATCTGAACAATGAATAAGGATGACAGGAAAATAATTTACACCTATGAGCTGTAGTTTTGGAGAAGAGCACTGGATATTCCATTGACAGCCAAAATTACAAACAGATATGTCTTGGAGAGGGTCCAGCCAAATGCTCTTTGGAGGCAAGAATGATAAGGTTTCACCTCACATAAGACAGCATGTTGCTAGGAGGGGCTATTTCTTGGAGAAGTACGTGATACTGGGAAGGGCGGAGCATCAGCGAAGGAAAGGAAGACCCTCAACATGGTGGATTGAAATAATGACTGCTGTAATGGGCTCTTGTTTGTCAGGAAGTGTGAGGATGGCGCAGGCTAGAACAGGGTTCAGATCTTTGGTTCAGAAGGTCACAATGAGTTGTACTTGATTCAATGGCACTTAGCAATAATAGCAACAGTGTGTATTATCCACCTGCCTCTGAAAACCCACTGGAGAATCAGCTTTGGGTCAGTTCTGACTTGATGATATGCAACAATAGTATAAAGAAAACAAAATTCCTCATAACTGCATCAGTAAGAAAAGTCGTGATAAAGCAGAGAAAAATTGAAGTTGTTAAGGATTTAATTTTGCTTTATTTGAATTCAAAATCATTCTGCCCATGGAAACTGCAGTGAAGAGTTATTGAGCATATATTTTGCAAATGACCTCTTTTAAAGTGTTTAAAGTTAAAAGTAGAGATCCTGCAGAAGAAAATGGTTTAAGAGACCTCACACTTCGTAAAATCAAAACCTAGTATACAACTAGAGTAATCAAAACAAAATAGTACTGGTACAATGACAAGCACACAGACCAGTGGAATAGAATGAGAGCCTAGAAATAAATCCAGCCACCTGTGGACAACTGATCTTTGACAAAGTGATGAAATTTATTATATAGGAAAAATTCATCCTCTTTAACAGATAATGATGGCAAAACTCGATCTGCAGAAAATTGAAACAAGACTTCACATTATACACATGAATCAAGACTTGATTCATCAACTCAGGGTGAAGCAAGAGCCTCAGCATAAAATCTTAAAACGATAAAGGTCATAAAGAACAAATGGGAGAAAATTTAAGAGCTCTCCTTGAAAGAGCCTGCCACTGTCTATGTTGTTTGTTGT